>NC_092876.1:69056208-69356208 GCF_028372415.1 Notamacropus eugenii | reverse complement strand
TGGTAAGGATTAATGTTTTGTTCTGCAATTACTTACGTGGAGATGATGATTGAAATCATGGGAGAAGATGGTATCCTCAAGGGTATTGTCATACAGTTTTTATGCTATCTATAAATTTAATGAAAAGAATTATAGCTGATATTTATATACAAGGAGAGATCATAGGGAAGAAAATACCTGGAAGAAAACCTTGAGGAATATCCATGTTTAAGGTTTAGGAGAAAGGTGAAGATCCAGGAATGGATAAAGGGAAATAGGTTGAGAATCCAGAGGCAACAATATTATTTAAGCCAGTTGATAAGAAAGGTGCCAAGAATGGGTAGGGGGATGGTGTAGAAATTCATTGGGTCATTGACTGAGGAGAATGGGGGCAGGGATGAAATTATTTGATTGTAGTGGTCATTAGTGACTTTAGAGAGAGTTGTTTCTGTCCAGTGGTGGAGAGGGAAGCTGAATTACAAGGGGTTGAGATCTTAGGCTGCCTGAAATAAGATGATCCCAGCGGGGTCAGTCTTTCAGTCTAATTTTTTGATGTTAAAATAGAATCTCTTTTTTCTCTTTGTTTCACCTGAAGTAAGGGAAAGAAAATTCCTTGGCTAAATTCATAGGTGAAACATATCTTTTACAATAATGATATTAAGACTGCAAAGTAGTGTTAATAGAAAGCCCTTTCCTCACAACATAGTTTAAATATGATTTTTTTTAATACTTTATAGATGAGGATCTTGAAGATCAGAGAGCTACAGTGACTTCTTCATTGCCACAGAGCTACTAAGTATTAGAGTCAAGTCAGCTATGTTAAAGTTAGTGATGTGCCCCATATGTTCTTGGACATACAGTGATGTCTATTAGACTGTATAAGTAAAAGGAGAATCTAGATGAGGGTTACAGGTATGGCTGGGTCACTGCTGGCATCATGGGAAGGAGTACCCACATCAGCAAAGTTAAAGATTTGTTGAACACTTGGACCTTGTCTGAGTGAGAGCAGTGACAAGCAGCTGCTTGTCTGTACCAGGACTGGAGCATTGCTCTCCATTCTGGGTGCCACATTTAGAGATGGTGGTGAGCTGGACAGCAGCTAACATAGTGGAGGTGTCTTGAGGTCTTGAGGTTAAAGGAACTTAGAGAAGAGAAGACTTTGGGTGAGGGGAGAAAACTGTAGCTGTCTTTAGTATTTGAAGGTCTCTTAGGTGGGAGAAGTATAGGACTTGTTCTGCTTGCCCCTAGAGGACAGTGAGCACCAATGGATAGAAGGTTGCAAAGAAGCAGATCCAGGAGTTTCCAGGAGAAGAGAATGAATGAAGGTAACAGAGAAGTCAGGAAAGATGAAAATGAGAAGAGATTATTAGATTTGGCAAGGAAGATTTCAGTGGTAACTATGCAGTTAATAGTTGCGTTGATTTGTATGGTCTATACTTACATGCAGGTGTGCGTTAAAAATTTGCTGCTGTCACTGATCTATAGAAGCCTGTTACACCCTGCTGTTTGGAAAACTTAGAACATGCAGCCTAGATGTTGTTGGGCAATAGTTTTCTTTTTGTATACAAAGCACAGGATTCCTCTACTCTTCGTGCGGTGCTTACTGGGGTGTGCCACACATCAGAGGGACTCAGATGTTTGACTTGAGATATCCCTGACCTAAACAGCACAACACATTAAGACGTCCTATAAAACTGATTTCTCATTAGTATTCTATGCTTCATAGAATTACGGAAATGTTAGGGGACCGAGTGGGTCGGGTGTTGAAGGGCAGTTATGGTCCATGGTGTGAGAGATGAAGTGACTGAGCTTACGAGGAGGGAAGGGATTTATTCAGGGTTAGAAACAATTTATATTTATGTCTCTGATGCTGAGTCCTCTGCCTTCCAGTCCAGCAGTTTCCTTACCCTGGGCTTCTTTCCTAATTGAATGTTTCCTGCAACCGTAGCTCTTCTGATAAAGTCTTTAAAAAAAAAAAAGTTTTGATACCTTTTATTTTTACACTAGTCATTTCCAAATAAACCTTCCCTTATGATGGTGAAAAACAGTGAAGCAAAACTGACCATGTGTACAGTGTTCCACATCCATATTCTCTTTCCCACTTCTCTACCAGAAGGAATGAGGTGTACTATATCTTTTTGGGGCTAAGATTGGTTGTGACAGGTATTTAAAGTTTGGTTTCTCTTACTTTACATTATTATAGAACTGATATAGTCTTGTAATTTTAAAAATGTTTCTTTTTAAAAATAGATTTTATTTAATATAGTTAATCTTTATATCACCTAGATTTCTTTCTACATTCCCCCTTCTCCTGGACATCTTTCCCTTATAACAGAATTTTTTAAAAGAAAAAAAGAAAGAGGAAAAAGAGAAAAAAGTTCAATTAAATCCCTCAGTACATTGAAAAACATTTGACATTTTCTGTGTAGATGGGGAGTGGTGGAAGGAGTCTTGGATCTCTTCTTTGGGGGCCAGACCTGCCCTTTATGATTTTACAAACTTCTGTTTTTTTGTTCTGCTCTTTCCATTTATGTTGTGGCAGTCATTGTGTATGTTGTTTTCCTGGCTCCACTTGCTTTACTTTTCATCAATTCATAGAAGTTTTTTTTTATGCTTCTCTGTATTTATGTTTGTCCTTCCTTACAGTAGAGTAATATTCCATTACATTCATGTACTACAGTTTGTTTAGCCATTCTCCAGTCAATTGTTTCTGATTCTTTGCTACCACAAAAAGTTTGGTTATAAGTGTTTTGGTATATGTAGAGCTTGCTTTTTTTTCCTTTTAAATGAAAGACCTCCATTCTTAGTAGTGTATTCCCTGAGTCAAAGGGTGTGAGCATTTTAGTTATTTCATTTACATTTACATGACTTTATTTGCTTTCTGGAATGGATTTACCACTTCACCAGAAATGCTTTTGTGTACTTAGCTTTCTACAAGGGCTCCATCATTGACTATGCTGTCTTTTGCCATCTTTCCCAGTTGCTGTCACCAGTATAATCTTAATGGTTGACTTTTTCCTGGTTGAGATCATAGGTGCTCTATAAATGTTTATTGGCTTGAATTGAAATTGAATTATCGTAAGTTTACATAGCTTAGATTCCATCCTATTCATCTTTAGACATGAGGCCCCAAGTTTCAGAATCACATCATTAGAATTGGAAGGGACCCAAGAAGTGATCTGATCCAACTTAGACCTCACCAGGACTCTTTGTATTTCACTGTCAGCAGTCATCCAGACATTAGAGTCTGCGAAGTGGAGAGGCAGAGCCAAGGTGGTGGTGGTGGTGTTATTCACTTGTTTCAGTTGTGTTTGATTCTTTGGGACTTCTCTGGGGCAAAGATATTGGGGTGGTTTTCCATTTCCTTCTCCAGTTCCTTTTACCGATGAGGAAACTGAGGCAACTGGGGTAAAGTGACTTGCCCAGGGTCACACTGTTAGTGTCTGAGGTCAGATTTGAACTCAGGAAGATGAGACTTCCAGATTCCAGGTCTATCCACTGCATCACCCAGCTGCCAGAAGATGGTGGAATATCAGGAAAAAGGACATCAAGCTTTCTTGTACCATCCCTAGCTTTTCCAGGTACATTTACAAAATGCATTAGACTGAATCCTGATTGGGAAAATCTAGGGAGGAAAAAAATCACAGTGAAACATTTTTCCAGCCTCAGTCAGCATAGGGGGACTGACTGACAAATCACTGGAGACACAGTTCAGCCAGGAATGTCTCATGCAGAACATCCACCAGTGAGAACCAGGGCATCCAGTGAGAACCAGGGCAAGATGAGGTCCCAGATCCAGTATAAAGGGCCCTTCCCTGGTGTAGGGTGCAGGAACAGGTGCCAACTGGTGGCTTTACTGTTCACTTCCCAGTTCCAGGTCACAGATCCAGGGTGGATTGAGGAGAGGACCTTCCTGCCAGGGTGGCATTCCAGGGTTGCAGGCCCTAGGCTGTATCATGAGCAAGGAGCAAGTTCAGAAGCAGTCAGCAGCTGTGTGGCTCAGATCCCAGGAGTAGAATGGGGTCTAAGTTCCAGTCCCCAGCCCTGTCTGAAGCCTTTGGAGGAATAACCAGGGCAAGAATTCCAGACCAAAGGGAATCCTACAGTTCCATCACTCTGAACCAACAGTGCTTTCCAGATGTCTGATACTGGCTGAATCCAGCAGCAGTCTACTGGAACTCCAAATGAGGTAAGCTCACAGGCGTGTTGCTCAGACCCAAACCCAGGTTAGGAGATTGCAGAGCTCAGATCTAGGGGGAAGTGATTAGACTTGTCCTGGATCAGACCACTTTGGGAGCACTGAAACCTTCCATGACCCCAGCTTGAGCTGTCCCTGAGATTCTGGAATAACACAATACTTAATACCCAAAGGAAGTAACTGAGAGACCAGCCTAGCATCCCTTCCAGAAGTGCCAGCCTTAATATCAAGTCCAAAGTTAAGAAGTAAACTGGGAGAGTGGGCAGACAAACAAAGGATTCTACAGTAAAAAGCTCTTGTTCTGATGAGGACGCTTAAAGACTTAAGCCCAGAAGAAGAGAACGGCTCCTAAACATTTACAAGCAAAATCTTGAAGAAAAACACACCTAGGGCACAAATTCAACGGACATTCATGGAAGAGATGGAACAAGAGTTAAAAAGTTTAAAATATTTTCATAAATGAAACAGTTCTTGAGGAAAAAACTGGAGAAGAAATGTGAGTTATAGAAGAAAACATTGGAAAGGGAGTCAGCAGCTTAGTACAAGAGGTAAGTTAAAAGTATGAAGAAATGAAAGAGACTGTAAGGTGATTCATACATAGCAAAAACAACTGATCTGGAAAATAGACCAAGGAGAGAAAATTTAAGAATCATTGGACTCCTTGAAGGCATGACTCTCTTCCCCCAAAAGCTTAGACATCAGATTTCAAGAAATCATAAAAGAAAACTGACCAGATCTTTTAGGACCAAAGGGCAAAGTAGCATAGGAAAAAAATCCACTTATCACTTCCTGAAAGAAATCTCGAAATGAAAACTGCCAGGAACATCATAGCAAAATCCAGAGCTTTCAGGTCAAAGAAAAAAACTTCAAGCATTCAGAAAGAAAAGATTCAAATACCGAGGAGCCACAGTCGGGATCACACATGATTTAGCAGATACTGCTGTGAAGGAGCAAAAAGAGCATGGAGTATGATATTCCAAAAGGCAAAGGAACTAAACTTATAACCAAGATTAATTTACCCAGCAAAACTGATTATAATGCTACAAGGGAAAAAATAGACCTTTCATGAAATAGAGGATTTCTACGCATTTATGAGGAAAAGACCAGAGCTGTATAGGAACTTTGAAGTGTAAACACAGGAGTTAAGAGGAACATAAAAAACTCAATGTGAGTGAACCAGCATAGAGAATTAAAACAAGGATGAACTTTGCATTCTAATATGGGGAGATGATACTTGTGTCCCCTCTGAATCCTCTTGTCATTAGAACGTATAGAGAGAGCCTAGGAGTGATTCTGTTACTTTTGATGATCTTAAAAGAAGAATAGAAGAGAGGAGAAGGTGAGGGAAAATTATTTCTCTTAATTGGGGTGCACAAATAGAAGTTTGTACAAACAAGGAGGAAAGGGTAGAGGCGTGGCTAACATTTGAGCCTCACTCATCTTAACTGGTCAGAGGAAGGAAGAATGTACACATTCAGGGGCATAGGTACATTTCATTAAACAGGGATACAGGAGGGAGAGAGGGGAACAAGGAGAGTAGATTAAGGGCAGGAATAATCCTAAGAAAAACAAATTCTTAAGGATGTACAGACATAGATCTGTTTTTGGTGTTGCAAAGAGTTGGAAATTAAGGGGGTGCCCATCAGTTAGAGAATGGCTGAAGAAATTCTTGTTTATAAATGTGATGGAATGCTATTGTACTCTAAGAAATGGTGAAGGATATGATTTTGGAGAAACCTGGGGAGACCTTGTAAGAATTTCTGTAGCAAGAAGTGAACTGGTTGAAGCAGAACAGTTTATATATACAATGACAGCAGTATTGTAAAGACAGCTTTGGAAGACTTAGAAAGTCTGATCAGTAAAATGACTAACCATGAATCTAGAGGACTAATGATGAACCATGCTTCCTCCTGATGGAGAGGTGAGTCATATAGTTCAGAGGGAGGATATTCTAGAAAATGTGGCTAATGTGGAAATTTGTTTGACTGTACTTGTTTGTAATAGGAGTTGTGTTTTTCTTTCTCAGTAGGGGGCTGAGTGAAGAAGGCAGATTTTTGCAGATCGAAAAAAATTTTAATTTAACACAACAAAACAAATAGTTCTTCAATCTGGTCTTGGAGACCCTCGGGGGAAACCCATTGCTTATTCCCTTAGATCATCTTTCTGATTGTCAAAGTGTCTTCTCTGTGGCCTTAAATTTTCATATCATTAAAGAGTAATTTTTTTCTTGGGAGTTCCTTTTTTGTGATTAGATGGATTCTAATTTGCCAGTGTTAAATTTAATTCATTTATATTGCACTTTGTGGTTTACAAAGTACTTTCTCTGCAACAGCTGTGGTAGGTAGATACTAAAAGTAGTATTCCTCTTTCACATATCAGAAAGCTGAAGGTCAGAAATGTCCAGAGGCATTGCTTGTAGTCACACAACTAATGGCAGAGCTAAAACATGAATCCAGGTCTTCAAGACTCAGAACCCTTTCCATTATACCCCATTGCCTCTGGAGACCGTTGCTGTAATCATTAATTCCTTATGAAAATTTTTAAAAAGTGTTTTATTGATGTTATTACAACACAGTCATTTCTCAAAATCTAACACATATCTCCAAACTGAATTCTCCCTTGGAACAAGGAAAACAGTTCAGTAAAAACAGTAGAGAGAGTGACCACATCAGATAATGGACACAAGATTCTGCCTTATCAATATCATACCTTTCTGTTGATAGGTTGGAGTTCTGTGTCAATATTGGGGACCACTGTTGAGTTTTTAGCTCTTTGAAGCTTGTCTTTATGTTAGTCATTTTTCCATTGGCACCATGGTCATTGAGTTTTCCAGCTAGTTAGTTGATTACGATTGTGCTGATATCCCCAGATTGCTAATTGTGTTGCACATCCTTTTGTAGACGTAGGCCCAGACCTTCATTCTTCACTCAGCTCATGGCTCAGGAGATTCTGTTCTGTGATCTGGCATATCCATACTTTTTGAACTCATGTATTTGTCTCTCCCTTCCTCTGTCAGGGCTCCTTACCTTTTTCAAACAGGTTGTGCTTTGAAGTGCTTTGTTAGGACATGGACCCATCATAGCCATCTAGTTGCTCTTGACTGTGGTGATGATGCATTCCTCCCTCCCTCCATCCTATGCTCCCTGGCTTGCAGTGGCCACTCCTTGTGGAGGGAGACTTGTTAGGAGCAGCAGCATAGGCACATGCCAGTGCTTTGTCAGTGGTAACGTCTCTGTTGGAACCTGAGGAAGTTTTGCAGAATCTTCATTTTTATCCCTTTCCTTTCCTCATTTCATAACCATTATTTCCTTTCCTTCTCAGACTCATTCCTCATGTGATTTCCTTTGCTCCCATGAAAAAATGGTCCTCTCTCATAGACCTAAAGTATCCTGGTACAATGGAGAGAGCATATCATCTGGAAGCAAACCTCAGGTCTGTGTCTTATGACCTGTTTGGCCTTGGGTCTGTCCTTTATCTTGTCTTGTCTTCAGTTTTCTCATCTGTAAAGATTGGGGCTTGGACTGATGATCTCTGAGGTGCCATCTGACTGCACCTGTGGTCTTGGGACCCTTCACATGGAGTCTCTTCTCCTCCACCCAAGTGCCATCCTTCCTTCTGATCCTTTGTCATCCAGTGCTGTTTCCTGGTGTGGAGGATGAGGTAACCACCAGGGCTCTGCTGAAGACACTGGGCTGCACAACAGAAATCTTCCTTATTTCAGTATTGACCCCTTAGAAAACACCATCATTTTGGTGATGTTGGTCATCATCCTCCTTGGTGGACATTTTCTGATCCTCATAAAAATTATTGGTCTGAGGGAAACTAAGGAAACTAAAATTCATGAGGTCAAGATTTGCATCGTGTGGACCTTTGGTTTGGGATAGCCAGACCAATGTGCTGATTAGACACTTGAACACAACTGCTACTGTCTTCACTGCTGAAGTGAAGCCTTGAGGTCTAGTCCCAGCTCTTGGCCTGGTTGGTGTTGGCAGGCTGGGGTGGGCGTTGGGGTCTTAAGTGATGCCTAAGAACACATCTCTCCATTTTCATGGGTGCTTAAACATCTGTGGGGCAGAAGAATTTTTCTTCATTGATGGAAGAAGGGAAAAAAAGTAACATTGAGGGGGTTGGAAGCCAGGCTTCCAACAGGGTGAGTACCTTCCCCTGGTAAAATAAGCCACTGAAGGACCATAGAAATGACCTAGGCATAAGGGCAGCTGCGACCTGGTTGTATGCTCCCACTGATCAGTTTGCTCAGAGAAACCACATGGTAATGGACTTCTTATTTTCAGAAATCCTTTTTTGTTGCTTTAACCTGATCATTGTTGGTGCTTATAGGTCCTCCAGATAGATCCTGAAGTGACAGATGAAGAAATCAAGAAGCGGTTCAGGCAGGTAAGCTGCCATTTACATGCTGTCAACGGCACATGAGGTCTGGATGAGATTCCAGTTGTGGGCTTAAGGACGCATGAGCCCTTGTAAAGCCAAGATGTGGGCATCTGAAAGCCTCATCAGTATTTCACCGTAAGCACAGTGATGTTCATAACCCTCCATAAGCTTTGCTTTACCCCTTCAGCTGGAAGGTTTACATTGAAGTTATCAGAGCCACAGAGAACTCAAGGTTTCCTTGTGGTTGAACTTCAAAGTGGAAATGTGTCTGTTGGGAAAAAAAGGCTATTTACTGTACCATGTGTTTTAGATTCACATCTTCCAGAAACAATTTTATTTAATTTAAGATTAATCTGAAATCTAAGCATTTCTAGCTTTGAGAGAGAGATGCTCAAATTGGCCTGGTTCCTTGTGCCTCAGATGTGACTGCCCTAAGACAATTTTAGGTAACAGAGGAATCCTGAAGAAGAAGAATCCTAATATGTAAAAAATGCAGGTTGGGTTAATGTTCCAGAATAATTAGGCAATCAAGTCACCATTCCATTCCTTCCTGGACTTTTCTCCACAAGAGATTAATGGGAGATCAGTATTGGGGAACTTTACTGATTAGGAGGCAGGGCACTTCCCTTTGTTAGGTCCTAGTGCCAAACACTTGTGGACTGGGAAGGTGAATATCTTTTCTGGGGGCATCACCTTTCATCCAGTTTTCTGAGGAAATCTATTTCCTAAAGGGAGAAGTCAGGGAAGAGTTTTTTTAGTCCAGAGAAAAATTATTTCTTAATAATTCCGATATTACTAAGAGGGTTTTTAAAAATATGCTTCCATATATGAAATGTGATGCTTTTCCCCCTCCAAGTTCTCTGCCTTTTTTAAGCTTCCCTCTTACTTGTATCCTTTACCAGTGTCAGTGAAAGGAGTAGGTTGCTTTCTTTCAGGTGCTTTGGGGAAGGCCTCCAGGAAAGGATATGGACATTGTACATATCTACATATGTGTTAGTGTCTTATAGGAAATATGTATGGGTGTGTATATGTTATAGATGTAGGAAGTGTGTGTGTAGTGTGTGTGTATGTATGTATGTGTGTGTACATGTGTGTAATGTCTATTAGCTTTTGGAAAGCTATCTAGTCCTCCTTTCATGTAAACATATCCTTTTGCTCACTCGTTCTCATGCACAGTTGCCCTCACAGTTATGGCTTTTTAGATCATTTTATAGAAATCCTGCACCTACCGATGGATTATGTTTGCCTCATCATTGTCTTCTTTAGACTGAATAATCTCATTCCATCTGATCTCTTTTTCTTGTAAATCCATTTTTCAATATATTTAACACATCTTTTCCTCTGGACACTTTCCAACCTCTTCCAAAATGCATCCAGTACTTTCAGTAAGGCCTGAGCAACACACCACATGTCCCATCTCTTAGATGTCGTATTCCAGACTTCATTCTGCTTTTGTAATATGTTGCTGACTCACTCATTTGATGATTAAGCTAAACTTTTTCCTTGTAGCCTACTCAATGATTTTTGTGTGTCTGTGTGTTTTCCTTCCTAAGTGGTCCATTCTGTCCTTGTTTTCAAACCCAGCACTTTATTAAACTTGGAATTCTTTCTTCCCCCATAATGAACATTTTTATTTGGCACAAAAGCAGTATAACCTGAAATGTAGACCCCCAAGGAGGTCAGCACATAGGAAGGAGTCAGATGATTGAAATCCTAGGTCAGAAAGACTAAAAGATCAGAAAGATAGAGGAGAGGTGCATTGTCAAAACCAGTACCGGTTTTGATTAAGTACTAGTGAAGATTAATGGCCATGTCATTAGGACTAGCTTGTTGGCTGCCCTATGGCAAGCTTAGGTCTAGGAAAAGGAAAACCTTGAAATGAGGGAAACATCAATCATGTCACAAGAGATCTATAGTAGCTGTGGGTTGTAAACATAATTCCTACTGTCTTGTCCTTCAGTGAGGAAGGTGTCAGATTAGTGTTATTTTTTCCTGATTTTTATTATATCTGATGCTTGTGGTTGAACTCATAGCCTAGTCACTAAACAAGCATAATAGTTACTAGATATGATTCTCTTCAGGCGTTTTTTACCTTTGGCAAATAGAGCTATGCAATTGTAGCTAAGAGAGTTCCTGTATTTATAAAGTTGAAATTGTGACCAATTAATAGTAATAGTAGTATTCATGGAAAACTACTTTGGAATAGTAAATGCAAGGAGCAGATGAAATTACTATAGAGATCTATTTTTCTTATTTCTAGAATATTTCAGCTGGGCCTTTGCCAACTTCACTGTTTTAGAATAAACAAATTATATCTGTGAACAAAATGAACAACGTACTCTATAGAACTTGTGATAAGAGGTTTGTTTGCACTCTACCATCACCGTAAAGTAAGACACATTTGAAAATGTTGGGTTCTGGTTTTCCTGCAAGCCTGGACAGTATTGCCTTTGATTCCAGATAGGGTCTTTTTATTTGTCCTGTGCACTTTTAGAAGACTCTTTCCCACAAAGGGTAATAATAGTGGAAAGGACTTACATAAGTGAGAATGACCAGGGAAACTCAGTTATTTAATAATGGCCTCAGTTGTCTCTGCACAAATAGATAAACTATGGGTAATAAGGGCAACTAGAGGTCCAAAGTTCAGACTTTCATTGTAATTTCATTGACATGGGTATTGTCTCCAGTGATGTAAATTGTAGTCAGTCTGTGCCTGTTCAGCTTGGACAATTCTGTCCACACCTGTTCTTGGTTAGGCCTGCCTGTTTTGGGGTACATCTTCAAACCGGCACATGCAGAGGACCTTAGGGAATTGACCTTGGACTCCGGGCTACATTTGCTCATTGACAGTGACTGGCCCCTTTGGCAAGTATCCATATCCATATTTTATGCCTCACCCATAGCTGTCAGCTAAGGTTCTCTTAGTGTCTCTTTCAGGGAATCTTGAGAACCTTGAAAGTGGTGTTTGACCTCATTAAATCAGAAAGCACCCAAGTAGCATCTTTTCTTGTTATCTTTTAGTCAGCCCTTTTTATGCTTCTCTTGAGTCATATATTTGAAAGTCAAATTTTCTGCTCAGCTTTGGTCTTTTTATCAAGAATGCTTGAAAGTACTCTGTTTCATTGAATGTCTGTTTTTTTTTTTTCCTGAAGGATTATATACTCAGTTTTGCTAGGTAGGTGATTCTTGGTTTGTAATCCCAGCTCCTTTGCCTTCTGAAATATCGTATTACAAGCCTTCTGATCCTTTAATGTAGAAGCTGTTAAATATTGTGTTATCCTGATCGTGGCTCTATAATACTTGAATTGTTTCTGGCTGCTTGTAATATTTTCTCCTTGACCTGGCTCTGGAATTTGTCTGTAATATTTCTGAGAGTTTTCATTTTGGGATCTCTTTTAAGAGGTGAGTGGGTTCTTTCAATTTCTATTTTACCCTCTGGTTCTAGAATATTAGGGCAGTTTTCCTTGATGATTTTCTTGAAAAATGATGTCTATGTGCTTTTTTTGATCCTGACTTTCAGGTAGTCCTATAATTTTAAAATTCTTTTTACTGAATCTATTTTCCAGGTCACTTGTTTTTCCAGTGAGATATTTTACATTGTCTTAGACTTTTTAATTAGCTTCTGTTTGCTTAATTCTGACTTTTAAGGAATTTTTTTTCTTCAGTGAGCTTTTGTACCTCCTTTTCCTTTTGGTCAATTCTATTTTTTAAGGAGTTTTTTTCTTCAGTGAATTTTTGCAACTCTTTTTTTCTATTTGGCCAGTTCTGCTTTTTAAGACATTCTTCTCATTGTTTTCTTGGAACTCGTTTACCATCTGGCCTAGTCTGGTTTTTAAGGTATTAATTTCTTCAGTATTTTTTGTGTCTCCTTTACCAAACTGTTGACTCATTTTTATTGATTTTCTTGTATCACTCTCATTTTTCTTCCCAGTTTTTCCTCTAACTTTCTTACTTGATTTTCAAAATCCTTTTTGAGCTCTTCTATGGCCTGAGACCAATTCATGTATTTTTGAAAGCTTTGGATGTAGGAGCTTTGACTCTCTTGTCTTCTCGTGTGTGTGTGTGCGTGTGTGTGTGTGTTTTGATCTTCCTTATCACCATAGTAACTTTCTCTGGTCAAAATTTTTTCCTGTTGTTTGCTCATTTTCCCAGCTTATTCTTTGACTCTAAACTCTTTTTTAAAGTAGGTCTTTGCTTCCGAAGTTGAGGGTGCACTGTCCTAAGCTTCAGGGGTTTTGTACAGCTATTTTCAGAGATACTTCTGTGAGCTGCAAGTTTTCAGTTCTTCCAAGGTGGGATGACCAAAGGAGTGTTGTGGTCTGTGAGCTACCACAAGCACTCGTTTCTGCCCTCACATTGTGAGGAGGGTCCTTGCTGCATTGAGGCTGCAAGCTCTGGTGTGCTAGTACTCCTTCTAGCCCTAGGACTGCCACCCAGGGCTGTGACTTGGATCAGAGTATGGGCAAAGCAACAGACTCGTGCTTTGGAGCTAGCAGAGAGACCCCTGTAATCTCCTGACCAGTTGTTTGACCCTGTTACTGTCTGTGGGCCAAGAGCTCCGGAAACAGCTACTGCTGCTGCTGCTTCAGTGGCTTCCAAGGCCTGCTCCTGGTTTGCTGGGGCTGAACTGTGCTCTACCCTCACCAAGGTGCAGACAGACCTTTCCTGCTGACCTTCTAAATTGTCTTTGGCTGGAAAATTATTTCTCTCTGTCCTCTTGTAGGTCTGCTGCTCCAGGAATTGTTTTACGGTATTACTTAAGGTGTTTGGAGGAGAGCTCAGGCAAGTTGCTGCCTTTTTTCCACCATCTTGGCCCTGCCCCAACTTGGGCTTCTTTTTGCCTGACCATTTTGTTGTTCTTAATTGCTTTTTTATTTTAAGATGTTGGAAGTTTCTCTCAACGTAAAAAGACTCAAGTCTTTATTCCAAACAACAGGAATGATAGCTAATCTCTATATAGCATTCTCTCCTTAGCTCTGGTACCCTATTACTAACTGCCTAGTGGACATTTTAGGCCAGATGTGCCATAGGCTTCTCATACTTAACATGTACAAAATAGAACTCAGTATCCCCTCGGTCCTGTGTCCTTCACTGAACTCCCCTATTACTGATTCCTGTTGATGACACCACAGTCTTCCTAGTCACCTAGATTCTCAAATCCTGGTGTCATTCTTGATTCCCCACTTGGCCACCTCATCATGTGACAAGTCTTGCCATTTCTAACTCCATCTGTATTTGGCATCCAGCTTTCTCTCTCTGTTTACAGACCACCACCTTGTTCGGGCATATGTTACCTCCCACCAGGACATTTGCTGCAGCTCGCTAATTGGTCTCCTTGTCTTGTTTCTTCCCTCTCTGATCTGTCCTTATATTTGTTGGTGATTTTCCCTCAGGTCTGTCCCTGTCACTCCCCTCATCAGTAAACTCCAGTTCCTCCCTGTATTCTGAGAAGTGGAGTGATGTGAGCAGACCTAGGTCACTTTACTTAGCAGTCTCCAAGAGCTTTTGGTTCTCTTTGTAGCCTTCCAGATAGCTAGTCTGTGCTATTCCCCCTATTTTATAGACAAAGAAACTGAGGCTCTGAGTGGACCACCTATGTGGTGAGAGGAAAGACCAAGCCAAGAATACTTCTGCTTTGGAGTGGTTTCCTGTCCTGGGACTTTGGGCCTCAGACCTCCCTGGTGCTGGGGGCGTGCTGCCGGGGAGGCTTAGCGGGTGTTTGGCTGAATTTAGTGACCTCTTCCCCTTGTCGTTGTAGTTATCCATATTGGTGCATCCTGACAAGAACCAAGATGACGCAGAGAGAGCACAGAAGGCTTTTGAAGGTATTTGTGGCCCCCACCCACCCTGCGACTGAGGGGGATCTCAGTCATGCCTCTCTGAAGGAAACAGCCAAGTCTGCCTGTCAGTCACATGGGCAGCACTTGCTGCCCTTGGGCCCAGTTGTAGAACTTGTGATAGCTGGTTCCTTTGTTCACCTGGATCATTTCATACCAGGCTTCTCAGGGGTCTTTTTGTCTTCTTTTACTTCTAGTTTTCTCCATTCATCGTCTCTCAGGATTCCATCGTCTTCAGAGGTGGAAGGTGGCTGTGTCAGGGAGGCCCTATTTTTAGCGTTTTCTGGTTACATAACCCTTTCTTCACAATCTGTCAGGTAGCTGGGGAGTACAAGTATTATGGACCCATTTCAAGATCAGCATACTTAGACTCAAAGGTCACATACTTAGGAAGTATCAGAACCTAACCACATTTCTGACCCTCTTAATCTTTCTTTTACTATAAGATCCAGATCTTTATCTTTGCTTAGCATTTCCCAGGCCCATAAGCCCTATGCCGTAAGAATAATTAAACCTCACATTTACGTAACATTTGATATCCATTGAGGCAACATTACTCAGTGGGTTTCCAGATCTATCTTTGTGTCATTGTCCCCTCTGTGTTGCTGAGGGGAACCCTGAACCTTGAGGAAGTCATGTTCCTTGGGCTAGGCCATGATGGGACTGAGCCTGGATCTAGGGCGGTCCTCTAGCCAGGCCTGTGACTGCTGCCCCACTGCCCATTCCCTCTTCTGGGGGTATGAACATTAACAGTGGCTCTTCCAGATTTGTAGCTTTCTGCCTTACATTTGTGTATCATTGTCTGAGGAATTCAGGGAACGCAGTGTGATGTTGGCATGTTCTTCAGTCACTTTAACAACACTTAGATAAATCATGAAAGTAGACTTGCTTCTGACCACAGAAGTCCAGACTTTGTGACAGCTGAGACTTCAGACCTTTTAATTTTATACTCTTTTTGCACTAGCTGTTGACAAAGCCTACAAGCTGCTCCTGGATCAGGAACAGAAGAAGAGAGCCCTGGATGTCATTCAAGCAGGGAAAGAGTACGTGGAGCACACTGTGAGTGTCATGGGGTTCTGGTGATTTGTCAGGGGCCTTGTGCACAGAAGGGGGCAGCTGAGGTGGGGAGCAAACATCAGCAGATGCCAAGACCACTCTATTTATCTCTTCCTTCCTATGGTCATGGTTATGAATACCTTCTGTACATCCTGGGCTGTCTGATGCCATGCTGAAGCAGAGGGAGAGGGATGGTTGTAACTGTAATAACTCACCCATGTTTTCTGATGCCAGTAGTCTTCCACCACACATTCCCCCCATACATCAACCCATTCTGTAAGACTACATGGGAAGTATCCCCCACCATGGGTCAAATGGAATGGCCCCTTTCCTTCACTGGTGATCTATCTGGTCCCAGGGATTGGAGCAGGGACTTGAGGACAGCTATTTCCTAAAAGGAGTTTACAGAGCAGTCTTAAATTGTCTACACTGAGACATTCCTGGATAATTTTGAGGGTATTTTTCCCCTTGATGCTATGACATCTTTGAATAGTGGGAAATGATATGATTTCTTCGTGTAATTTTTAATCTGCTTGGGAATGTTTTCTGTGTCAGAAATGACCAGGGACCTTTTCTTTCAGGTGTCATCATTTGAAAGAGTTTAGGTAGATATTATCTCCTTCTGGAAGAACCTTGGTTGAGTATCTGAAATAAAAATCTGTAACCAACCATAATGAATTTTTTTTTTCATGTGTGAGTAAGCAGATATGTCTGGACAGTGGTACCTTGGAGAAGTAACTTCCATGAAATTTAATATTCTTGAAAAGTAATTTTCCTACTGTGTGCCTTGTAGGGAATCAGACAATGAGAAAAGCTTTCCCTTGCCAGCCCTTGTGACTGGTGTCCTATAAACTGATAGAAATACCTTTGGGCAATCATTCATGGCAAGTGGGCTCCAGTCTGTTGGGATACTTGAATGGGTGAGCAGCATGACTTCCATCTTGTGACCACCAGAGGGCACCATTGCTGATTCTTGTTGGCTGGCTGGTTTTTGCTAAATAATAGCATTCTTGAGGGGTGAGTGCATTGACTTGACTTGGAGCTGAAGGTTTGCTTTGGTTTCAGGCTCTCACTGTTAGGGGAAGAAGTAGCGGGAGTCACATTTTGCTTGATGTTGGTCTGAGAAGGCTTTGGAGCCCAGCGTTATTTTCATACAAACTTGCTTCCGGTTGTCGCCATCACTGCTGCCCTGAGGGATTTGCCCCTAATGCTTTTCTTCATCCCAATCCCTGCTGCCCTCTGACAAAGAGGAGGTGGTAGAGCCAGCAGTGACATGTCTCTGGTGGGCCCTGCGACAGTGGGCTCTGCTGTGTTGAGGGCTGGCCCGTTACTGTTCCTACGAGGGCTGAACTGGAACTTTCCTGCCTTCTGTCCTGTGACTTGTGTCACCTGCTTTTGGCATCTTTTAACAAGTCACCTATTTTTAGGTAAAAGAACGAAAGAAGCAGCTGAAGAAAGAGGGGAAGCCTACAAACGTGGAAGAAGATGACCCTGAATTGGTGAGTTTCAGAAAAAAAGGAGCATGTCTCCAAAGTTACATAGAATTGGCAAGTCCTGCACATGCTGTGATTGGCCATGGTGGAGGCAAGATCCTGTTCTAGCCCTCTTACCATCCCACCAGTCTGGCCTGGACTGGACGGAATCAGTATTTTGGAGAAATGGGAAGGATATCTTTTCCTGTTCCCTTCTCCTCTTTCTGTTTTCTCTGTATGTTACTGTCTGAGTTTTTGGGTTCACTAAGTATACAAACTGCTCTTGAGAGACAGAAGATGGGAGAAATCCAAGGGGGAGAAAAGGCAGTGGTTTCCCTGTCATGTTCTGCCAGTATTAGTTATTTGTGCAGCTGTGTCTTCCTGTGCATATGGTGTCATGGTAAGAACCCTGGAAGTTCAGAGTCAGGGGTTCACCTTCTGGCTCTGATTGGGTGATTTTACTAGGTTTTCTGTGTTATCATATGCCTCCTCTTCCCTATTGGATTGCAAGCTTTCTTAGGGCAGGTTTTTCTTACTCCTCAAGTTTACCAGAGTGCCGTATGCCTATCACTTCTTGTGAAAGGAACTATTGTGGGCCAGGCTTTTCCCCTATTTATAATGTCATTTAGAATGCTAACCTGATGATGTGAAGATACATTAATCTTCGAAGGTGTTTAGACTTTTTGGAACCTGGGTGTTGCTTCCTTGTGGGCCCCAAGTGTGTGGGAGGAGTGGGTGAGTGTCTGTATATGAGGAAGGTTCTGTTCTTCCTGAGTGAGTCTGAGCAGGCAGGTCAGGTACCTCCCTGGTACCAACAGACTTTCTGGGGGAACTAGCATGAGAAAGATATGCTTTGTTTTAGAAGTTAAATTTTAAGTTAAAATTTCCACATTTTGTTTAATCTGGTTTTCCCTTGGACTTCATCCAGAATTTGAGTTCTCTTTTACATTCTTGTTTTCTTATAGTTCAAACAGGCAGTTTATAAACAGACAATGAAGCTTTTTGCTGAATTGGAGATTAAGAGGAAAGAGCGAGAAGCTAAAGAAATGCATGAAAGGTAAGGTTGACAGCATCAGGTTAAACCTCATCTGGGAAGCTAGACTCCTTTGTATTGGTTTTGTTTGTGTTTCCTAATAAAAAGTTCTTCCCACTGGCTTTTTTTCAAATAACCAATTGATGGTTTATTAAGGCTGGATTCTCAACTGAATCTTTCTGAGGATGTAGAAGGTTTTGTTTCCCTTAAGCAAAGGTTTCCATTACCATGTGTTATTCTATGTCTCTCTTCCTGAATAACCTTGTTTCACAGGCATTCAAAGCCTTTTGTCATCTGCCTTCCATCATCCTAGTTCTGATCACATAAACTGTATTCCTGGCCCCCATCTTTTTTGCATTTGTTCCTCACACTTAGACTCATTGCCCTCATCTCTGCCCATGGAAGTCTTTCTATCTTCCAAAGACCCAACTCAAGGTCTGGTATTTTTTGTAGATGCCTCCAGATCTTCTAGTGGAAAGAGATCTCTTCTTCAGGTTCTTGTTGCTCTTTCCTGAGTTATTTGTCCCATTCTGCTCAGGGTAGTTATTTGTGCTGCTGTTCCACCCATGTTTTGTGGTGTGTGTGTAAAGAACCCTGGGGGGGCATTGGAGCCCTGGGCTCACATTTAACCCTAGCTGTGTGACCATTTAGTACCTGCTTCTCCGAGGTTGTTGTAAAGCACTTACCACAGTGCCTAGCACATAGTAGGTGCATAGTAGGTGCTTAATAAATTCTTTTTGATTGATAGATGGTTAATAATTACTTGTTGAATTGAATTTCATCCCTCGTGGTCCATCTTAATTGTCCTTGCCTCCTGAAAGCTTTCCTTGATTTTTTTCTTCCTTCCTCTGAGCTCCCTTAACACTGTTTATTCTTCTGTCATAACCATTATCATAGTTGGCTTTGGAGTGTGAGTGATTGATGCCAGTGAAGCCTGGCTTCAAGAAAACACAAACAGTAGTGTTCCTATTTTACAAATGATACATCTTAGCCTCACAGGGTCAGAATGACTGCCCAAAGTCAGCCAGGGCATCTACACCATGGGAGAACAGTGTAAACAGGCTTTCCAAAGACTCTGCTGCTCCTTCTTTCTGTGGCTGGGAATGGAAGCTATGAAATCAGCACCTGGCTCTGTTGGTCAGTGTGTTCTACAGCTGAAAGAAGTTATTTTATAAACCCAGTTGCTTTCTTCCAGAGTTCCATTTTTCTTTAAAATCATCAGAGCTCAATGGTTTTCCATGTTTACAGATGGGTGGTGACATGTTGTTTGGTCTGGACCATGACGTCTAGGCCAAGAATTGGCCAGGAAGATGTTCTGCCTTTAGAGGCAGTGTCAGCTAGTTGCCAACAGTAGACGGTGAGGTTCTGACTTCTTCTGTGGTCTGAAATGAATCTGTTCCCTGCTTTTTTCTTCTGCTTAGAAGGGAGTGATTGGCTCTCTTTGCCCCATCATGATGTGGAGAAGAGGAGTGGTATATTGTAGATGGCTTTGGGAACCCTCTTGCATTAGGATGTTGGTAACTTGATTCATGGACCCCTCTTGTGGAAGAAGCTCTGTGGCCCCTTCCTGCTCAGTGTGGCCATTCATGTTTGTGTGCCTGGGAGTCTCCCATCAGTTATGTTCTGAGGCCTGTGTTTAGCTCTGTCTTCACTGCTGTTCATGTTCCCAGCATCATGCTTTGGCTTTCCTTCTAGGAAGCGACAAAGAGAAGAAGAGATCGAAGCACAAGAAAAAGCGAAGAGAGAGAGAGAGTGGCAGAAAAACTTTGAGGTAAAGTCCCAGTGAATCATGGGGGGCAGAAGAAAGGGATGTGTCCAGGGGGCAGAGCAAGGCATGGAGGAACCGGGCCTGCCCTGCACATTGCCTGCCTCCCAGCCCAGCTTTTCTACCATAATCTTTTTTTTACGGGCTTAACTTCTGGGGTAAGTGACTCATCTGGGGTCACAGGGCTAACTGGTGGTCAGGGGAAGAGTAGTAGCCAGTCTTCCAGTTGTTAATAGTATATTTCTGGTATTCTTCAGAATTCTTCAGAAGACAACTCAGATGTTTCCTTTTGGAGACTTTTCCTGGATCTTGACACACACCTCATCCCCACCCCTTGTTAAAAAGTGAACTTTGCTTCCTCTTTGCCTCCATAAGACTTCTGTACTTAAGTTTTGGTCATAAACCTATCTGTCCTGTGCTTTAGTTATTCGTGAAAGAGACAGTTAGACAAAGGAGTGTCCCTTGGACTGACTCCGGAGGGGAATTCCTCTTCCTGTTCCTCAGAGACTCAGATTGTCCTCTGCATGAACTCTGCGTTCAGCAGCAGACTCCCCAGAGAGGAAGGAGGGATGGGCTACTGGGTGGCATGGGGCCTTGTTCCCACTTTCTCGGGTCCCTCTTTCATTTCCCCCTCCACTGTGGGGAGCCCAAAGACATTGTCTCAGCCTTCCCGACCTTGACCACCTGATTAGAAGCTGGTCTAAAGGAATCTGACCCTTATGAAACAATAAGGTTTTTTCCCATAAAAACAAGAGGTTTGGCATAGGTGACCTTTAAAGTCTTTCCTATTTCTGATATTCCATGCTCTGATGTTTTGTGTGCGAAAGGTCCCCTTGCTCAGACATCTTCTGTTGCGTTAGGAGGGAAAGCGGGGTAGCAGTAGCTTACTTGCAGACAGGTGGAGAGTGTCACTGCTCCACCACCTGCCGGGGTTCTGAGACAGCCCCCTCTGGAGGCTCCTGGTCAAGTCTAAGCTCTCTGTGCCCTCAGGCTCCTTGGCCTGGGCCCCTGAACCAGAAGTGCCCTCATCCCATCTTTGTGTATTCAGACCAGATTGTGGTTCAAGGCTCATCTCAGGAGGTCACACAGGCCAGATGTACTGACTCTCCTTTGTTCACATTTGCGGTCTGTCCCATATATTTTGTAGATTGTTTCACATGGTTCTTTGCATGTGCCAGTCTTGTCTCACCAACAAGATGACGCAGTCCTCAGTGGTAAGGGCAGGGTGCTAGCGTGGTACGAGGCATGCTAGATGTACAGTGAATACTTTTTGTGTACTTCTCAGACTCTCATTTCTGGTAGCGTGGATCACCAGGGCAAGGTAACACCATGTCATAGCACATTGGACAAATGCACCTGACCAAGATGAAGGGAGTTTTCTAGAGAAGGCAGTGGACATGGCAGCAGATGGTGTCAAGAGGAGCTGGGGCCACCACTGAATTCTAAAGTAACTCACATTTACACAGCAGTTTTCTTGTTGACAAAGCAGCTTCTCCTCAGTATTTCTGTGAGCAAGGGGTGCTTTCTTCATTTCATATATGCAGAAACAGATTGGAGGTGAAGGACTGGTAGGAGCTGGGTATGTTCCTGCACACAGGTACAGCATGGCACACAGAGGCATGACTTGGGACTGTTTCCAGCAGATTCCCTTTTGACATGTTCAGGGTGTGTGCTGGGTTCTAAAGCCCTTCTGAGGATTCCAGAGGAGGATAACAGCTGCCTCAGGCTTCTTATTGAGAGCAGGCACCTGGGCAAGACAACCTTGTTACCACCTCTGCTTCAGCAGGTCTTTTCTGACACAGCTCTGTTGTCCTCCATTCTTTGGGAGACCCGGTTAAACCTCCTGGTCTGGGAAGGCTTCGTCTGGGCCTTCCTGGACTCTTGGTAATACCCCTGTGGATGGCTGGGCCTCAGGGGCCTGACTTCTTTCTTTGGCTAGAAGAAGACCCCTAGCCCCTTGGATTGGAGTCGCTGGCCCCACAGGTAAAGCTCTTCTTTTGCTGACAGCCATCTGATTCTAAAACTCTTTGTACTCAGGAAAGTCGAGATGGGCGTGTGGACAGTTGGCGAAATTTCCAGGCTAACACAAAGGGAAAAAAGGAGAAGAAAAATCGGACCTTCCTGAGGCCACCCAAAGTAAAAATGGAGCAGCGCGAATGATGTCTGGGGCTGAAGCGACAGAGCCTTTCCCTCCCTCTGCTCTCCTCCCCTCCTGCTTTGAAGGACTCATCCCCACATAGAATAGTATTGGCTTTTTAGTCCATTGGTTTTCAGTATAATTTAATATTGATCAGAGTAATTCTTTTGTACATGGAAACAAAGGGCCTGGTTTAATAGCAGCCTGGTCCAGTCCCCGCCAGCGCCACGTTGAGGGCGTGGGAAGGGGAGGGCACCGCCCACCTCTGTTGCTGTTTGTAATTTAATGTTTTGTACTTCACTGAATTGTGACCTTTATGAACTTCATGTAGAGTGTGTGGAAATCATCTCATTAAACCAGTTGCTTAAAATGGTGTTCGGTGACTTAGGAGAAGTCTGCCTTTAGGGAAGTCAACCCTTCCTTCAGATGCCCATTCCTGGGTGAGCATCCAACCAAAGCCCAGCCTGTGTATCTTGTGGTTGGATGGTCATGTCATCCCCCACCTCCTGCTGTCTGCTCAGAACCAGCCCTTGTCCCTGAGTGGCTAACATGGTGTCAGGACTCAAGCCGCCGTCACCTGTTTGATTTCCAAAGAGCTTGCCACCATCTTCCATCCAGCACAACTCTGTCCTAGCTTGTTTACCTTTAGTTAGTGGCTATTCTGTATGTATAATAAATTTTTCTACCAAAATCACTGGTGCGTTCTCCCTCAGCCATTATTTCAAAGGCCTTTCTCTTTCTGTCCCATTTGTGCCTGCCCTGAGCCAGCTTGGGGTATGGTACCTTTGTCTTCCAGGGTGGCAGATCACACCTAACTGTTGAGGAATTTTGGTCTTGGGAATGATTAGAAAATTAGAATAATGTTTGTATGCTTCAGCTCTTAGTTGAAATGAAAACTAGCATTGCCTTGACACCCACTGTGTGTTGCATCTTGTAGATGGCTGTGGATAGTTGACCTTTGACCTTTGAGTAGATCCTGGTGGTTGGGTGGACCTTGACAGTCTTGGTCCTTCCTTCCTCTCTTTACCACTCTCCTACCATTAACTTGGGAAATATGGGAGGGAGGAAAATTGAGTTAGCCCCACCCATTCTTGGTCACGTGGGTACTGCCGGCTGGAACTGCTGTGGACAGAGCAGTGTCCCTGGGCGCCCCTGAGGGGCAGGCATGTCAGCTGCTCATGGGGCTGCTGAGATGAGAAAGAGGGAAGTGGGCTTCATGCTCATATTTGAGGAGGCAGCTCAGGGAACCATTGCTACCAGAAAAGGTATATCTATGTCTTTTATGTCCCTGCATTTTCAGATCTGTTTGTGTGTGCGTGTGTGTCTTTCCCTTCAACTTTTAAGATGTCGACTATATTTTGTGTCCACTTGAGGGCTGAAAGGATGGAGCACAGAGTGTCCAGCTGTGTAACTGTCTTGGCTAAAGAGAACAGGTATTCATCACTGGTACAAATGGGTGGAATGCAGTACTGTGTGTCTGTACAAAATGTGGTGGAAAAGAAATTGGGTGGTTTCTAATCTTGAAAGGTAGGGAGTGGAATTCATAGATTTCAAAGAGCCTTAAAATATACAGTATCACAGCTGGTTCAGTCCCTCCATTTACAGAGGGGGAAACTGAGGCAGAGGTCAGGGAAGCCATCTTGTACAAGATCACACCCAGTGAGGCAAGTGGCAGAACCCTGACCTCTCAACTTCCTTTCTATTGTGCCACATTATTTTATCCTGCTTTAGTCTCAGTCCTGCCCTCTGTCTCTTGGCAAAAGATGATAGGTCAGGCACTTCAGTCAGGTCAGGCACTTCAGTCATACCTCAGATCCATGGTTCTCAGATGCCAGGGTGGCATCACTCTTGATGCTTTGGAACATCTGCCTGTCCTACCTAATGTTGAGACTGCTTGGAATACAGTGAGAGGGAGGCATAATGAAATATTAGTAGCCCCAAGCATCTTATGAGAAGCATGAAAAAATGAGCAGTCTAAGGCACAGCTAAGATGTGTCCTTTGGACTTTCTCATTCGCACAAGAGAAGGCATTTATACCATTGTTTTCAGGGGTTGGAAATTTCACACAGGAATGGGTTGAGAGGGTGGAAATTGTCACTTTGTTTCCAGGCAGGAAAGAGGTGGCCAAACATACTAGATGATCTAAGAAGACCCGACCATTGGAAAGTGTAAAGTCAGGTTCCCAGGCCCCTTCCACTCCCAGCCCTCACTGACCTGGGGTGGAGCAGCAAGCTGTGTAGTTGTCTGGGCTTTGTTCTGCCCTTTGTTTAGCTTCATGCTAAATGAGGGAGACATCTGCCCTGTGAAACCACAGCTCCCTGCTGATGCTCAGGTGTTTCCTAGGAGAGATTTATGTTCAGTGGAGCTGGTAGGGAGGGCCTTTCTGAGGTTGACAGGAAGGAAGCATTTGAGGCATTACACACACTACTTTGCCCTTCTTAGGAAAGCCAAAGGCGGGGTGGACTTGAAGTCAGAAACAGCTGGGTTCTGTCTCTTAATGAGACTCTATGACCTTGGGCAAGTCATTAAACTCGGTCTCAGTTATGTCATCTGTAAAATGGAGAGGCTTCCTGTACTAGTGACATCACTGAGTGTGAGGATCACTTATGTAAAGTACCTCAACCCTGGGCCAGATCTCTGAGTTTCCCCCCATAAAAGTAATGTAACCTTTATATAAAGTTAGAAATGACAAAACAAGTGGCAATCTGTACACATCTTTAGGAAATTTCCACACTAGCAAGTTCCCAACATCTGTGAATTCACAGATCCAAACCCAGAGATCTAACCTGATGGATCAACAAACCTTTATGGAAATGAAGGAAAGAAGGAAGGAATTTTTGGGGTCTGGGGCTGATTCGCTAACTAGGGGAGGCCTGTTCTGTGAAGCATCGATGTCTAGACTTTAGGGCTTCCTCCATGGTACTGCTGTTTTCCTACTTGCAGCAAGGGGAAAATGCTGTCATAGGCCTGGCACCCAGGATAGGAGTTGGAAGTAGAAAGCAATAATAGCTAACGTGTGTGCGTGTGTGTGCACGCATACGCACGCTCCTGCACAGGTGCTATTATCCCCATTTTACAGATGAGAGAAGTGACTTGTTCAGGGTCACACCACTAATAAGTGACTGAGGCCAAATTGGGAACTCAGGTTTTCTTATCCACTTAGAAGCCTTAGAACTAGGGAGACTATTTTACAGTTTAAGAAACAGTCTTCTGGAGTCAGCTAGTATTAAGTGCCTTCTTTGTGCCAGGGGATACAAGGACGAACAGTCTCTGTCTTAAGGGAGCCCACGGTCTAATGAGGAGGGAAGCCTGCAAGCAACTATGTACAAATAAGACATATGCAAGGTAAACTGAGGGCAGTCTCAGAGGGAAGGCATTGTGATTTAAGGACTGGGGAAAAGCCTCTTGTAGAAAGTGGGTCTTTGGCTGAGATTTGAAGGAAGCCAGGAGACAGAGAGGAGGAGGAAGAGTATTTCAGGCATGAGGGACGGTCAGTGAATGCACTTGAAGTGAGGAGATGGAGGGTCTTGTGTGAGGGACAGTAAGGAGGTCATTGTCACTGCACCACAAAGCATGTGTCAAGGAATTAGGTAGGAAGGGGAGGGTTATGAAGAGCTTTAAAATCTACGCAAAGGGCTTTATGTTTGATCCTGAAGGTAACAGGAAACCTTGGAGTTTATTGAATGAGGTGGGGGCGAGGTGGTGTGGTCAGGTCTGTGCTCTAGGAAGATCCCTTTTACAACTGAGTGCAGGATGGATTGGAAGGAAAGGGGAGGCAGGAAAACCAACCAGCAGCCCATTGCGGTAGTCTAGGCATGAAGTGATGAGGGCCTTCACCAGGGTGGTGATTGTCAGAAGACAAAAGGGCAAACACCACAGTGGTTATGAAGGCGTTGTTCAGTGGCCTCAGTTGTTGTGTTCAGCTCGTCATGACCCCTTTCCTTCTCCAGCCCATTATACAGATGAGGAAACTGAGGCAAACAGTTACGTGACTTACCCAGGGTCACACAGCTAGTAAGTGCCTGAGGCTGGATTTGCACTCAGGTCCTCCTAACTCCATGCCTGGTGTTCTGTCTGCTGCAGCTCTGACATCCTGTGTTCTAAGGCCCCTCCCAGCTCTGACACCCTGTGTTCTAAGGGCCCTCCCAGCTCTGATACCCTGTGTTCTAAGGGCCCTCCCAGCTCTAACATCCTGTGGTTCTAAGGCCCCTTTCAATTCTGACACTCTGTGTTCTAAGAGCCGTCCCAGTTCTGACATCCAGTGTTCTAAGGCCCCTCCCAGCTCTGACATCCTGTGTTCTAAGGTCTCTTTTAGTTCTGACACTCTATATTCTTTGCTTTATTCCTCCCTCCCCTTACATCTAGCTTGTGTTTCATGAACCACTCTGCAAGCTCCCAGCCTCTCTTGCCATACCTATTCTTCACCACCCAACCTGCAACATTATTTCAACTCTAGTCAAATTGATCTACTGTTTTATCATACAAAGAGTACTGCGTTTGGACAAGATAGATAGTCTAGATTGTATTAAAATAAAAAAAAACCCTGTACAATTAGAAACTATACTTAAAAAGAAAAATAGATTTTGAGATATGGCAAATGTGAAAGCTGTCTTGACTTTTAAAATATAAAAGGAATTGTTAAAAAGACATCGGTAGTATCACCAGGTAAAGAGAGAAGTAGCACCATGTTCACAATATTTCAAAAGGAAACGCAGCTTATTTGAAAAATTGTTCCACCTCAGCAATAATTGAAGCAAACGATGAAATCAAAACCACTTTACAATCCTTTCTTCGATGCATATGATGGCAAAAATTCACAAGAAGCTATGAAACTCAAAGCAAGAAGGGCTGTAGCAAAATAAGTCACTTGTTGCTTCTGGAACTGGCCGCCAGTAGCAGCTTTCTGGAGAGCCATGGAAAAAAGGTTACCAAAATAGTCGTGCCTTTTGATCCATGAATTCCTCTCTTAGCAATAGCCTCAGAAAATTGTTAAAAAGCAAACAAAAAGATCTGTCCTTTGAAAGGTTTTCCTAGTTAGCATTATGGGAAATTTCACAGAACTGAAAGCATTCTAAATGGCCAACACCAGGAGAATGATTAAGTAAATTTTGGTACATTAATGTAATGGATCTCTAGTTGCAAGCTTATGGGGAAGGGAGAAAGGAGTGGAGGAAAGAAGGAGAAAAGAAAGGAAGAAAGGAAGGAGGGAGGAGAAGGGAGGTCATTTGGTTTGGCTGCCCAGACACTCAGGGATGGGGAACCAGCGACCTTGAGGCCACATGTAGTAGCTTCTAGGTCCTCGGGTGCAGCCTTTTGACCGAGTCTAAGAACAAATCCTTTTATTAAGGGGATTTGTTCTATGAAGTTTGGATTCAGTCAAAGGGCTGCACTTGAGGACCTGGAGAGCCACATGTGGCCTCAAGGCTGAAGATTCCCCACCCCTGCTCTAACTTCTCAGTATTTTGCGGGCAGATGCCGCAGACTTAGCATGGAACTCTCTTGATAAAAGTCAGAGACAGTGGTGCTTAACCTCCATTTGTCTCGTTTTCCACATCTGTAAAATGGGGATAATAACTACCCATTTTCAAGGGTTGTTGTGAGCATCCAATGAGATAATCTTTGTCAAGTGCTTATTAACAGTGTCTGGCTGTTTAAGTGGTAGATTGAGCTGAAGCTATGTCTTGCCTTGGGTTCCCAGGACAGATGGATACATTCAGACCTAATAGGCCATACACTGGCACCTAGGGAAGCTGAGGGCGAGAGTGATAAAGAGAGAAGCAGAGTATAACTTAAAGGACCTGACTAAAGTAATCTGTTCCAGGATCCCACCTTAGGCTATAATCCCATCTTCACTTTATGATCCCTTAGCACTGGGGTCCTCCCTTTATAGTGGTTTTTTAAAATTAAATTATTTTATTTGTTTTCAGTGTTCAACAATCACTTCCATATATCTTAGATTTTTTTCCCCTCCCTCTGCCTCATTCCCCACTCCCTTCCACTCCCTCCCTGAGACGTCATACAATGTTATATAGGTTCTACACCTACTTTTCTATTAAATACATGTTGCATAGAAGAATTAAAATGAGTGGGAGAAACCATAAAATAAAACAAAACAAAACATAATACAAAAGAAAATGGTCTGTTTCTATCTGTGATTCAATTCCATGGTTCTTTCTCTGGATATGGAAGGTGTTTTGCCTCAAGAGTCCATTGGAAATTATTTGTCTATGCATTTCAATGAATTACTAAGTCTACCAGAAAGATTCCTCGCACACTGTGGTTGTTGCTGTGCACAAAGTTCTCCTGGTTCTGCTCCTTTCACTCAGCATCAGTTCATATAAGTCTTTCCAGGCTTCTCTGAAGTCTTCCTGTTCATAATTTCTTATAGCACAATAGTATTCCATTATGTTCATATACCACAACTTGTTCAACTATTCCCCAATTGATAGGCATCCCCTTGATTTCCAGTTTTTGGCCACCACAAAGAGAGCTGCTATAAATATTTTTGTACATGTGGGACCCTTTCCCATTTCTGTGATCTCTTTGAGATAGAGTCCCAGAAGTGATATTGCTGGGTCAAAGGGTATGCACATTTTTGTAGCCCTTTGTGCATAGTCCAAATTGCTTTCCAGAATGATTGGATCAGCTCACAGCTCCACCAACAATGAATTAGTGTTCCAACTCTTCCACATCTTCTCCAACATTTATCATCTTCTGGTTTTGTCATGTTAGCCAATCTGATAGGCATGCTGTGGTACCTCAGAGTTGTTTTGATTTGCATCTCCAATCAATAGTGATTTAGAGCATTTTTTCATGATTATAGATAGCTTTAATTTCTTCCTCTGAAAATTCCCTGTTCATATCCTTTGACCATTTATCAATTGGAGAATGAGTTGTGTTCTTGTAGATTTGACTCAGTTCTTTATATATTTTAGAAATGAGACTTTTATCACAGACACTAGTTGCAAAAATTCTTTCCCAGTTTTCTGCTTCCCTCCTAATTTTGGTTGCATTGGGTTTGTTTGTACAAAAACTTTTCAATTTAATGTAATCAAAATTATCCATTTTGCAAGGATATTTTCGTATTGTTCTCTATCTGTATGGTCATAAATTTCTCCATTGTCCATAAATCTGAAAAATACACTATTCCTTGCTCCCCTAATTTGTTTATAGTATCAATCTTTATACCTAGATCATGAATCCATTTGGACCTTATTCTTGTGTATGGTGTCAGGCATTGTTCTATGCTCAGTTTCCACCACACTTTTATCCAGTTTTCCCAGCAATTTTTGTCAAACAGTGAGTTCTTATCCCAGAAGCTGGGGTCCTTGGGCTTATCAAACAGTAGACTGCTATATTCATTGACTCCTGTGTCTTAAGTATATAATCTATTCCACTGATCGATCCCTCTGTTTCTTAGCCAGTAGCAAGTGGTTTTGATGATTGCTGCTCTAGAGCTTGACCACCTTCCCTAACATTTCTTTTAATTAGTTCCCTTGATATTTTGGACTTTTTGTTCTTCTAGATGAGTTTTGATATTATATATTTTTTTCTAGCTCTAGAAAATAATTATCTGGTATTTTGGTATGACACTGAATAAGTATATTAATTTAGGTAGAATTGTCATTTTTATAATATTAGCTGGGCCTTTCCACAAGCAACTGATGTTTTTCCACTTACTTAGATATGACTTTATTTGTGTGAGAAGTGTTTTGTAATTGTGTTCATATAGTCCCTGAGTTTGTTTTGGCAGGTAAACTTCCAGATATTTTATGATATCTACCATAGCTTTAAACGGGCTTTCTCTTTCTATCTCTTGCTGTTGGGCTTTGTTAGTAATATATAGAAATGCAGATGATTTATGTGAGTTTATTTTGTAACCTGCAACTTTGCCAAAGTTTATTATTTCAAGTAGTTTTTTACTTGATTTTCTGGGATTCTCTAAGTATATCATCATATCATCTACAAAGAGTGATAACTTAGTTTTTTCTTTGCTTATTCTAACTCCTTCAATTTCTTTTTCTTCTCTTATTGCTACAGCTAGCATTTCTAATACCAAATTGAATAACAGTGGTGATAATGGACATCCTTGTTTCACCCCTGATCTTACTGGAAATGCATCTAGCTTGTCCCCATTACATATAATGCTTGCTGATGTTTTCAGGTAGATACTGCTTATTATTTTATGAAAAGTTCCATTTATTCCTATGCTTTCCAGTGCTTTCAGTAGTAATGGGTGTTGGCATTTTGTCAGTCTTTTTCTGCATTTATTGAGATAATCACGTGGTTTCTGTTAGTTTTGTTGTTGATATGATCAATAATGCTAATAGTTTTTCTAATATTGAACCAGCCCTGCATTCCTGGTATAAATCCTACCTGATCATAATGCTTTATTCTTGTGATAAGTTGCTGTATTTTTTTTTGCTAAAATCTTATTTAAAATTTTTGCATCTATATTCATTAGAGAAATTGGTCTTTAATTTTATTTCTCTGTTTTGGTTCTTCCTAGGTTAGGTGTCAGAACCATATTTGTATCATAAAAAGAATTTCGTAGGACTCCTTTGGCAATTTTCCCAAATAATCTATATAGTATTGGAATTAACTGTTCTTTAAATGTTTGATAGAATTCACTTGTAAATCCATCTGGCCCTGGAGATTTTTTCCTAGGGAATTCGTTGATGGCTTGTTCAATTTTTTTTTTCTGAGATGGAGTTATTTAAGTACTCAACTTCCTCTTCCATTAATCTGGGCAATTTTTATTTTTTAAAATAATCATCCATCTCATTTAAATTGTTGAATTTATGGACATACAGTTGGGTAAAGTAATTTCTAATTATTGTTTTAATTTCCTCCTCATTGGAGGATAGTTCACCCTTTTCATTTTTCATATTGGTAATTTGGTTTTTTTCTTTCTTTTTTAAATCTGATTGACCAAAGTTTTATCAATTTTTTTGGTTTTTTCATAAAACCAACTCTCAGAATTATTTATTAGTTCAATAGATTTCTTAATTTCTATTTTATTACTCTCTCCCTTGATTTTCAGTATTTCTAATTTGATATTTAGTTGGGGATTTTCAATTTGTTATTTTTCTATCTTTTTCAACTGCATGCCCAATTCATTGATCTCCTCTTTCTCTATTTTATTCATGTAGGCATTCAAAGATATAAAACTGCCCCCAAGAACTGCTTTTGCAGTATCCCATAAGATTTGGTGGGTTATCTCATTATTGTCATTCTCTTGAATGAAGTTGTTGATTGTTTCTATAATTTGTTGTTTAACTCAATCATTCTTTAAGATTAGATTGTTTAGTTTCCAATTAATTTTTGATTTATATTTGCATGGCCTTTGATTACATGTAATTTTTACTGCATTATGATCTGAGAAGGATGCATTGACTATCTCTGCCTTTCTATAGAGGATTATGAGGTTTTTATACATGGTCAATTTTTGTATATGTGCCATCTACTGCTGAGAAAAAGGCATATTCCTTTCTATTCCCATGCAGTTTTCACCAGAGATCTATCACATCTACCTTATCCAGAGTTTTATTCACCTCTTTAACTTCTTTCTTGTTTATTTTGAGCGTAGATTTATCAAGTTCAGAGAGTGGGAGGTTGAGGTCCCCCACTAGTATAGTTTTGCTGTCTATTTCTTCCTGTAACTCCCTTAACTTATCTTCTTAGAATTTGAATGCTATACGACTTGGAGCATATATGTTTAGTAATGAAATTGCTTCATTGTCTATGGTGCCTTTTAGCAGGATATAGTTTCCTTCCTTATCTCTTTTGATTAGATCTATTTGTGTTTTTGCTTTGTCTGAGATTAGGAATGCTACCCCTGCTTTTTTTACATCACCTGAAGCACGATATATTCTGCTCCAACCTTTGACCTTTACCTTGTGTGTATGCCCCCGTTTTAAATGTGTTTCTTGTAAACAACATATTGTTGGATTATGGTTTTTAATGCATTCTTCTGTCACTCTCTGTTTTATGGGAGAATTCATCCCATTCACATTCACAGTTTTTATTACTATCTGTGTCTTTCCCTCCATCCTCTTTCCCCTTGTTTATGCTTTTATTTCTCCCTTTTCTTCCCTTTACTTCTCCCTTCCCTTCCCCCTTAATTTTTGACCACTGCCTCCCTCAGTCTTCCCTCCCTTCTTTCAGCCTCCCTCCCTTTTAATCCCCTTTTCCCTTACTACTTCTTCCCTCTCTTTTAGCCTCCCCTCCCTTTTCTTTCCCCCTTTCTGTCCTACTGCCTATAGAGCTAGTTGTATTTCTATACTTAACTGAGTTTGTTGTACCCTCCTTGAACCCAATCCGATGAGAGTACCTCTCAAACAATGCTCATCTTCCTCCCCTTTTTCCTTCTACTGTAATATATTTTTGTGCCCCTCCCTGTGATGGAATTAATTTTTTTCTGCCTCCACCTTTTTACATCTCCCATTACCATCCCTTTGCACCCTTAAATCACATTTGTTACCACCACATCATTTAATTTATCCCCACTCCCTCTACCTATGTATATGCCTTTTATATATCATAGTAAATATACAGTTCTTAAGATTAACAAGTATCATCTTCTCTTATTGGGATGTAAACAGTTTGCCCATTTTGAGTAGCAAGTTTTTTTTTCCTGTTTACCTTTATATGCCTTTATTGAAACCTGTGTTTAAATATCAAATTTTCTAGCGAGTTCTGGCCTTTTTATCAGGAAGATCTGAAAATCCCTTAAATATTATGCTCAACTTATCTGGGTAATTAATCCTTAGTTGTAGTCCCAGCTCCATTGCCTTAAGGAAAATCATATTCCAATTCCTTTGATCTTTTTTTAAAAAAATAAATCTTAGCTCATCTTCACAATTTTTATTCTATAATTAAACATTCACAATAAAAGTCCTTTTTGGGAAAATATAAAATTACTATTTTCAGAACTTTATAAACATTTCTTTTTGTTTTTTTATAATAATCATCTACTGAAGAAAAGAAATAGTTTGACTTAAAAAAATCTTAATATGATTTCCTTTCTTCCTGGCAATAATATTCATTTTTTCCTGAGGAATATTTTTTTAATTTTTATTTATTTATTTTAAGTTTTCAACATTCATTTCCACAAAATTTTGAGTTCCAAATTTTCTCCCCATCTCTCCCCTCCCCCTACCCCAAAACGCCAAGCATTCTGATTACCCCTTCCACCAATCTGCCCTCCCTTCTAACATCCCTCCCTTCCCTTATCCCCATCTTTCTCTTTATAGATAAATTTCTATACCCCATTACCTGTATTTCTTATTTCTCAGTTGTATGCAGGAACAATACTGAACATTTGTTCCTAAAACTTTGATTTCCAACTTTTCTTCCTTCCTCCCTCCATACCCATCCCCACTGAGAAGGCAAGCAATTCAATATAGGCTATATATGTGTAGTTGTGCAAATGACTTCCATAGTAGTCTAGTCATGTTGTGTAAGACTAACTATATTTCCCTCCATCCTATCCTGCCCCTCATTTCTTCTATTCTCTCTTTTGACCTTGTCCATCCCCAAGAGTGTTTACTTCTAATTGTGCTCTCCTCCCATTTGTCTTCCCTTCCATCATCCCCCCGACCCTGCTTATCCTCTTCTCCCCTACTTTCCTGTATTGTAAGATAGGTTTTCATACCAAATTGATTGTGCATGTTATTCCTTCCTTGAGCCAAATGTGATGAGAGTAAGCTTCACTTTTTCCCTCTCTCCTTCCCTCTTTTCCTTCTATTGAAAAGGTTTTTTCTTGCCTCTTTTATGAGAGATAATTTGCCCCATTCCTTTTCTCCCTTTCTCCTCCCAGTATATTCCTCTCTCACCTCTTAATTTTATTTTTTTAGATATGACCCCTTCCTATTCAACTCACCCTGTGCTCTCTCTCTGTCTCTGTCTCTGTCTGTCTGTCTGTCTCTCTCTCTGTGTATAATACCACCAACTACCCAGATACTGAGAAAAGTTTCAAGAGTTACAAATATTATCTTTCCATGTAGGAATGTAAACAGTTCAACTTTAGTAAGTCCCTTATGATTTCCCTTTCCTGTTTACCTTTTCATGCTTCTCTTGCTTCTTATGTTTGAAAGTCAAATTTTCTTTCCCGTTCTGGTCTTTTTCTGTTTTCTGGTCTTTTCATCAAGAATGCTTGAAAGTCCTCTATTTCACTGTAAAACCATTTTTTCCCCCTGAAGTGTTATACTGAGTTTTTCTGGGTAAGTGATTCTTGGTTTTAATCTTAGTTCCTTTGACTTCTGAAATATCATATTCCACACCCTTTGACCCCTTAATGTAGAAGATGGTAGATCTTGTGTTTCTTGATTGTACTTCCACAATACTCGAATTGTTGCTTTCTAGCTGCTTGCAATATTTTCTCCTTGACCTGGTAACTCTGGAATTTAGCTACAATGTTCCTAGGAGTTTCTCTTTTTGAGCCTCTTTCAGGAGGTGTTCAGTGGATTCTTTCAATATTTATTTTGCCCTCTGGCTCTAGAATATCAGGGCAGTTTTCCTTGGTAATTTCATGAAAGATGATGTCCAGGTTCTTTTTTTGATCATGGCTTTCAGGTAGTCCCATAATTTTTAAATTGTCTCTCCTGGTTCTATTTTCCAGGTCAGTTCTTTTTCCAATTGAAGTTTTTCACATTATTTTCCATTTTTTCATTCTTTTGGTTTGTTTTGTGATTTCTTGGTTTCTCATTAAGTCATTAGCTTCCATCTGTTCCATTCTAATTTTTAAAGAACTAGTTTGTTCCTTGAGCTTTTGAATCTCCTTTTCCATTTGGCTAATTCTGCTTTTTAAAGCATTCTTCTCCTCATTGGCTTTTTGAACCTCTTTTGCCAATTGAGTTAGCCTATTTTTCAAGGTGTTATTTTCTTCAGCATTTTTTTGGCAAGCTCCTTTAGCAAGCTGTTGACCCACTTTTCATGATTTTCTTGAATCTTTCTCATTTCTCTTCCCAATTTTTCCTTCACCTCTCTTACTTGATTTTCAAGATCCTTTTTGAGCTCTTCCATGGCCAGAGGCCATTAAATATTTATTTTAGATGTTTGGGATACAGAAGCCTTGACTTTTATGTCTTTTCCTGATGGTAAGCATTGTTCTTCCTCATCTGAAAGGATGGGAGAAGATACCTGTTCACCAAGAAAGTAACTGTCTATAGTCTTATTTTTTCTCCCTTTCTTGGGCATTTTCCCAACCAGTTACTTGACTTTTGGGTTTTTTGTCAAGAGTAGGGTATACTCTGTAAGATCTCAGTTTCTCCCGCGTGGCATAGTCAAGTCTGCACACTGACTTGGGAACAACCAGAAACTTTTGTGCCCAGAATCTGTGAGTAGTAGAATTTCCTCTCCACAACAGCCTTACCTCCGGTTCCACCACGCCAGCACTCAGGACTGAGGTTCCTATCAGCTGCTCAATTCCCCCAGGAGCTTTACAATGAGGCCTCCAAAGATGGAGGCTGGTTGTGGCCTGCCATGGGAGCTGCTGCTGCCCACTGCAGCCTTTGCTGTTGCCGCCTGGGGCCAGAGCTATGGGGGCACCCTGTTCTCTTCTTGACCTGCTGAAAAAGCCCTCTCACTGACCTTTGGCACCTGTGGGTTGAGGAATCTGCTCTGCAGCTAGGGATTGTGCCCCTGAGGCCTGCTCCTGTCCTCCTCCTCCCAAGCACATGGTCAAGACTGGGCTGGGCTCCGCTTCACGTCCAGCATGACAGACATTTCCTGTTGGCCTTCCAGGTCACCCTGGGCTGGAAGTCTCCTCCACTCCTTTGTTCCATGGCTTCTGCTGCTCTAGAATTTGTTGAGGGTCATTCTTTACAGGTATTTTATGAGCTGTGGGGGAAGAGCTAGAGTATATGTGTCTTTCTACTCCACCATCTTGGCTCTGCTCCCCCTTTGATCTTTTAATGTAGAAGCTGCAAGGTTCTGTGTGATCCTGACTGTAGCTCTTTGATATTTGAATTGTTTCTTTTTGGCTGCCTGCAGCATTTTCTCCTTCGCTTGATAGTTCTGGAATTGAGTAATGATATTCCTTGGTGTTTTTAGTTTGAGATCCCTTTTTGGAGGGATGAATGACGGATTCTTTTGATGACTATTTTGCCTTCTGGATTTATGACTTTTGGGCAATTTTCCTTGATGATTTCTTGTATGATTTTGTCCAGGCTCTTTTTTTTTCATCATGGCTTTCTGGTAGACTGATAATCCTTAGATTTTCTTTCCTGAATCTATTTTCCAGGTCAGTTGTTTTCCCAATTAGACATTTTACATTTCTTCTGTCTTTTCATTGTTTAGATTCTGTTTGACTGATTCTTGATGTCTCATAGATTCATTAGCTTCTACTTGCCTGATTCTAATTTTTATCAAATTGTTTTCTTCAGTTAACTTTTGCATCTCCCTTCCCATCTGTCCAATTGTTCCTTTTAAGGAGTTATTTTCTCAAGTTAGGTTTTGTACTTCTTTTTCCATTTGTCCAATTATCCTTTTAAATTCTTCTGTGATTTGTTTTTTCATATTTTTAAAGTCATTGGCCAGTTTTTCTTCTCTTTCTCTAATTTGACTTTTAAAACCCTTCCTGAGCTCTTCCAAGAAGGCTCTTTGTGCTTCAGACCAGTTCATATTCCCTTCTGAAGTTTCAGATGGGAGTACAGTCTCAATACTGATCTCTTTGGTATTTGTGCTTTGGTCTTTGTCCCCATAGAAAGATTCTTTGTTCTTTTCTTTTCTGTTTTGCTTCTTACTCATGATAATTACCCTTTTCCTGGCTTTTAAAGTAGATCTCTGTGTCTAGGGCACAGGCGGCTCTGTCCCACAGTTCTTGTGCCTAAAACTTGAAGCTTTGTGTGTTGTAGCCTCTGGTTCTTTCAGCTAGAAGCTAAAATGCTGCAACTTACCTGGTGCTGAGCTGGCTGGTGTTGGAAAGCAGAGGCCAGGCGAGGTCTTTTTGGGTTTCCCCACAGTTACCCTGGAGCTAACTCTTTAAGTGTGGAGGAGGGATAGTCTGGCCACAAGAAGTCTCCTATGATGAGCTAGAGCATAGGCAAGCTCAGCAGTTGGTGATCCCATCTGCGCTAGTATCTTTCCAATTTCCCTGGGGTGCTGAGGCACACCTGGGGTCCTGGTGTTGGTGGTTGCTGGCTTCACTCCCTTGGGGCTCAAAATCTTCTCCTGGCTTGGTGAGGTGGGGCTGTCTGGGACAACTCTGGTTCTGCACCAGTCCCCTTCAGTCACAGCAAGAGGGACCCTCCTTAGCGATTTTCCTAACCTCAGGGTCTTAGAGACTGTTTACCCCTTCTGCTGCTCCCACTGTTGCAGGGTTTTTCCCAGGGAGATATTCTCTGGGCTCATCAAGGTGAGCAATGGGAGGGAGATGCAATTACTGATCACTCCACCATCTTGGCTCTTATAGTGCGTTTTGACACTGACAGAAATTGGGGTTCACCCTGGAACTGATTGGAACCATCTCAGTCTTGAGGCATGGAAGGCCCCTCATCCCAAAAGAAGTTCCCCAAAGAGTCTTTGATTCCTTTCTAGGTTTGCTTTTGTGGTACAGATACAGGAAGGAGCATTCATTGACCTTGGACTGGAAGACCTGGGTGGAATCCTTAAATACTAGTTGGGTGAAGCCCTGGGCCAGTCACTTCACTTTCATGATTCTCAGTTTCTTCCTCTTAAAATGGGGATAATACCCTCCATAGGTCATGGGGTTGTTATGAGCAAAGTGAGGTACCCTGATGAGTAAAGGGAAATGCCTTAGTCTAAGGCAATGTTCTTTGAAAGCCTGCTACCCAATAACAGAAAAGGCTATTGCTTCTGCTGTTTGTTCTTCATTCTCAAAGAGGACCGTGATATCAGGAAGGTGATGCCATGACATGCAAGTGAATTGGATTTAAGTGAGGGAGGGCTGTGCAAAGTCACCAGCCTTACTTTCTCCTCAGGAACCGTCGGGGTCCAGTGGCAAGATATTCAGCTAGTTGAGTGATCTTTTTTTGAGGTATAAATTAGTGCCCTGAATGAATCAGAAGAGAAATAGCTCAGTAGATTGAAGGTTAGCTTACTGAGTCCAGGAGAGAGACTGGAACAGTTGCTTCTGATAGGAGGAACAGAAGCCTAGAGGCTAGAGAAAGGTAAGTTTTCTAGAAAGGAAGGAAGCTAGAGGAAGGAAAGCCATATGGAGTATAGAGAGTGGAAAAGCAGGCAGAAACATTGGGTACAAAGAAAGGGACCAAGTCTCTGTGAGTGAGTCTCCCTGGATAGATTAGTTATATAGAAACAGAAAGTGCTATTGAACTTCCCCTTTCTACCCCAGCCACAGACCGGAAAGTGGTGATCTTGTATCTCTTTTTCCCTTTCTTCTTGGGAACTAGAAGCTTTTCCCCCTGGACTTTAGGTGGTGGTAGGAAGAGACTTTGTTTATCCTTTGTTTTAAATATTTACTTTACAAACTATAGTGATCTCTGACAATTGCTATCTTGGTTATACCTAACTGGGAGTACAGTTGGAAGGAAGTCACTTAGTCACTAAGAGAAGAAAACATCCTCAGGTAATAGATATAGAGATCTAACACAGAGATGTCATGCCATAAGCATCTCCTGCTGGGGGCTCTGAGCTAACACAAAGATAAAGAGAATTATAGGTTCCTCCATACTATCTCCTTATGTGGTGCATTTATTCTGGGGAAAAAAAAAACATCTGGGCAATGAGTAAGTAGTAGAGTGAGGGGGAAATAGAAGTGTCTGAACAACCCTGATCACCACACCGTCCCATTAGCACTGCTAATAATAATAACTTGGATTTGGGAGCCAGGAACCCTGGGTTTGAATCCTAGTTCTGACACTTCGCTAGCTGTGTGACCCTGGGCAAATTATTTTGCTTTTTTGAGTCTCATCTTCCTGATTTGTAAAGTAGGGATGATATTTGTGCTGTCTAGCTTTTGGAGAAATGCTTTTATGATGCTTAATGTGCTCTTAGAGATATGAGTGATTATTATCATTAATGGTTGTTCCAAGAAGGAGCCTAGAGTGAATTGTATGTAGGAGGCTAGTTTTGGAGTCAGAAAGACATGAGCTCAAATCCTAGCTTACATACTTATTGGTTGTGTGACCTTGATCACAACAGTAACTTTGAGGACACCACATTGAGGGTAGGTATTCCCATCAATGAGCCTGGTGGCATCAGATATCTTTAGGGTGCTTGGTGTTGGGCAAGCGGGAGCCCTACCTCCTTGTTAGGTAGATAGAATAATTTCTTCATTTGTAAAATGGGGGTAAAAATGAGGTCCATGTCTGAGACATGAGTGGGGAACCTGTAGCCTTGAGGCCACATGTGGCCTTCTAGGCCCTTTGACTGAGTCCAAGTTTTACAGAACAAATCGTTTTATTAGGGTGATTTGTTCTGTGAAACTTGGATTCAGTCAAAGGGCTACACTTGAAGACCCAGAAGGCCACTTGTGGCCGTGAGGCTACAGGTTTCCCACCCCTGCTCTGAGGTCATGCAGTGGCTAAGTAGCACAGGCAAGACTGTCGTGACTAGACTCATGCCAGGTTCCGAGTTCTTTCCTTTACAGGATACAATTCCTACCCTCAGGGGACTGTAGGGGAAAGAGTGGAAGAACCGGAAGGAGAGACTTAAGAAAGGAAAGATGGCTAAAGACCTTAGGAATTTGGGCCTGGGGTGGGGAAGACTGGGAGGAGCTGTGAAGCAGGTAGAGACTGGTAGACTGCCCAGGGTAGTGACATTGAAGACGTCTCAGACAGAGAGCATTTCCCCCACCTGCTTCTTCAGGCTGTAGCAGGCTCTTCTCATGGATCCAAGGGGAGCAAGAGACTGAGGGGGGGTTGTGGGCCTCATCAAGTCCCAGGTATGGAGAGTTCAAAGCCACGTACAATCTGAGGCTCGTTGCTGAATTAAGCCTGGTGCTAGATTTTGCCTTGGCAGCAGATTTTCTTTCCTGTTCGTACTGCCTGAGTAGGCACTTGCTCTGAGAGGGGAAAGCTGTCAGGGTTGGGTTTTTTTTTTGGGAGGGGAGTAGCAGTGGGCAAAGAAAGATGGAGAGATGCAGAGTCTGGGTCAATATTTCATGAGGATAATGTCCAAATATGTAGGGAAAGACCTTCTATTGTTGAGGGGTTGGACCAGGCAAGAAGCCGACATTCTAGAATTCATCATAGCCTTTCTTAGCTGCCTTGCTTCTGGACTGGAAATGTGGAAAAAAAGGGGTGCTTGGAGCTCTTTCCTCCTAAGACTGGAAGATGAACTCCCCCAAGCTTTCCTCTGTCCCCACCCTCATGAATACCATGAGCTAAGCTCCCCCTCCCCCTCCTGGGGCACCTCGCCCAATCTGGACTATTTCTCCCTTTCATTTCTCCTTAAAAGCCACCATTTCTCTCTGCCCTGTCTGATGTGCCTTCTCTTTTTTCTCTCATCTTTCCCCCCTCTCCTTCTACTCTGACTTGTGCCTTTCCCCTTCTATTTCTTCCTTCCCTTCATTTCTCTTGCTTCTCCTCTCCTCTCCTCTCCCTTTCTCCTATCTCCTCTCTCTATCTCCACTCCTCTCCCTTTTTCCCTTTCTCTCCACCTCCCCACCCTGTCTTCATCTCTCTCCTGTCTCTGCTTATCTGTCTGGGATGTCTTTCCTCTCTTCTCTCTTTCTGTGTCTCTGTTTCTCTCTTCTCTCTTCTCCCCGCCCCTTTCCTGATGTTCTGGTCTCCCTGACATCTGTGCTCTTGCGGTAGGCTGGGGAGGCTGTCTGTGGTGGAGCCGGCCATGGACTGACAGCTCAGCCATCTGTACGGAGGCTCTCTGGGGTCATGATGCTTCCTCACTGGTGGTGACTTGGTCATGATACACTCTGTTTCCTCATTTCTCCAGTTTTTAGCCTGAGTCTAAGCCTGGGCTAGGACCACAGCTAGCTGACTGATAGGACATCAGGGACCTGAGTCTGCTCCTGGTCGGGGACAATAAACCAGGTAAGAGGAAACTTGATTGGGTTTTGAGATTGGAAGGGGAGAGAAGAGGGAGATTGGGCTGACTCTAGTTCCAGACCACTCAGGCTGCTGGGGGGTGAGGCATGACCTTGTGGTGCCCACCTCAGACCAATAGCCATCTTCATCTGGAGCTATCTTCAGAAAGAACTCTGATTTACAAGGCTCCTCCAGGAGAACCTTGTCTCTCTAGGTCTTGGTGGGTCAGATTGGTGCTGGGTGTGGCTCTGGATCCTTGCTGAGAACCAAAGGGGGAGATTCAGAGCCACTGGGAGGAGGCCAGGGTGGCAGGGGTGAGCAGAAGGTGGAGAGCAGATGAAGGAAGGTGAGGACCACTGGGCAGTGAGTCTTAACTATGCTAATGTCCTTGCCTTGAATCTCCAGGTGGCATATCCCTGGGAATAGTAGGCATTAGTATGGTTCAACAGGGAATAGATACACAATAAGCTATATATAATGGCTGGGGGCAGATATAGTAAAGGGGTAGAGGGTCTGGGTGAAAGGCAGGGTAAGAAATCTCAAACTTCACCACAGATACTAGTTTCCCTAGGCTACCTTCTTCTAGGAGCCTAGGCTGCAACCATCACCTCTTACCCACCCTTTGCCCCCCATCTCTTCCTTTGTCATGAGCTCCAACTCTCTTTCCTTGGCGTGTTGTTGGCCCTATCTGCAGGAGCCATCACGAGAGAGGCCCAAGCCAGCTGCCTTTCTCTTTGACCTATGGAACTCAGAGAGCTAGCCCACTAAGAACCCCTAAGAACATTTCATCCGAAAGAGTTGGGCCTCACAGATCACCCGTTTCAACCCTTCACTTTGCATGGGGAGCTCAGAGAAATGGCTTGCCTAATTAGGGCTACTCAGTGGTAGAGCCAAGACTAGAATCCGGAGGTCTTTGTTCCCAGGCTTGTACTCTTGCTGAACAGTGCCTGGCACATAATAGGGCCTGAATAAACTGTTAATTGATTGATAGAATCTCAGTGTCCCTTGAATCCCCTTTACCACAGGGGTAGATAACCTTGACTGGGAGACAGAGCAGCTAGTTGAACATGGGATATGTGTCAGGGATGGGTTCACCCAACACCATGCCACTGTTAATTCTCCCATCCACAGGAAGCCTACTAGGGTTTGGACTGACCTGGTCCACAGCCTGGTCACTGGTTCTCAAGGAGCAAAGTAGCCAATGCTGATGATATCTTAGTTTTCAGGTACTCTTCTCAGTAAGTCTCAAAGCGCTGGGAGTGAGGGGAAAGACCTTCAAGCCCTTGCTTTTGAAGACTTGAGTGATCTTCCAGCATGGGAAAGAGAGTATAGCACATGCTAGGTGGGATGACGGTGAGAAGAGTCCCAGATGCCCACAGAACAGAGAGTCTGCTTCCAACTCAGCCACCAAACTGATGAGACATTGGGCACATTCTCCTGGCCTCAGTTTCCCTGTTTGTAACACCATTTTGAAAGACCCATCCAGTTTACAAAATGCTCTCTTGGAAGGTCCAGGTGCTATTTGAGTGCAGGAAGCCAAGTGTTCTCCATTCTGAAGCAGTGCATGAAAACCTCTTCCACACTCCTCCAGGAAGAGGGGTGCTCTCACCTGCTCTGGGGACCTCACAGAGGGGAGGGAGCAGCAATGAATTGAGCCTCATGGCCTGGGAGATTGTTGAAGCTACCTTTCAGAGGAATTGGTGGAAAGGGACAGTCCCCGTTTGTCCAGGAGGCCTGCATCAGTGGCCGAAAAGCCAAAAAGTACTAGAGCAAGAGGGGCCTTAGAACAGAGAAGTCAGGGCTAAAAGGGATTTTGGAACATGGAGCGTCAGAGCTATAGGGGTCTTAGAACATAGGATGTCAGGGCTAAAAGAGATTTTGGAACACAGAATGTCCTACCTAGAAAGAACCTTAGAACACAGAATGTTAGAACTGGAGGGCCTTAAAACAGTGAATGTTAAAGATGGAAAGAATCTTATAACATAGGTTGTGCAGACAATGTGGTACACTGGGGAGAATGCTGGACTTGCAGCACAAAGACCTGTCTTTAAATCCTACATCAGACACTAGCAGTGTGGCTTTGGGCAAATCACTTAACCTAACCCTTCTGACCTTCAGTGTTCCTCTTCTATAAAATGAGAATGTTAATAACATCTAAATAAGAGAATTGCTTTGAAGATCAAATGAGCTACAAAAAAAGAATTTTTGCAAACCTGAAGTCACCCTATAAATGTAAGCCACAATTATTAACACAGAATATCAGACCTGGAAGGCCAGTCTCTTTGTTTTAAAGAATAAAAAACGGGGGTGGTTAGGTGGTACAGTAGATAGAGTACCAGCCCTGGAATCAGGAGAACCTGAGTTCAAATCCAGCCTAGGACACGTGGCTCTTACTATGTGACCGTGGGCAAGTCACTTAACCCCAGTTGCTTCTCAAATAAAACAAAAAGAAACTGAGGCCCAGGAGGAGGAAATGACTTGCCCAAAGTCAAGCAGAGTTAGAATCTTCCCTTGAGACTAATCGTAGGCCAGTTTGGCTTCTTGGAGATGCCAAGGACCTGAGGTCCTTAGTCCTAAGAATCTAAGATATAGATAAGTCTGGAGCATCAATTTGACTCAGTAAGAGATGCAGGAGATCGATGCAGCTGCTCCCATGACAGATGGGATGGGGCTCATCCTGCTGGCACAGTGGGCAGTTTGATTGAATGCTAGCTAGGTGAAACAGGGGTGAAAAGGAAAGAACTGGGAAAGATACAATTCTCAGGGCTCTAAGAAGCAGATCCCAAATAGTGCAAGCTGTGGAGGCAGATAAGGTTGTGTGGGATGTTTGTAACTTTCGTGCTACTTTCCTTCTTGGGGAGCCTGTCACCGGTTCTCATTAGTGATACTAAAGAGTATATGCCTCCTCACAGTTTCCTCTCACTGCTCCCCCACCAGCATTCTCCATCATCCCAGACTGGGGTCCTTGTTATCTGGGAACTCTGGTCTTTAAGATAATGACAATAGTAATAGCAGTAGCAGTAGCAGTAGTGGTAGTAGCAGCAGCAGCAGCAGCAGCAGCAGCAGCAGTAGTAGTAGTGGTAGTAGTAGTAGCAGCAGCAGCAATAGCATTAGTAGTAGTCATAGTGGTAGTAATAGAAGTAGTGATAATGATGATGATGATAGCTCCTATGGACACTTTAAAGTTTGCAAAGCTCTTTATAAACATCTCATTTGATCCTTACAACAACCCTGGCAGCCAGGTGTTGTTATCATCCCCATTTTACAGTTTCTGAGGCAGAATTCAGTAACTTTCGCAGGACCACACAGCTTTACAGCTTAGTGACCCTTTCCTCCCTGAGGAGCCTCTCATTAGCAAGAAAGCTAGAGATACTAAGGTGAATGTGAAGGCTTGCTTTGAGATTGGGATGGGGGGTTCACAATTTGATCTTTGAACTGCTGGTGAAGAATGATGTTAGCAAAAGAGAACAGAGGTCAGGAAGCAGATTTGACTCCTCCATCCTTTCCCTGGCTCATTCAGACATCCCAAAAGGGAGGTAGAAGCTCCTTGTTGGACTGACTTTGGAGAGAATGCCATGCCTTGTATCCTAGGTAGGACGTGGAGATGGACAGAGGCTGGTCCAGGTTTGGGTGTGTACTCAGAAAACCATTGGTAATCAGTCCTGAAAGTGGCCTTAGGATGCGGAATGTCAGAGCTGGGAAGGACCTTAGAATACAGTCAGCTGGATGTAAACCAGCTGTGAAACAGAGAGTGAACTGAAAGTCTCTGCTCTGTTCTCTCTCTGGGAAGATGCAGAGCTATGTAATGGGACATGGTCCTGGGTCCAGGGACACTTGATAACAGCCATCATTAATTTCTTCAGAATTCTCAACAACCCAAATGAAAGATCATTTCTGATCCTCTTCCTGCTGTTTCTTCCCTCCATAATAAAAATTCTACCTACTCCCATCTCTCATTATGGGTTACAAACCACCTTCCTCACAACACATCTATGAGACAGTATCATTATCCTTATTTTACAGAAGGGAAAACTGAAGTTCATAGCATTGAAACCTAGGTGGATCACCCTCCCCTCCCCTGCTTCTTCCAAGGCTCTTTGCTCTACAAGACATTTATTCTCTCCCATAGACCTACCTCCATTTCCCACCCAGATCAGCTCAAACATTCCTTACCCCTGAGATTGGCTAAGGATAAAGGCTTTTTTCTTTCTCAGGGTCAGGGGAAGAGGTAGGTTACTCCACTCCTCTAAGCTTCCCTAGTTTCCCCTATGACAAAGGTTTCAAGCGAAGGAATCCCAATTAGCTGGGTCACACTCTACTAGGGGAGGGAAAATATATTCCTATACCCACCTCTCAGCTCTTTCCCTCAGAGTCCAGTTTGGACAGTGTGCAAAGTAGCATGGATTATTTATAATCTGCCAAGCCCTATCCAACTTCCTTGTCAGGGACCAGGAAGAGGGTATAGCCAGCCATTGTGGCCGTATCTGGTCTTTAATACCAAGCTAGAGTCTTTTAAAATACAAAGAGATTTCTTCTAAAGATTCCTTTGTTAAATATGAGGACTGAGTATAGGTGGTCTACCTTGGCACTGGGATACAGTGGAAAGAGAATCTTTGGAATCAAAGGACCTGGATTCAAATCCTACCATTGACATTTACTACCTGAATGACCTTGAGTAAGTCACCTAATCAACTTGGGTCTTAGTTTCCTTATCTATAAAAACAAGAGTTGAACTAGATGACCTTGAAGTCCCTTTTCTGGCTCTAGATTGGTGACCCTATGATCCTGGAACAGTGTGTACATGAAAGGTCACTAGGTTGGATGTCTCAGAGTGGGAGGAGATGCTGGGATAAAGGGGGAAGGGAATGGGGCTGTGGAGGATAATAATAATGAACTCATTTTGATTTACAGTTGCAAAACACTTTCTTTTTAAAAAAATTTTATTGATTTTTAAAAAATACCAGTCATTTTCTGATATACTCTTCTTTTGTGCCATATTCATTCCTTTTTTATAACAGGAAAATGGTGAAGCAAAACCCACCAACAAAGCCTCCGGGTCTGAAAGAGTATATGCACTATGCTACCCCTTGAGTCCCCCATCTCTCTGTAGACAAGGTCACAGGGTCATAGGTTTAGAGCAGGAAGGGAGCTTAGAATTCATCTCGTTAGTCCAACCCCTGCCCTGTCTTCAGTGGTCAAGACTGGACCTGGTAATTCTTTACAATCCCATTTCCTTTTTGTGTTTTCATTTAAGTGGTGGTGGTTTTTCTTAGGAAAAGTGGATTAAAGTGCTGGGCCTGTAGTCAGGAAACTCATTTTCCTGAATTCAAATCTGACCTCAGACACTTGCTAAATGACCTTGGGCAAATTACTTAACCCTATCTGCCTTAGTTTCCTCATCTGTAAAATGAGCTAGAGAAGGAAATGGCAAACCACCCCAATGTCTTTGCCAAGAATACCTCAAATATGATCACTCAGAGTCGAACCCAACTGGGCAACAACATTAACTTTTGTTTCAGAAACACTTTACTTAGGACCATACTATGAGATTCCTAGTGGAGATAGTAGTATCTTGGAAAGATTGCTGGACTTTGAATCCAAGAAACTGAGTGTGAATCTCACCTTTCTCTTTTGTATGTGCTATCAGTGTGACTTTGGACAAGTTATTTTGCGTCTCTCTCTTTATTAAAATGAGGGGTTTGGACCAGACCTGGAGATCTGTTTCATAGATGCCTTTGGCAGAGGTGAAGCCTCTGGGCCTCTTCTCAGGATAACATTTTTTTTAAATGTGTAAAATAAGATATATCAGAAAACAAAAGAAACCCAGTTATATTAAAATAACAGTAAAAAACCAAACCAAGTTCATGAACTCGAGGCTAAGAACTCTTGGATTAGATGGACTCTAAGCTTGGAACTAATGCCAGGAGAACAGGATCTGCCCATGGTCACAGGGAAGAGTGAAGTCTCTTACCAAGGTCACCCAAACCCCAAGTTCAAGACCTTTGTGAGAAAGAGGGCCAGCCCAGGAGATTCCCCCCCTGCCCTTACCCTCCTGACTCAGGGCCCCAGCCTCCCAGTGAACCACGCAGACAGGGAGCTACTGGCAAGAAGAGACTTAGAAAGTGCTAATGAGATAAGATCAGTTCATAGATTGTCCCTGTGACCTCGGCTTCTGGGAGCAGAAGGAGGCCCCCTCACCCCCATCTACTTAACAAGCCGCAAGTCTGACTAATTCAGGAATCTTTCAGAGGGGCCTTCCACTATTTCAAAGTCCTTGAATTCATAGCAGTTGGGTTGGCTCTGGCCTCTGGAATCTCACATCTCTCCAGCTATTTCCTGGTTATAAAGCTCTTTCCTCACAGCATTGGGAGAGAGGCATTGTAAGTGTTATTATCCCCATTATACAGAGGGACAAACCAAGGCATGGGATGGTAAGGAAACTTGTTCCAAGATCACACAGTTAAGAAAGGGTGGAAATTAGAAGCCAGGCCTCCTGATTCCAAGGCCACTTTCTCCAGCAAGGGAGCTGCCTCCTGGCCTCCCTCCCTTTTGCCCTAGATGCCTCCCTCCATGGGGGCAGCTAGGTGGTGCAGTGGATAGATGACCAGTGCAAGAGTCAGGAGGATCTGAGTTCAAATCTCACCTCAGACACTTGACACTCATTGGCTGTGTGACCTTGGGCAAGTCACTTAACCCCAATTGCCTCATCCTGGGTCATCTCCAGTCATCCTGATGAATATCTGGTCATTGGATTCAGATGGCTCTGGAGGAGAAGTGAGGCTGGTGATCTGCACAGCCCTCCCCCACTCAAAACAAAGTCAAGTGCAAGTCATGTCATTATTTCTCTGATGGCATGGTCTTCTTCGGCAACGAAGGACAAACACACACACAGATACCTCCCTTACCTCTTCCATCCCCAGGAAGGGACTTGATGTCCCAAAAGCTGCTTGGTCCAAGCGGAGGAATAAAGGTTTGGAGGTGAGTCCCTCCCCATTCTGCAGGTAGAAAAGTTTACAATCCCAGTCCTAGGCCGAGGACTTCATTGGCTCTGGCGTCTGAATTCAAATCCCTCCTATGATTGGACCCGTGTGACTTGTAGTAACTTCACTCACCACTCCCTCTCCTCAATTCGCTCATGTGTTAAATGGGCCAAACTAGATGACGTCTAAGGTCTCTTTCACCTTTAGATTCTATGATCTTATGATCCCAATTCTTTCATCTGCTTCCAACAGATGCTGGGCTTTCCCACAAATGTTTTGGAATCATTAAACCTCAGGAGTGACCTTGGAGATTATCTAGTTCAGACTATGCTAGACTGCTTATGCAACATGGCTATGCACCATCCGCTGCATACCTCTGGTGACAGGAACTCACTACTTATCCAAGATGGCCCATCTCATTTGGTCCCTAACGTCCCCCTCTCTTCCCTGGTTCCATCCAGCTCAAACTCTTTTGGGGCAGGTCTGCCCCTATTGAGGGTTACAGTGGATGCCATTGGGTTCCCAAATCATCTCAGTATGTTCCTCTACCCTCGCCCTGTACTCTCTCTGGACATCATCCTGCTCTCCATCTCATTTATAAGAGAAAGAAGTGAAAAGCTGGGGAGGGAGAGTGGGAAAAAGGGACCAGGGATTGCTTTCCTGCAGGGGGCAAATGCTGCTGCTGATACAGAAGAGTGGTCTGTCCATCATTCTCATTCTCCATTAATATTGATGGAGGCCCTGGTGAGTGGTGGACTGAGGGATGAGAGCCTGGTGTGTTTGGTCCATCAGGAAAAGCCTCCTTGTGTTAAGCTGAGTGCTGTGGGCTGCCCCTCCCTGCCCAGCTCTGTTTAAAGTGATTACTGGCGTCGGGCCTGAACCCCGCCACAGCAGAGAGTTCCTATGGGCCCAGCCACAGGAGGCAAGGAGTCAGGGGCCTCTCTAATTCTTGGCTGCTGGGTTGGTCACATGCCCCCCACTGTCAGACCACTTAGGGGGTCTTCGAGAGCTCTTTCCCACTGGTTCCCAGACAAATGGGGAAAGCCCCCTTTTTCCCACCTCCCCGAGGCTGCATATCCCACCTCACCCCTGTTCCCTTTTCCTGCTGAGATGCCCCACCCTTCTAGCCAGGTGTTTTCCCAGCTTACCAATCAATCCTTCAAACTAGAGTTCAGGCACCCTGTGATTCATGAAACTTCCCCTGGTTCCCCCCTCTCCCTTGTGATCTCAGAGAAGTTTATATTCCTCTTTTGTACTTGTATTTCTTATGATAAAAATAAGTTTTTGATGACATCTTCTTTTTTTTGGCATCACTAAGTATTTCCCCTTGGATCCCTTCCTATTCTTGTCCCAGAAAGCTATCCTCTATAACAAATAGTATTTCCTTCAAAGACAAAAAAAGAAAAAAGAGGAAAAATCAGCATAACTGATCAATATATTGAAAAAAATCTGGATATATGTGCAGTGTTTCACATTAAAGGACCACCTCCACCTCCGCCACAGGATGGGGTGGGGGTCTCTTCTATATCTTGGGCCACATTTAGGGTCATGCCTGTTCTTCACTATGTTGCAACCTTCATTCTTTTTTTGGTGGCTTGTGTTCGAATTTTTATTGCATTTGACAAAGGCATTTATTAAATTTTATTGCATTTATTTGTATTTATTCCACCTGACCTGTATCAGAGGTGGTGTGGCATAGGAGATAGAAAGTGTCCCTTAAGCCCAGGAAGACCTAGGTTTGAGACCTGCCTTGGACACACCCCTATGGAGGATGAGGGAATATGGGAGACTGTGATAATGTTACATATTCCTTAGTATATGGCTTTCTAGCTGGTAACAGGCTCCCAGGAAAGGAAAGGACCACTAAGCCATATGGCTGTTTGACTGGATAACACTCTGAGAATACAAGTTAGAGAGAAGGTGCCTTCCTAGATCGGCAGCGGGAATTTCCTCTTCTGGGACTTCCCTAGATCGCTGAAATCACAGGTCCAGCCCTTATCCCTCTTCCCCATGACTTGTCTCTCATTGTAAACTGTAAATTGCAAACATTGTAGAATTGTCGATTGTAAACACAGTAGATTGTAAACTGTAGATCAAGGGTGGAGATCCTGCACCCTCCAGGCCACATGTGGCCCTCTAGGTCTTCAAGGGTGGCCCTTTGACTGATTCCAAACTTCACAGAACAAATTCCCCTTCCTAAAAGGATTTGGTCTGTAAAACCTGGACTCAGTCTAAAGGCTGCACCCAAGGACCTAGAAGGTCACATGTGTCCTCGAGCCTGCAGAGTCCCCACCTCTGCTGTAGACATTGCAGATTGTAAACTCTGTGATAGCAGAGATCTTGTATGTCTTTCCCTCCCTAACTCTAAATCATCCTGGGGGGTTTGTGCCTCTCTCTGTGCCCCATCGTTGGATTCTCTATGGAGCTTATGTTCGGAGAGGAGGGTTGGGGTATGCTTGCTGAATTGGAAGATGACATAAGAGAGCTTGTATGTGTTCCTCACAGTGCCCACATAGTAGATATTTAATATATGTATGATGAATGAGTGAGTGACTTAATCTGTGCCTCACTTCTCTCCTCTATAAGACACAAAGAATAATACCTACTTACGGAGTCCCCCAGTACCCTGCTACCTATCATAGGACAATTGTCCCAAGGGCTCCTGCCCAGCCCTTGCTACCGCATCTCATCAGAACGTCTCATCAGCCAGCCATCTCTATGCCCCAGAAGGAGAAATCCAGGCTCTTTGTAGCCTCAACAGGACACTACCTCTAAAATGAGAAGTGCTGTCATTTATTTAAGGTCTGTAAGGCAGTTTGCAAACAGTACCTCATTGGAGCCTAGAGTCAAGCCAATCCAGATATTAGGACCATTTTACAAATAAGGAACATAGTGTTCAGAGAGCTTGTGACTCGCCCATGCTCACACAGGTGGGAACTGTTGGAAACAAGATTTGAACTCAGGTTTTCCCTAACTCCAGGTCTGGGACCCTGACCACTAAGGAACATTATCCTCCCTTTCCAGGGATGGTAGGAGATGAGACAGCAAAGGGATTTGGAAGTAAAAGTGCCATAGAAATACAGGATAAAATTTCACTAATAAATCCTGCTGAGGAGGTTGGATCTCAGAAATTTACTGGACTGTCTGAAAACTTGGGTTCTTTTTTTAAAGAATTAAAAACAATAACTAGAAATTATATAGCTCTTTAAGATTTGCAAAGTGCTTGCAATAGTATTGCATTTGATCCTCACAACCACTCTGGGAGGATCCCCATTTTATATATGAGAAAGCTGAGGCAGATCAAAGTTCATGAACTTTGACAGGATCATATAGCTAGTAAGTGACATGCCATATTTGAACTCAGGACTTCCTGACTCTAGGGCTGGTGCTCTATCCACTATACCACCTAGCTACCGTATATGTAAGAGTACTTTAATAGATCTCTGCTTTCCTTAATGCAGGTACACCCTCTACTGATGCAGATTGCAGCCCCTTCATTTGGTAATAGTTGTAACCCAAAATATCATTGCCTGGTCGCCAGTACTCCAGTGCTGTACTTGGCCTGGCTGGTCCTCACATGACTCAATTGCTAGGCCTGTGAGCAAAGCCTTTTCAGCTTGACAGAATTGTAAAGGGATGTTTAGAAAGGAGATTGTCACTGTTACCCTGAATCTTGGCTTCTATCCTTGGTTACGCAGAGGATGAACAAGACTGTTCCTTCCAGGAATAGGCAACGAATGCAGCGTAGTGCAATGGAAAGAAGGAAGGAAATAAGGCTCCTACTGTGTGTCAGGCTCTATGCTAAGCCCTATAATTATTAGTTTACTTGATCTCACAATAACTGTGAGAAGTAGGTGATATTATTATTTTCATTTTATAGTTGAAGAAATTGAGGCAGACAGAGGTTAAGGGACTTGCCCAGAGTCACATAACTAGCAGTCAGTCAATAAGAAACATTTATTAAGCACCTACAGTGTGCCAGGCACTCTGCTAAGCACTGAGAATGCAAGGAAAGGCAAAAAAATAGTTCCTCCCTTGGAGGAGTGTACGAATCGGAGAGAATAAAACATCCAAGGAAGCTGAAAAGGCGGGGAGAGGGAAGGAAAGCTATTTGGATGGTGGCATGATGATGTGCAGAGGAGTGCAGCAGGGTGGCAGATGATGAGATAGCTGCCCTGGGTGTCCCGGGAGGAGCTCTCCACTGTCCGCTGTCCACTGCCACCAGTCAGAGGGAGGGAGGGTGTAAGGAGGTGTGAGTTTCAGGACTGATGGGATCCTGTTGCATGATGAGATTCTGATCAAGTCCAGTTCTGTAATTGTTCAAGGTTGGATTTGAACTCAGGTCTTCCTGACTCCAGGGCTAGCATTCTATTCCCTATTCCACCTAGAATATATAATTTGAAGTAGGAGGACCTGGGGTTCAGTCCTGGTAACCTGTGCAGCCTCAGATGATACAGACAACCTGGTACGGTGGAAAGAGGGCTGATTTGGGTGTTAGAGGGTCTAGGTTCAAATCCTGACTTTCAAAACCTTTGTAAGCTTAAGCAAGTGACTCTACGTCTTTGAACCTCAGTTTCCTTAACTGTAAAATAGGGAGTTAGATTAGATAATCTCCAAGGTCCCCTCCAACTCTTGAGCTATGATCCTTGCGGGGGGAAGGGATGACTCTCTCTGTGTCCCATTCTTGGATTCTCCATGGGGTTTATGTCTGGGGAAGAGAATGGGGCATGCTTGTTGAATTGGAAGATGACGTGAGGCTGGGGAATGTACTAGAATATTGGATGACAGTCAGAACCCAGGCTGGGGAATCCTGATAAAACTACAACAGATGGGTCAAATTTAATAAGGTTAGATTTAATAGGGATAAATGTCAGTCTGCACTGGAGTTTAGAAAAGTCAAGGGCACAAGCATAGTTTGGGAGAGGCGTGGGCCAGAAAAGTTTGTAAGGAAGAGGCCTGGAGCAGGAGTGGGGAACCGGCAGGCTCGAGGACACGTGTGGCCTTGTAAGTCCCTGGGTGTGACCTTTTGACTGAGTCCAAGTTTTACAGAACAAATCCTTTTATGAAGGGGATTTGTTCTGTGAAGTTTTGATTCAGTCAAAGGGCTGCACTTGAGGACCTAGAGGACCCCATGTGGTTTTGAGCCTGCAAGTTCCCCTCCCTTGAGTAGACTCAGGAGTCAGTGAAAGATGGAAATAACAGTAGGAGATGGAAATAAGAATGGCTAACGTGATCTCAGACAGCTGTGAAAACCACAGTCACCGGGACAGCAAGGAATGAATAGCCCTGCCCTGCTCTCCTCTACTCTGCCCACATCTGCAGTTTTATGTTCTATAATGACCACTTCATTTTAGGAAGGAAGTTGACTAACTGGAGAGTGGATTTAACTTGAGTTCGAATCCTCCCTTTAATGCCTTTACCTTGTGTGATGTTGAATCTTTGCAGCTCAGTTTTCTCATCTATAACAAGAGGGCTTGTATCTGACTGCCTCTGAGGTACCTTCTCATCCTCAAACCATGATCCCATGATGATAATAGCAGAAATAGTAATAAACAGCTTACATTTATTTAACCCTCTAGGGTTTGCAAGATATTTCACATATATTACTTCATTTGAGCCTCTCAAAAATCCTGGGAGGCAGGTGCTATTATTATCCCCATTTTACAATTGGAGAAACTGAGGTAGACAGTGGTTAAGTGACTTACCAAGGGTCATACATCTAGGCAATGTCTAAAGCAGGATTCCAACTCTGGTCCTTCCTGCCTCTAGAGTAGAGAGATGTTTCATCATCAGCCTTCTGGAATTAGTGTTAGTTATATTTTTAACCTTAGTTCATGTGTCTTTTGGGGTTATTTTAATTTGCATCATTGGGATCATTGCATATACTGTCCTTCTACTTAAGCTTTTTTCTCTCTGAGTTGCCTCAAATACATTTTCTTATTGTTTTCTGAATCCTACAAATGGCTTGAAGTCAGGGGGATACAAAAATATTATTTTTATTGCTCCCCAAAAGTATGACTATTTTGGTCACTCCTGCTCCTTTATGTATCTGATCTCTTTGGGACACATGCCTAGAAGTGAGATCAGAGGGTCTATCTTCCCCCGTACTTGTAAATTAATTTATAGAACAACCAGACAATCTCCCAGCTCTACTTCCAGTGCATCTGAGTTTCTTGTCTTCCCAATGTTCCTCCACTACCATTTTTGTCTTTTCTTACCTGAAAAGTCAGATAACGTATGCAAAGTGCTTTGCAAACCATAACATGCTCAGAAAGATCAGCTAATATCATCCTCATCCTTAGTCTCTTCTGGATTAGCTCAGCTCTCTCCTTCCTAGATGTAGTGGCCAGTAAGGAGCATAGGATTCCAGAGGGGGCAAAACAAGAGATCAGAGGGATCCTTTGTAGTCCTGGATTTTAATGTGACCTAATAAAGAATTCATGTTTTTAGCTATTCTATCACACTGTGGACTCATATTCAACTTAGAGACACATAAAACCTTCCCATCTTGTCCATATTAACTGTTGTTTAGGCTCATACTTCTTCCATTGTGGTTTTAAAAATCCCAAATGGACTTTTGAAAAATTCAAGATCTGGCTTGATGCATTTTAAAGTTATTTTTAGTTCTGATATCCTCTGTCTTCTAAAGCCTCTCCCCGCTCTGACATTCTGTATTCTGAGAGCCCTCCCAGCTCTGACATTTCATGTTCTAAGGCCCTCCCAGCTCTGACATCCTGGATTCTAAGGTCCCTCCCAGCTGTGACATCCTGGGTTCTAAGGTTCCTCTCAGCTCTGACATCCTGGGTTCTAAGGGCCCTCCCAGGTCTAAAAGGCTTTGTTTTTAGTTTCCTCCCACCTTTGCTGGTCTATGCCATGTGTTTTAAATTGCATTGTGGTGCATTGAGTTTGTTGGTGGGTACGTATAGAAGTTAGGCAGCAAATGTCCACCACTTAGTGCAGGGGTTGGTTGGGGACATATGTGACAGCATGTGTGTGTGTGCATGGCGGGGTGATGTGTGTATATATGTGTGAATGTGTGCATCCTGGACAGGATTGCAGAGCAGGAAGTAGCTGAAGCATGAAGGCCAAAGGAGTCTGTATTGGATTGTATTTGTACTTAAGAAAGACCAGCCATGTCCAGTTGCTAGGGAGGATTAGGTTGGTAGTTACTTACTAGAACACCAATTATAGGAAAGTGACTTTTAAAAAAGGGACAATTTGCAAAATTGTCTACTTCCCCAAAACAAGATGTGTACCACACCCTGGTCTCTGCCTCCTCTTCCTTCCCCAATGCCAGTCCATTTAGCAATGCTTTCCCAGGGGCCCAAGTAACCACTGATATGTGCTTCCCTCCCCACCCCTTTTCAGTTTCCTTGCCTAATTCCTCCAGGGAGAGAAGACAATGCCCTTTGTGGAATTCCCTCTCTGAAGAGCTAGTTCTATCTGAGAAAGAAAAAGAGGTAAATGCAAGGTTATGGCAAGAGCCCAGGCCTTTGAGTCAGCAGACCTGAGTTCTTGGCCAATGCCTTTTACTGTCTATGTGACATGGGACAAGAAACCTCATCTTTCTGAGCCTCAGTTTTCTGGCAAGGAAATGGCATTTCCCCATTGCATTTTCTTCACCTTGCCCCTCAATACAATGTTAGGACTTTTTGGTACCTTCTTGAGGCTGCTTGATGCCTGGAAATGAAATGAAAAGTTTTCCTGATACATAAACATCTTAACTACTCATTGTCCCAACTGATGGGCTTGCCTAGGTGACTGCTCCTATCTTTTCTTTTTCTTCCTCATATTGGTAAGGCTGAGTGAATGAGGAGGGGAAAGAGATTAGAGAGGTTAAAAGGAGAGGAGTGAGAGAGGAAAACTTTTATCTGACCCAGGAAATGGTGTCAGAGAGAGAGCAGTAGGAGAAGATGTTGCTTTGGCCACATCCATTTCCTGGGGTGTGGGGCGGGGGGACTGGCACTTCTCATCCAGTAAATATCTTTGCTTTGAGATGATTGTGTCAGCTGACTGACTATTGCTGATAAACTCTTTGGTGGGGGCTCAGGAGTACCTTGAAGCTGTGTGAGCCATCCCCCAGTGGAATGTGGTTTCTGACCTTGGCAATCAGTTGAAACTGAACTCTCTGCCATCTCACCACTGATCTCTCAACTGACAATTCTTGATGTCCTTTTGTCAGTCCTCATACTTCAATCTTTTTTAGATGACTGATAAAAATCTAAATTTTTTTAGGTTACTGATAAAAAAATGTATTGTGCTCTATTGTTAAAGGATTCCCTATTCAGTCACATGGGTTTCTTTAGACAGCACTTACTTTTCTTTCTCAGAGTAATCATTTGTTCTTGTGACATCAACATTTCAGAATCATCTTCCCAGCATTTTTTTTTGTTTAAAAATTTTTTTTACTGATGTCTCTCTTTTTTTTTTCTTAACCATTTTCCTTTGCAAATGTATTTCCTTCACTTCCCTTACCCACTGAGTCTTCCTGGCATCAAAGATATATGTATGTGTATTTATGTATGTATGTATATATGTATATGTAGCTACAGTACATATGTATATATACATGCACACACAATATGTTATCTATCATGTATATGAAATATATGGGATACAAAGTATATATAATAAATGTGACATATAATATATTTGCTGCTATTGGGTCATTTTTTAATTGTGTCTGACTCTTCATGACCCCATTTGGGATTTTCTTGGCAAAGATACTAGAGTGGTTTTCCATTTCTTTCTCTGGCTCATTTTACAGACAAGGAAACTGAGGCAAACAGGGTTAAGTGACTTGCCCAGGGTCACATAGCTGGTAAGTATCTGAGGCAGGATTTGAACTAGGGAAGATAAGTCTTCTTGACTCCAGGCCGGGTGCTTTATCCATTGTGTCACTTAGCTGCCCACATATGTAATATCCACACCATGTCCATGTGTGTATCTCTCTCTCTATATATATATATTCAAAAGAATCCCAAACTGGAGCTTTTAACTTCTTATGCTATCCTTAATAAGAAATAATATGTCATATTTTAGGCCCAGAAAAGTGTTGGTCAGCTGCCTCTTTCCTGTTCAGAATGGTGGATGGAGAAAACTCCCGAGTGGATTCCGAATTCAGATACACTCTCTTCCCTATTGTATATGGCATCATCTTTGTGCTCGGCACCATCTCCAATGGTTACGTGCTGTGGGTGTTCATCAGCCTCAATCGTGCGAAGAAATTAAATGAGATCAAGATCTTCATGGTCAACCTGACAGTGGCTGACCTGCTCTTCTTGGTTACCCTGCCCTTGTGGATTGTCTATTACGTTAACTTGGGCAACTGGATCCTCCCCCATTTCCTGTGCAATGTGGCAGGCTGTCTCTTTTTCATCAACACTTACTGCTCTGTGGCCTTTCTTGGGGTCATAACTTATAACCGCTTCCAGGCCGTGACGGACCCCATCACAGCAGCTCAATCCACCACACGACGCCGGGGCATCATCCTGTCCTTGATCATCTGGGTGGTGATTGTAGGCTGTGCCTCGTACTTTCTCTTTTTGCATTCCACCAACATTGTTTTCTTGAAGGAAGGGAAAAACGTCACCCGTTGCTTTGAACATTATGAAGAGAGAAGCATCCCTGTCCTCATCATTCATGTCATCATTGTCTTTTGCTTCTTCGTTGTATTCCTTGTCATCCTAGTCTGCAACATGATCATTATTCGGACCTTGTTGAGTCAGCCTCTTCAGCCCCAGAACAATGCTCACATTAAGCACAAAGCCCTCTGGATGGTTTGCACTGTGATGGCCGTCTTCTTCATCTGCTTTGTGCCCCACCACATCGTCCAATTGCCCTGGACCCTCGCAGAGCTGAAGATGGGTTTTAAGGAAAGCAAACGTGTCCATCAGTACATCAATGATGCCCACCAGGTAACCCTCTGCCTCATGAGTATCAACTGTGTCTTGGACCCCATCATCTACTGCTTCCTCACCAAGAAATTCCGAAAACACCTTTCAGAAAGGTTACAGAGTATGAGAGGGAGTCGTAAATGCTCCCGTGCCACTACGGACACGGGTGTAGAAGTAGTCGTGCCCCTCAACAGCTATCCCAACAATCCCATGAACAATTAGGCTGTGGGTCCTCTGACCCAGAGTCAAGAACCATTGTCCTGCAGGGGTTACGCTGGGATCCAGAGAGAAGGCACTCCACCTGAGTCTGGACCATACCCTCTGCCTTGTTTCTCTGGACAACTACAGGTCAAGTACGAGTGAAAGTGAGACAACTTCTCCAAACTAGGCTGGGAAGATCTAAATCTTGCCTGAATAGGCTGCTCCCTCTTCCCTTAGAAAAATACACCTGCTCTTAGGAAATCCTACTCTCCTCAGCTTCCAGGATCATGTTAGAAAATCTACATGCATGAGTGTAGTGGTTCCTATTTCATGGTTTGCAAATCCTTTGGGGGGGTTCAGCTTGATGGTGCTACCAGACCTAGAATCAGGAAGACCTGAGTTCAAATTTGGCCTCAGACACTTACTAGCTGTGTGACCCTGGGCAAGTCACCCTGCCTGCCTCAGTTTCCTCATCTGTAAAATGAACTGGAGAAGGAAAGGTCAAACCACTGCAGTACAAAGAGTCAGACACAACTGAAAAACAACAACAATAAAAACCAGTAAATAATTGCAGTATATTATAATTAGTATATAAAATTACTGTGGGAGTTCACAACACATTATGTTGTGTGCTCATGGAGCAAAAAATGTTGGAAACCACTACTGTAGGGAAAATAACACTGGATTTGGTGCCACAGGGCCAGGGTTCAAATCCTGGCTCTTCTGTTTGTGGTATTCACTATTCTGAGTAAGTCAATTAACCTCTCCGGGCCTTAGTTTTCTCCTCTGGAAAATGAAGGAATTGGACAAGATGACCTCTGGGGCTACCAAATCTGTGACCCTGTGACTTCCATTCTGTGAGATGATACTAGAGTCAAGGCTGGACTCAGAGCCTGAGGGGGTCTGATTCTTCCCCCATTCAGTGACTAGATTGTGAATCCTCAACATCCCAACTGAAGAGCCAACATCTCAATGGAAGTATCTCATGATCCTCCTCCCATAAAAGATGGTTCTATGAAGGGTTAATTTGAATTGGTGACTGGAACCCACAGAACAAAAGGAGGGATTGAGAATCACTCCCAGTCGAAATTTTCCTTTTTGGTGATGGGGAAGATGACAAATTGACTTCTTTATGCCACCCTCCTTGGAGGCTTGAACCATATTTCTCATGGGGAGGGATCAGGGGGCTGCCACTCAACCTACATAGCTAATAAAGTCTGATGAGGAGAAGAGTTGGACCAGATAAACTCTATGGTGATAAAACATCGATTTGGAGAGCTCTGTGAGTCTGTAAGTCCATTGAACCTAGCACAGTGTCCTGAAGGTAGAGGGAGTCTACTCAGCATTTGTTGAGTAGTATCAAGAGTATGGTGGGAATAATAATAGACATCAAATTCAGTTTCATTCATTCAATTTCATTCATTCATTCATCTTTAGTTTTTTGTGTGTGACTGGGTAAATCACTTAACTTTTGTTCCTTCTTCCTTCAATGCAGATAAGACCTGCCTTGTCTACCTCATAGGGTTGGGTAATTTTTTTAATTTGTTTTTTGAAAGTCAGATTAAAGTGAGACAACATCTGTGAAAGCATTTATAAATGGTAAAGCCCAATGGAAATGCACCTGGATGCTTCCGGACTTCCAAAGATCTGTGATTTTATCTGCCTGGGGATTCCCACTTCAGAAATTTGCAGTCCCTTCCAGGCTTGCATGGACAGTTTCATGAATTGCTGTGGCCTCAAAAGTTCAACATCCAGTGCCCAAAACTTTACTCTGGTAATGTGCCTTTTCAGTCTTAGCCAGGCTATTTCTAATCAGACAGAGGCATAATCAAGAGTCTATACTCAAAGCCTTTCCAGTCTGGTATGACCAGCCAGTGTTTGAGGAAACAGGTTCACCTTCATGCCACAATAAAGGCATCAGAGGAAGATAGACATGTAGACTGTCAAAGTTGTAAATCGACCCTTAGGCATATTCCTGAAGTGAATGACACTGGCTCCTTCCCAGACACTGAAGTGAAGGCCTTCTCAGAATCCTTGTTTCAAGAGCAATCAATATGGCAACTGGAGACTGGAAATCCATCTTTCTCTTCCACTGGGATGGATTGACCCTTCAAAGCCCACACCTAAAAGTCCAGTTCAAAACAAATGGACATCTGTAGCCTCAGCTAGGCTTTGAACAATGTGCATGCTTGTGTGTGTGTATATATGTGTGTGTGTGTGTGTGGGAGGGGACAACTTGTGAAGCCATTCCTCCAAAGCATGGCTTCCCACCTACCTCATTGCCTGGGACCACATCTGGACACTGAATACTGTGTGGTTTTGGGGATGGGGGAGTAAGATGGGCACTCTCCTTTTGAATTCAATTGACAGATGTATGCAGATAATAATCAAATGAAGTTTTGCCAAATAGATGTTGGGGAAAGAGCATTGGGTTTAGAGCCAGAGGACCTGGTCCTAGGTTAGGGATGGATTTAGACCTTAGGAGAGGTGATAGATTCCTAGTGAGAGGAAATGACTTGCCCATGGTCACACAGGTACAAAACAGCTGAACTGGGATTCTAATCCAGGTCATTTTTATTCTAAAACTAGGGCTTTTCCCACTTTGTCACACCTTCTCTTTGGATCCCAGTTCCAATTCTGTCTGTATAACCTTGGACTAATCTACCCCTCTGGGACTCTTTTGCCTCATTTATAAAAATGAAGGGGTTAGATTAGATGATTCTTATCAAGCCTATCCGTCACAAAAACACCTTGGTAACAGTTACATAAACTTTAGTGATTTGCTGTCCCCTTAGTGCTCAGAGGCACTTCTCCTATGGTTTAGATTAGAAGGCCATTGATGTCCTTAAATTCTGTGCTCTTTCTGCTTTATGAAGCAGAGATGCAAAGGGGACTTTTGGCAGGGATGTGCCTGTAAATGTTTAACAATAGACTCTTTGGGAGAAAAATGTATATACCACACACTTTTAAGTGTAATGTACATTATTAACATTTCCTTCCTCACTTTCTTAAGTTGAGACAATCAATAAACCAAACCCTGATTTCTGACTTATAAATGCTCTCACAGAAAATTGAATAGTCTGCCAGCCAGCCCATTAGAGCTAGTTCCAGCATGGCCTCTGGGAAGTCTTGGATCATAATCAATCAATCAATAGGCATTTAAGAATCTCTCATGTGCTCAATGGGGATATGGATACAAAGGAGAGAACAATCCCTCCTCTGAAGGGCCTCACATTTTAAGCCCTGAGAAGACAGGACCTATACAGAGAGTACTGGATTTGGAGGCCCGAGTTTGAATTCTGCCTCCAACATCCACCAGCTGTGTGATCCTGGGATAGATGCTGTGCCTCTCTTTCTCACTCTTTTCTAAAATAAAAACATTCGATTTAATGGCCCCTGGAAGGTTCTTTCCAGCTCTAAATCTATAACCCTATGCTGTGGGATCATGAGCCTAGTCAGGGCAGAGCTGATCAGGGGCAAGGAGGAGAGATTGGGAGGAGGGCTCCGGGTCTCCTACACAATTAGCATCCAGCCCATGCCAGCAGACCCATGTGAAACATGGGCTGCTTGCTGAAGTTCCAGAGGTTTGTGACCATCCTTAATACTGCTGCTACTTTGAACCCTGCTTCTTTGCCCTGTGTCACATAAGCATTGAATGTTAAATAAATATATTTTTGATAAACAAAACAGGATCCACTTTTTCCTTGTGGATAGTTCTCCATACAAGAAAGAGGAGCTCAGCTGTGGGTTCAGGCTGGCCAGCTGACACAGTCTGGAACTTTGGAGACTTGACTGAAATGGTCAGATCTAAAGTTGATGATGATTAAGGGGGGGATCCTCTCTAGGAAAGTCGCTGAGCTCTTGTTCCCACAGCTAATTAGCCCCTTCCCTATCCCCACTCCTCTAGGGGTGTGTGTATGTGTGTATGTGTGTGTGTGTGTATGTGTGTGTGTGTGTGTGTGTGTGTGTGTGTGTGTAAGGTGTGGGTATGGTGCTGGGATGGAATTGAATAGAACAGTTGTCTGTTTGGGGGGGGTCAGAGGAATCCCCATTTTGCATGTGACCCTTCTGAAGTCACCAGGGATGCTTGGGATTCATAGAGGCCTGTGGGGGGTGTGGGAGGGAGGACTGTACCAGCCAAACTCTCAGCGAAGTACCACTGTCTATTGGGAAGAGAACTGACTCCATCACCCATAAGAGAGGAATGCCTTTTGTTCTTGATCTGCTCAGGGACAGCATCCCTTGGGACCTGAGTCACTCACTAGCCTTACAGGTCATACCCAGCTTCAGATCCCCACTTGCCTTTCACCTAGATTGTGGCTATAGCCTTCTGAATAGGTCTCCCTGCCTCTCCAGCACTCTCCCTTCCAATTCCAGTCTACACAAGCCACCAGATTAATCATCTTATTGCATAGGTCTGATCTTACCACTTTATTCCTCAAAAACCTTCTCTGTTTCTCTTTTCCTCCTATCCATCGTTCGTATAATAAAGACCAGAAGACTTACCACAAAGTGGTACCACCCTGTTTCCAGTCTTATAGGATTTGACATAACCTGTTCTATGCTCCAGTCAATGAATTATTCAGTTGTCCCATGATTTTCTGCCTCTGCAATTTTGCTCATATAGCTAGAAGGCCCAATTCTATAACTGTCAAGTGGCAGCTGAGTCAATTTTCAAGGCCTAGCTTGTCAGCATTCATGGGAGGGAGACGTGATGGGGCACAGGGGCAAGGGAGCAACAAGTGATTACTATATGCCAAGTACCCTATGCCATTAAATGCTGGGGAAATAAATCAAAGCAAAAAGAGAGACTGTTCATGCCCTCAAGGAAGGAATATTCTAATGGAAAGTAGGTAACACACCAAAGAATGTGGAAAAGGGGGCCATGGGAGGTGGGGGCTGGGAATTGAGTGAAAGTCCAGAAAATTCAGAAGCTCAGCCTTGAGGGGAGGGAAGGTTGGCCAGGCTGAGCCCCTCCCCAAGACAGTGGGAAGAACTCACCAAAGAGAGAAAGGGGTGGCTTGGTAGAGGGAAGATCCAGAGTGGGATAGAAGCCCAGGCACCATGGCAAAGTCAAGAAAAATCAGAAACCAAAGGAGAGAGGCAGAATTGCCAGGAGAGCTGGCCAAATGGCCTTATAACAATTTATATTTCTATAACTCTCTAGAGTTGACAAAGAATCTTACATATGTTATCTCACAAGATCCTCTTAGCCTGTGAGGCAGGCACTTTTATTATTTCCATTTTACAGATGAAGAAACTGAGGCAGAGGTTAAATGACTTGCCCGGGGTCACATAGTTAAGTAATAGTCTGAAGCCAAATTATGTCAGGTCTTCCTGACTGAAAGTTCATCATTTTACCTGCTATGCCAGGCTGCCTCCTTACATAAACTTATCTATAACATAATAACAGTGGCTGACATTTATATAGCATATTCCGTATTATTTCATTTGAGCCCCACGACAACCTTGCAAAGCAATCTCATATGCTCCAAGACACTGTATTGGAGTGGATAAAGTACTGGAGTTAGAGGCAGAAAGACCTGGGTTCTAATCCCATCTCAGAAAAGCAACTGTTTTCTGTTCATGGCCAGAAACTCTGAGAGTCTTCCCCTCCCGGACTGATTTCTTTCTGATGGTAAATTGAGCTATCTTTTGTCTCAATTCTGATCTAGCTCTCAAGTCATTGAATGGGGGTGGCCTCAAACAAATTGAGATCTGGGAAAGACCTTAATTTAGAAAGGCCAACATCATCCACTTCATCCTGGGTCATGATCGTTGTCTTGACCTTTGTCTTTCCACTGGATTTTGATGACTCTGGAGGAGACAGTGAGGCTGATGACTTTGCATACCTCTGTCCTACTCATGTCCAGTTCACATGCAAGTCAAGACATCCCTCTGGTGATGTCATCGATCCTCTTCTAGAATGAAGGACGTGCAACAACAACCTAGTACTTGTGTGACCCTGGCAAGTCGCTTAATATCTTCTCGAGCCTCAGTTACCTCATCTGTAAAATGGGGATAATAATTATAGGACTTAGGTCACAGGGTTGTTGTGAGACTCAAGGGGGAGAAGGCACATAAATCATTTTAGAAATTCTAAAGCACTATGTAAAAGTCAATTGTCATTATCATTCCTATTCTCCGTCCTAGAATTATTAGGTACTGTTGTAGGAAACGGCAACAGGAGTCACTAGCCCCGCCCCCAGGTTTAGGAACATCAGACTGACATGACCAAAGCAAGAGCAGGGAAGCTGTGCCCAGTTGAATTAACATCCTGTTCCTTGATAAATAGCCTTTCCCTGTATAAATGTCATGGGAGACAACACCATCTCTTCCACACTTCTCCAAGATTGGACTGATAGAAGTAGGTGGGTCCAAGAACCTTCCTCCAATTCCCCTAGAGGGACAGAGCCTAATTCCAAGTTTGCTTGGGCAGAGATGCCACAAGGTATCAAGATCTAGAGAAAGTCTCAGAGAGGCGTAATCTGTCAACTTCTACACTTTCTTGTCATACCAAGGTGGAGGTGTGAATTTAAAGATCTCGCTCCATAAAATTCTTTTCTCACCCTCATACTCAAGGACTGTGGGACACCTCACCCCTTTCCCAACAAGAACGATGGTTAATCAGACTTTTCTCATCACAGGAGTCTCATAGGGGAAGCTAGGTGGCACAGTGAAGACAGCATTGACTGTAGAGTTAGGAGGACCTGAGTTCAAATGCAGACTTAGATACTTACTAACTGGATGACCTTGGATAAGTCACTTAACCCTGATTGCTTGACCCCTCCCCTCCCAGTCAAAGGACATACTTAGCACTGAGAGAAGGGAAACAAATCATCCAACAGACATTTATCAAGTACCTACTGTATACTTTAGCTATGGGTGATGGATTAAGATGCCTCAGCTCACATGTGTCACAGATACTTATCTGGGATTTGGGATCTAGCACTGACATTCCTCATCTCCAAGAAGGAGAATCTGCTTTCTGCCATTGTGGGGAGGAAGAGGGCCATAGTTTTGTGCTTCTTCCTCTTTTGTCTGTTTCTAAGAGGAATATTGAATTCGAATTATATCTATCTTCTATACCTTCTAGGTATACAACAAGGGGTTCAGGACAAATGCCACTTTCCCCAACCACTGTCAAGGTCGTGGGGCAGCCATGTCATTCCCCTAACACCCATAATGTGGAAGTGATAACTGTATATATATTAGACCAGGCAAAATAATACATGAGAGTAGATGGACCTTTTGGAAGTGAGAGAAAACTCACCTTCAAAGGAAAAAGAACAACCTCACCAAGGGGGAATTTGTTCTGAGCAGTCTCTCAGGTTGCAAGCACTAGAAGTCAACAGAAATGTTGGGGGCCAGATCCCTACACATGTGGATCCAAGGAAATCTGTTTACATTTAAAAGTCTGTACTTGCTTCTCTCAACCGCCTCTCTCAGAGTCTTCTGGTGGCTGTTGGTCTTTTGTTCTCCAAGAGGACCAATGACATTAGGAGGGTGATGCCTTGATTTGCAAATGAATTGGATTTAAATGAGCCAGGGCTGTGCAGTCAGTAGTCTCACTTTCTCCTCCAGTCATCAGAGTCCAGAACAAGACATAGATCAGTGATGGCCCAGGATGCAGTGGAAAACCTTGGCCTTAATAAGCTAAGGTCTTTAACAGGTCTTTTTGTTTGAGGCAACACCCCATTTAATAGTTAAAGGCTAGGTATGAGTCAAAGGGTGGCCTACTTTGCCTTCACAAAAGAATCAATCAGGGAAGGGAAGACCCTTAGAGTTTTTCTAATTATCTCCAGGGGTTCCTTCTCCTTTGGCAGAGCTATACAGCATCTTATAACTCAAGAGGAGATTTGCTTTTCTCTGGACATAGTTTCAGAAAACTGCCTCAGACTTCAGCAGAATTTGGGTTGTACTTGAATTGTCCTTGCTAATTTTTTCTATGCTGTTTTAATTAAATACTTAGCTATTCGATTTATGACTCCTGCCTGATCTGCTGGTTGAGAATGCACTGGATGTGGTCACATAAGTTCTACCTTGAACCCAAGTATCTGTGTAGTGCTGGAGTTGAGTAGGATACTTATTATAGTCATTAAAGTAGGAATGAGTGAAACAGAGCTCTTCACATGCTGTTCAGTCATTTCACTTGTGTCTGACTCTTCGTGACCCTACTTGGGTTTTTTGGGGGTTTTTTTGGTAATGTTACTGGAATGATTTGTCATTTCCTTCTCCAACTCATTTTACAAATGAGAAAACAGAGGCAAATGAGGTTAAGTGACTTGCTCAGGGTCACACAGCTAGTAAGTGTCTGAGACCAGATTTGAACTTGGGAAGATGAATCTTCCCTGGTTCCCTATGCACTGTGCCACCTGGCTGCCCTAGCTGCTGACAAAGAATTTGTGAAATTCTCTTGGGCTACTTTCCATAGTCCCAAGACTGGGAAACAGCTGAATTAAGTGGTGAATGATCATACTAGTATAGTTACAAGTGGATTTCAGCAAGTCAGATGATGGGAAGGGGATGGGATAGCTCTCCTTTACTTGGTGGGGCTGAAGGCAGGCGAGCATTCAGGGAGAGCCTATGGATGGAAAGGTCACAATGCTGACACACTACCTACGTCAAGTGATTTGACCTCCCCAGATCTCAGTTTCTTCATCTGTAATATGAGGAGTTGAGACAGGGTGGCTTCTGAGCTTTCTTACTCCCTAGGAAGATGACTCTCAAATCTGTATATTCATTCCTCATCTCTCTCTTGAGCAACAGTCCCACATCACCAACTGCCCATTGGATACCCCATAGGCAGCCCAAATTTCACCTGTTGCCCATGGAACCCATCATCTTCCTCCCCAAACCTACCCCTCTTCCTACCTTCTCTATTGCTTTGGAGAGCACATTCTAGTCTGCTTTGACTCTTTACACTCACCCCCTTATTCATAAAGCTGCTTCCTGGCCCCGCTGGTAGATGGTGGCTGTTGGAACTGACATGTTAGTGTCTCTACCCAGTTAGGAAAGCCACAGAGCACAGACACAGACTTTTGAACTTCTTGCCCCTCTCCCCCGAAACCCTGTGGATGAAAATGAGCAATGGATCTTGCATTATCCTGTATGTCTTGTGGTCAGTTATAAACAAAAAAAAAGTTGGGCACCTTGTCTAGTGTGCTTAATGATGGCACTAGGCAGAGATGTGGGAAAAGGTTTTGGCCCTTTAAAGAGACAAATGAAGCATGAGACAAAACTAGTGGGGGTATGATATGTAGTATTGAATACTGATCCATTTGGATCTCCCACAATCAAAAGAGATGGACCATCAGCAGATCCCTGGGCAAACATCAATTTCCCATTGACAAGAGTGTCTATGAACATGATTTTTACAAATACATATATGTTATTTAAAATATTATTATTATAAATATTATATGCTTATGTATACATATCCTTACACATATATACATATAGGTGTGTATGTACATATATACATATATGCATAAATGAATGCAAAACTATGTACACACACATATATGGCACAGTGGTTCGAGTGCTGGGTTTGGAGTCAGGAAGACCTGAGTTCAAATTCAGCCTCAGACATTGTGTGTGATGCTGTGTGACCCTGGGCAAATAGCTTTACCTTATTTGCCTCAGTTTCTTCATCTGTAACATAAGCTGGACAAGGAAATGGCAAACCACTCCAGTATCTTTGACAAGAAAATCACCAAAAAGGACAGAGTTAGACATGATTGAAAAGTGACTGAACAACAAAAAACTATTTTCCTTTTAGATTATCTCAAGTTTATCCTGTGTCTCATTTGTCCATAGTGATCTGCATGCCTTCTCTCCCTTTAGACTGTGAACTCCTTGAGAGCAAGGATTGTCTTTTGCCATTCACTTAGCACAGAACCTGACAGGTAGAATGTTTAGTTGTTCAGATAGTTTTTGGTCATGTCTGATTCTTCACGATCCCATTTGGGGTTTTCTTTGCAAAGATACCGGAGTGGTTTGCGATTTCCTTCTCCATCTCACTTTACAGATGAGGAAACTGAGACAAAGAAGGTAAAGTGATTTGCCCAGGGTCACACAGCCTCTAAGTATCTGAGGCTAGATTTGAACTCAGGAAGATGAGCTGTCCTGACTCCAAGCCTGGCGCTTCAACCACTGCACCTCCTAACTGTAACAGGTCTTTAAAGAAATGTGGTATGTCCTTAATAAATGCTTGCTGACTTGACTTGACATACATACATACATTTTATATACTATACACATTGACATTCAGATATTATATGTGTTGATATAGTTTGTAGATTGTGCACTCAATGCAGCCTCTGAAGCTGAGATGCAACAAAGTATGGATCAATTCTCTGCTGCCTGTGCTAATTTTGGCTTATAATTAACACCAAGAAAACACAGGTGCTCCATCAGCCACCACCACACCATTGATTACAACAAATGGAGACGTTTTGAATGTTGTGGATAAGTTCACTTACCTTGGTAGTGTACTTCCCAGAGATGTACACATTGACAATGAGGTTGATGCATGCATTGCCAGAGCTAGCTCAGTGTTTGGGAGGCTCCAAACAAAAGTTTGGGAGACAAGAGGTATTAGACCTGACTACCAAACTGAAGGTCTACAGGGCTGTTGTACTGACCTCATTGCTGTATGCCTGTGAAACATGGACAGTCTACCAGCACCATGCCAGGAAACTGAATAGCTTCCATTTGAACTGTCTTAGGAAGCTTCTGAGGATCACCTGGCACTGAAGGTACCAGACACTGAAGTTCTTTCTCAAACTGGACTGCCAAACATTCAAACTATGCTTCAGAGAGCACGACTCTGATGGGCTGGCCATGTTGTTCAAATGCAAATTGTACACTTGCCAAAAAGACTATTTTATGGAGAATTCACATGAGGCAGGTGATCACATGGTGGCCAGAAGAAATGATACAAGGACACTCTCAAGGTCTCTCTCAAAAACTTTGGATTTGATTGTGCGACATGGGAGACACTGGCACAGGACTGCTCAGCATGGCATGCCTACATCAGAAAATGTGCTGTGCTCTATGAGCAAAGCAGAATTGAGACAGCACAAAGTAAACATAGGATGCGCAAATCTGGAGTACTCACCCCAAATGCTCATACAGACTCTCTGTGCCCAACCTGTGGTAGAGCATTCAAGCTCATATTGGTCTGATCGGCCACAGTCAAACACATTGAAACTTCACTTTATCATGGTGATGTCATTTTGATCCCTTTCCAGAACAAAGGACAACTACCACCATGTATATATAGTTAGATATAGATAGATAGTTATAAGGTGTCTCAAAAGTCTTTAAACCAGTAAAGCTTAAAACTGGTCTAAGACTTTTGGAACACTATATATATTTTATACATACAACTGCATATATACATACATACTCCTAGACATAATAGAGGAGAGCTTGAGCTGGGCCAGCTTTAAGCAGAGTGACTGGTGATAAATTGGGGGCCCCTTTTAATCCCCAAAGGACAAATTTGTCCTTATTTTTCTTGGTCCCAGTTATTGCTGTTCCACACTGGAACTACCCACCCTCTACGAGAACTCTATGGAGACAACATCTGTTACAAGTTTGCTCCCCTAAAAGAGACATTATGGTATGCTTGTACTCCCCTCTATGTGTTGTTTCTCCCGGTGGAATGGGAATTTATTTATACCAGGGACTATTTTATCTTTGAAGGCAGCTAGATAGCTCAGTGGATAGAGCACTGGGCCTGGCGTCAGGAAGATCCGAGTTCAAATGTAGCCCTCAGACATTTACTAGCTGTGTGACCCTGGGCAAGTCACTTCACATCTGTTTGTCTCAATTTTTTTCACCTGGAAGATGGAAATAATAATAACATTTGCCTCCCAGGGTTGTTGTGAAGATAAAATGAAGTATTGTTTATAAAGCTCTTAGCAGTGTCTGGCACATAGTAGGCTCTATTTAAATGCTAACCAGTTATTGTTATTATCTTAGTATACTCAGAACCTAGCAGAGTGCTCGATACACAGTAGGTACTTAATAAATGCTCATTGAGTTTAATTACCTTGGGAGAAGTAAAAAAAAAAAGGTGACTTTTAATTTTTCTTTCTTTTTTTTTTTCCGGAGGTAATTAGGGTTAAGTGACTTGCTTGCCCAGGGTCACACAGCTAGTAAGTATCTGAGGCTGGATTTGAACTCAGGGTCCTCCTGACTCCAGGGCTGGTGCTGACTTTTAAGTTTTAGTATTAGTACTTTAAGTATAAAACATAGTTCATTTGCCTTGAGGTAATATTTCTGAATGTTGCCTAGTTTTGAATCCTGACATGCTGGTACCACCGTAAGAGGGTACATGAGTGACACCTGCCCAGTCACCAAACAGAGCCTTTGTTCCAGGTTTCTTAGAATCTCAGGGCAGGCAGGGCCCTCTGAAGTCTAGGTGGAAGCTACACGGAGCAACTAGAGCCTGAATATAATGAAACTTATTCTGGTAATCAGTGTTTCCCAGATGTGGAATGGGTTCCCTTGGGAGCTATCCTAAGTGATTCTCAGCGCTTTATTTTTGGTTGTTGTCGTCACTGGAGTTGTTTGTCCTTCACTCTTGAAGGGGACCATTATTTTTGGTATGAGTGCTCTTAGCTCTGGAAGAGAACAGGCTCTTGTCCTATCACAGACCTCAGTTGTAAGGGTTGGCCAACAACTCTTGACTTCCCGTCATTCTAAGACACAGGACCTGAGATAAGTTGGTAGGTTCTGCAATCTGAAATGGACAACATTTTGGCTCCTGTTTTTGAAATGAAGCATTCTGAAGATATTTCAAAACTCACCTAAGTTATAAACTAACCCCCCTATTTTTCACATTTCAAAGAACTACGATTTCATCTATGTAGACAGCAATCTGTGACTTGCTAAAAGACTGCTAAAACTCAAGACAGGCACCCTGGTGGCAACCTGATTATGAGACCTGCTGATCCTTAGACACATAATAAATGGTGATTGACTTGATTTGACTCCACCCCTGGAAGCCTTTTCAGCTTGGTAGGACCTACTAGAGTTTGTAAATGGCTGGCATAGCCTTCAAGAACCCATAGAGACATTTTTTTGGTCTACACCTGAGATTCCTTAAATTCCCAATGTGGAAACTCTCTACACAGATAAAGATCAGCAACTCCTCTGTAAGTTATCTCTTAGAGAGGTGCACAGAGAAATTTAAGTGACTTGTTCATGGATTCGTCAGAGGAAGAATTTGAACCCAGGCCATGGGATCATAGCTAGCAACTCTCCACCTCTCTTTGCATTGTCTGTTCTCCATGTCTGGAGTAAATTCCTTCCTCACCCCTGCTTCATAAAATTCCTCTTTTTTCAACATGCAGTTTACCATCACTTTCTACAGGAAGCCTTCCTTGATCCCACTAATAGCTAGTTCCTTCTCAATTTCATATTTGTTGCTGTTGTTCAGTCATTTTCAGTCATGTCCTAGTCTTTGTGACCTCGTTTGGGGTTATCTTGGCAGAGATACTGGAGTGATTTGCCATTTCCTTCTCCAGCTCATTTTACAGATGAGGAAATGAGGAAAACAAGGTTAAGTGACTTGCCCAGGGTCACACAGCTACTAAGTATCTGAGGTCAGATTTGAACTTAGGTCCTCCTGACTCCCAAACTGGCACTCTATCCACTGTACCACCTAGCTGCCCATCTATTTCATATTAACTTCATTATATTTATCCTGTGTATACTTATACTGGAAGAAATATGTTATATTGAACAGAGAGCTGGTCTTGAACTCAGGAAGACCTGGATTTAAGTCTTGTCTCTGATACATACTAGATATGTAACCTTGGTCAAGTCACTTAAATTCTCAGTGGTTTTAGACTACAAGATACAGAGCAAGTACCAAACTGTATCAGTTGAATATATTTCCTTATCTAGGGAGTTCTTCCCATAAATGAAATCACAGATCTAATTCCTATTTCTATATATTTGTACATGTGATGGTCTCTCATTTATTAGAATATAAGCTTCCTGAGAGTAGGGATTGTATCATTCTTTGTGCCTCTATCCCTGGTGTATGACATTTAAGAAGTATGTGTTGATTGATTTTTTTTTTCAAAAAAGGGAAATTTAAATAACCCATGGCAGACATTTAAGAAATATTGATTGATTGATTTAAAATAAAGGGATGGGAATTTGATATATCCATTAAGTGCCTGCCCTCAAGAAGCTTCTATTCTATTATGAGGATATAGCACATATGCAGAGAAGTAAACCCCAAGTCTGTATACCACATAGTTTCAAGAGTGAGAGAGCTGGGGCTGGGGAGGGGGAGATCAGGACCAGAAGAACATAAGAGATGGTATTTGCTGTTTGTTCTTTGTTCTCCAAGCGGACCATGACATCAGGAAGGTGATGCCATGACATGTAAGTGAACTAGATTGAAGTGAGGGAGGGCTGTGCAAAGTCACCAGTCTCACTTTCTCTTCCAGAGCCATCTAGGTCCAGTGGTGAGATATAGATCAGATGACTTCAACCCAAATCACTCTGGCTCTCATGAATTGGTCAACATCAGGTCCCAGACCAAGCCCTACTTGGTCATTGTCTGGGCCCTGATTTGTGGCATTTGAGCTATGTGTTGAAGGGAGCTATAGATTAGATGTGGTGGAAGTGAGAAGGGAAAATATTCCTGGTATCGGAAAGCACTTTGGCAAAGGTACAGAGATAGGGGATGGAATGTCACGTATAGGTTGGTCTGGCATGATTTGCCCTTTATAAACCCATGTTAGTCCATGGCAATCATCATTTCCTTTTCCAAATTCTCATAAACGATAGCAAAGTATAAGGCTAGAGATTAAATAAGTCTCAAAGGGCAAGGAATGGGTCATTCTCATTTCCTTTCTTTTAATTAGTGTTTGTTGAAGAATAGCTGCCAGCCTGGCAACTTCCTTCCCGCTTCTCTCATTAGCTCAAGGAGAATCTGTGTTTCAATGAGCATGACCTCAGAAAACCCAGCACTCATCTGATTACAGATCTGATGATCTGATTGGGTGCTGCCAATCTAGAATGCCCTTGTCCGACCCCAGCCCAAACCATGAGCTTGGTTTTTCTTTCAGCTTGAAATGTGACCCCCAACTATCTTTCTTCTTTTTGCAGCATTTTTATTATTTATTATTCTTTCTTTTTACATCACATTTTCCTTTATATTGTACTGCTTTCCTCCCCTCCTCTCTATGTAAATCAGTCAAAACATATTGATGCCACCATCAATCAGCAAGCATTTATGAAGTGTTTACTTAATAAATGTCTTAGTGGGTCAAGAGTTGGATTTAGAGTCAAGAAGACCTGAGTTTGAATCCTATCCCATATACTTTCTAGCTGGGCAATCCTAATTACTGTTCAGTTGTTTTTCAATCATATCTGATTATTTGTGACCCCACTTGGGTTTTTTTCTGGCAGAGATAGAGGAATGGTTTGCCATTTCCTTTTCCGGCTCATTTTATAGATAAGGAAACTGAGGCCAACAAGGTTAAGTGACTTGGCCAGGGTCGCACAGCTAGTAAATACCTGAGGTCAAATTTGAACTCAGGTTTTCTTGACTCTAGGCCCTACTCTCTAGCCACTGTGCCACCCAGTTGCTCAGCTAATCCTAGACAATTTACTTAATCTTTCTTAGCCTTAACTTCCTCCTCTGTAAAATGAGGATAATAATAACACCTCACCAGCTTGTTGTGAGGATCACCTGAGACCACATAGCTAATGCTCTTTGCAAATCTTAAAGTTACTATTATTATTTGCCTGATTCTCCCTAATCGCTAGTGCCCTCCCCACTCCGTTTATAATCTCCAATTTATTGTATGGATCGTTTATTTGTACATAATTGTTGGCACATTATCTCTCCCATTAGACTCTGAGCCCTTTGACAGCCAGTCCTGCCTTTTTCCTTTCTTTGTATCTACGGTGTTTTGCATAGTGCCTAGTATATAGTAGGCACTGAATAAATGTCTGTTGACTAACAGGTGTTGTGATGAGTGCTGGAGTGACAAAGATAGGCAAAAACATGGTCTCTGCTCTCAAGGAACTCCATATAGTAGCCATATATGTCTACTTTGGCTGCATTTGGCATCCATAGTTATCTGACCTCAAGATCCAGTATTGGCTATTGTAGTTATTCTGTCCTCAGTAGCCTTTTTGTATGGTTTTTATCTCTTCTATTATTTCTATACTTTATTTCATTATTTCTATGGTTATTGTGTAAGTCATCCTGGTCCTGCTTACTTTGCTCTGCATCAGTTCATACAAGTCTTCCCAAGTTTCTCTGACTTGACATTCATCATTTCTTAGGGCACAGTAGTCTGCTATTCATATGGAATACTTTGTTAAACCATTCCTCAATGGATGGGTACTTTGTTACTATGTCCACTTTGATACACATGGGAGATTTCTTTTTGACTTTGAGCTTCTGTGGTGTATATGCTGAGAGTGGAATCAAAGGGTATGAACAGCTTAGTCATTTTTCTCATGCTTTTCCAAACTGTTTTCCAAAATGGTCAGCTCCACCAGTAATATATTAGTTTACCTGATCTGCCTGATCCATAGTCATAGTCCTAGCACTATTTCCATTTTTTTCTATATTTGAGAATTAGCTAGATATGAAGTGAAACATCAAAGTTGTTTTAATTTGCATTTCTCTTAAAATTATTCAGAGCATTTTTTTCTATAAGGCAAATTAATGATGGTTTACACTTCCTCTGAAAACTATTCTTATCCTTTGTCCTCTTATATGCAGGGGACATGCTATCTTTCTCCCATGATCCCAGTAGCTCTACACATTATCTTTGGCATTAGTCATTCTGGACTACATGGTCATTATGTACCTGTAGTTTTCTTCAAACTATACTGAATCTAAATGTAGATACTTAGAATTCTCTATTAGTCAAAAAGCCAGTCACGTATTTATTAAATATTTGCTTTCATAGCACACAAAGAAAGAAAAAAAACCAGTCCCTGGTCTCAAGGAATGTATACTCTTAATGGGGTAGACAATATATAAACCAGTAGAACACACACACACACGCACACACGCACATGTGTGCATGCACATGTGAATGCATATAAAGGTCATCTGAAAGGGGAAGGGAGGGACCAGAAAGGGCTTCCTGCAGAAAGTGGGCTTTGAGCTGAATCTTGAGGAAGCTAGGGAAAGTAGGAGACAGAGGTGAAGAACGAGAGCATTCTATGTACAGAAACCTCCAAAGTTACTAAACTGTGCATATTCTTTTACCCAGTGGTACCACTGAGAGGTGTATATCCCCAAAGAAATCAAGAAACCCATATGTACAAAGATATTTATAGCAGCTCTTTTTGTAATGGTGAAGAACTGGAAACTTAAGGGATGCCCATCACCTGGGGAACAGCTGAACAAGCTTTGGTATGTGAATGAAAGGAAACATCACTGTGCTATGAGAAATGATGAATTTCATAGAAACCTTGGAAGATTTGTATGAATTGATGCATAGAAATGAGAAGAACCAGGAGAACAGTTTATAAAAGAATGATAACTCTGTAAAGACAAGCAACTTTGAAAGACTGAAGAACTCTGATTAATACAAGGACCAAACACAATTTCAGAGCATTCACAATGAAACATGCTGTCCATCTCCAGATAGAGAGGGGATGGTCTCAAAGGACACATTGAATCATATATTATTGGGTCATAGCTGATATGAGGATTTATTTCTCTTGAAATAAATTATATTTTTGTTAGGAGGGTTTACTTTTCTTTCTTTTTCAATGGGGCATTTGGGAGGTAGGAGGAAAAGAAGGTGGATTTGTGTTCATTAGAAAAGAAAAGGGATTCTGGGCTAGTGATGTCAGGAGAATGCTGGGTTGCAAATGGCCCTCCTGACTTAGAGCATGTAACCTACAAGACTGCAGGTGGCTAACCTAAATAGAAGACATATCATGGGAGTAGTCCATGCTCTGCCTGCTGGGCTAATAGTTAAAACAGCCAGTCTGAAATCCTCTGTTTTTGTATTCAGCACATCTGGTAGCCCCATGTCCTCACTATGTCCATCGATAGGAGAAATTTCTGATCATGTGACTGTTTATGCTGTTGCCTGCCTGCCTGTAGAATGCATCTGCACACCAAGAAACAAGGTTGTGAGAAAGGTCACTTGAGTTAGTCACTAGTTCTTGATAATTTTTTGTTGTGGTTGTTTGTTTTGTTTTAAGAAAAGCCTCTTCTAAGTTCCTATGTAGTATGACAAGTGATTAATGGTGATCTAAAACTGTACCCCCTTTAATCTCTCATGATACCACAAATCATACCAAAAAAAACCCAAACAAAACAAGGGCTACTGGCTAATTCTAGGTGACCTTTCTCATAGCCGTGTTTCTTGTTGGGCTAGAAAATTAATGTCTTACTAGATGGGGCAGTATAATTGCTAGAAAATGACTGAGGTGGACAGAGTTGTATGTATGGCAACATAGGGCAGCTAGGTGCTTCAGTGGATAGAGTGCCAGCCCTGGTGTCAGGAGAACTCATCCTCATGAATTCAAATCTGTACTTTAGACACTAGCCGGATAACCCTGGGCAAGCCACTTAAGCCTTTTTGCCTCAGTTTCCTCATCTGTAAAATGAGCTGGAGAAGGAAATGGCAAACCACCCCAGGATCTTTGAAAATCAGTATCAAGAAAATCCCGAATGGGATTATGGAGACTTGTTCATGACTGAACAACAAAAAATGCTTTGCCCCAGGCCAGAAAATTTCAAGGGCCCAGAAAGCATTTGACTGGGTGTGATGGGATGGTGGGACCTGGACCCCAAAAGATAAAGACCATGTCTCTGGAAGCAACCCAGAATCCCATCAAGGCCCCTGTGAGAAAATTCTTTTCTTGTTACAGGCCCATACAGAGTTGACCTTTCATTTCCTTAGATAAAGGCTATCAGGGCAGACACAGGGGTGTCTGCGCAAGGCCCATGCTTTGGCAACCCTTCCATCTTGTCCCTTCAACAAAACTATTTCTGTTGGCTCTCTGAATTTTCCCATACATCTCTTTCCCTATCCCTTTTCCATGTAAGTTTTAGCATCACTCCTCTCATAAGTTGCAAGTTCCCTAAGGAACTTTGCTCGTTTCTATTGGTGTTCCGGTGGGGAACCTGAGGCCTTGAGGCCGTATTTGAGGACCTAGAGGGCCAAATGTGGCCTTGAGGCCACAGGTTCCCCACCCCTGCAATAAACTTTGCCACTTGGCTAGAGGAGGGTTTAAGTGAGTGAATTCATTCCAGGCCACTCTGTCCTGTGTCCTGATATTTTGGGAATCCTAACACCCCTAAACCATGTCAGCACCCCTAAACTACATTAAATGTACTTCCTGTCTTGGAGAAAATGTGTGTTACAATACCTTTTCCTTGGCAGTGTCACTTTTTGCAGGGTAGAAATCTCTGTGTGTCTCAGGGTGTGATTCTTTGAACTTTCCTCTCCCTCTTCCCTCCTCCCTTTTTCTAGTGAAATTCTTGTTGGTGAATATGGTACAGCCAATCAAAGAGAGATTCAGTTCCATGGGCATCTGAACTCTCCCCCAGCTCAACTTTTTGAATAATTAATTTGACATTTCTTCCTAAGAAATCTGAATTCCCCCAGTTTCCTGTCCTGTGATAGCTAGATAGTTAGGTCTTCTTAGAATTAGCCCTCAAATAATTTCATAATAGCTTAGAAATTATCAATACTAAACATGAAACTGTCTGTTCCTTTCTTCCTCACCTTCCTGTTTTTTTGGGGGGGAGGGGAGGAATCCAAGATTGAGCAAGAATTCTATGAATTAGTGATTGGCAAATGATGAGATTGAGGCCCTCGCTCGCAAATGGAGTCCCTAGAAGAGGACCAATGAGGAGGGACAAACCACTACCACAGTAATTAGAAGCTCGGACATAACCTTGTTTACCCATGAATAAGCAAATATAGGTTCTGTGTGTGGGGATTTGTTCAGTGAAGTTTGGATTCGGTCAAAGCGCTACACTTCAGGACCTAGAGGGCCACGTATGGTCTTTGCAGGTACAGCTGCAAGCTCCTCAGTTCCCCATTCCTGATATAGTAGATAGATAGCTGGAGCGGAATCAGGAAGACAGACCCCTTATTGCCTCCTGCCTCTGCCACATACGGGGCTGTGTGACCTTGGTGAAGTCACCTAAACTCTTAAGATCCCTGGCAATTCCCCAAGAGTCTAAATTGCAAAGTAGGAGCTAGCCTGGACTGAGCTAGCCATATTCTCTGACAAGGAGTTGCCTACAGCAGTGAAGCCATGGGTTTACTCTTAAAGAAAAAAATTACATATATATGTAATATAAATCTATATATATGTATATACTAGCCAAAACAAAGCTTAAATCTCCCATGTGTAGTTTTAAAATATTTAGTTATTTTGGTGAATTATCAAATGCAAATTCACTTACTGAATTCACAGCAGTTTCTTGCTATTAGTGTTCTCTATCAGTGGATACTAATCCTATTTATACCATGGGATGAGGGTAGGGGGCAGAGATTTCTTAAATTTACTGACATTTAAGAGGGTTCCTCATATTAAAAAAAAATTTGGAGAAACATTGAACTAGAGGGAGAGATATAGGTTGGAATAGGGGAAAAAGAACTCCTTCGGGGCATGAAAATGGAAGTTGTGATAAAAGTTTGTCTGGGGAGAAGAGATGGAGAGGGGTGGAGAGTGGGAAGCATTTGGTCTATAGACAGCCTGCAAAATAAATCTGTAAAATTCAGTGGCTGAGCATCATAGGGTCCTAGATATAAAACTAGAATTCAAAGTGATTACTAGTACAGAGTACAGGATAACCACTTCCTATGGCAATTGTTATTGCTGGACTGACCGTCTGACCGACTCTAAGTGACCCCATTTGGGGTTTTCTTGTCAAAGATACTGCAACGTTTTGCCATTTCCTTCTCCAGTTCACTTTACAGATGAGGAAACTGAGGCAAACAGGGTGAAGTGAATTGCCCAGGGTCACCCAGCTAGTGTCTGAGGTCAGATTTGAACTCAGAAGATGAGTCTTCCTGCCTCTGGCCCTGGTGCTCTGTGCGCTATGGTGCCACCTAGCTGCCTATGATTGTGCGAGGTGGTAAAAAGCTGGCAAGGGACCAAGAAGTTCAGAGGACTGCTGCAAGAGAACACGTAAGATCTACTCCCATGTTGTGTCCTGGGGAGGAAATTTGTTGGAGGAAGATTGGTCCTCCCTTTACGTGGGAGGGGAAGGGGGAAAGGATTTATATATTGCCTACTACGCACCAGGCACTGCACTAAATATTTTACAAATATCTTATTTGATCCTCACAACAACCCTGGGAAGTAGACGCTGTAATTATCTCTATTTTTCAGTTGAAGAAATGGAAAAAGAGGTTAAGTGACTTACCCAGGGCCACACAGTTAATAAATGTCTGAGGCTAGGTTTGAATTTGTATTTTTCTGACCCACTGTGCCTCCTAACTGCCCCATGGATCACCAACCATTGAAGAGTTCCATTACTGTCATAGCTTGCCTTCATCTTCCACTGTATGCCAGGAAGACTGCCCACATGTCTCTTGGCCTGGGGGCCCGTGCCACACAAGATCAGAAGTGAAGATTTGGTTGTCTAAGCTTCCTTTGTTATGTGCCACCAACTGAATTTACCCCCCAGGCCAGAATTTCCAAATATGTCTTTTTTACAAGGCATTTTAGAGATAATTTTGTCTCATTCCTCATTATATGAGGATAAAACAGGCCCAGACAGATGAAATTAGAAAAATTTGTTGAATTGAATATTCCAATAATAGAGATGGAATTTGAACCTAGAGTCTCTTAATTCCAGGGGACATCGCTGCCCACCCTACCAAACAATAATCTCAAATCTATAGTATTATCACAGTAGACATAGGTAGTAGTACAAGTATTACTACTGTTCTATTTTACAGATGAGGAAACTGAGGCAGGCTGACTCATCCACAATCATATAGCAAGTTATTGTTAGAGCCAAAACTTGTACCTGGGCATAGTGACCCCAAATTCTGTAGCCATTTTGCTACATCATGTTGCCTACACAGGATATTTGCTATCTTTAATAAAGGACAAGTGACTTGCTCAATTACAGAGCAAGTTAGTGGCAGAAACTGGACATGAGCCAAGACCCTCTGGACTCGTCCCCTACCCCCAGGCAAGGTTCTTTCTTTTACCTTGCTGTTTCCCAAAGAATATTGATAGTCTTTTCAGGTCCTCTTAGGTCCCATGAATTACTGTATTTTCACTTAGCACCCACTCCAGATAAAGTGTCCAACCTAGAAAACAAAAAGTAGGACACTAACTGTGTGACTCTGGGCAAACCATTGAACTTTCCTTGGCCTCAGTTTCCCCATCTGTTAGATGGGTATAATAGCAACACCTACCTCCCAGGACTGTTGCGAGGATGAAATGAAACAACATACACAAGGTGTTTGCAAATCTTTAAGTGACATATAAATGTTGGCTATTATTATTATAAGAGTTGCTATGCTGATAAAGATAATGATCATCAATTCATACTATTTGTCCATGTACTGAGTTTGGGGGATGGGGCAGCAAAGTAGGGGAATGCCAGCCAGGGGACAGAGTAGACTATTTGTGCCCTGAGATTGCTATGATATCCATGAAGGCCTGGCAGAAATCCTAACATGTTAGCCAACTGGTCTTTCATGACACCACTGACTGGGTTAGCAGCCCAGCAAGTATAATGAAACTACTCATATGAATGTAAGAAATAGAGAAGGTTGCCTAATGTTATAGAACAGCCTCTCAGGGATGGTTGTAAAAATTTACTCAAGGGATGGAGCCAAAATGGCAGAATAGAAGCAGGGACCCATTTGAGCTCTCCCCCAAAATCCCTCAGAAAATTTGTAAAAATGACTCTAAACAAATTCTAGAGTAGCAAAAGTCACAAAATAAAAGACTGAAGCAAATTTCTGGCCCAAGGCAATCTGGAAGGTTGACAAGAAGGGTCTGTTACACCAGGCTGGGAGCAGAGCACAGTTTGTCATGGGCCACACCAGTGCACAAAGCAGGAGCAGACCTTGGGGGCTGAATTGTTGGTGGCTGCAGTGGTTTTCAGACTTTTCAACCCACAAATAGTTTAGAACGTCAGTGGGGAGGGTCTTTAACCTGGCTGAGGAGAGAGCATGGTCTGGCCCCAGTTCTAGCCCTAGCCCTACCCAGCCACTGCTGAAGCAGCTGCTTCTGGAGTCTTTCACTTAAAGAGCTGAAAGGTCAAATGATTGATTGGGAAAATGAGCAAACAGGAAAGAAAAAAAGACTATACATTCTTACTTTCTCCATGAAAAGATATTTTCTTACACCATTGGTGACAAGGAGGATCAAGGGATGTAACCAGAAGAAAACAAAGCCAAAGCTCCTGCATCCAAGACCTCCAAGAAATATGAATATGAATTGGTCCCAGGCTATGGAAGAGTTTAAAAAGGATTTTGAAAATCAAGTAAGAGAAGTAGAGGAATTAACTTTAATCAGATGATGGTACAATGGTCCTTTGCATAAGAGAGCCCCCTAAATTCCCCCCCTCATCCTTGCTGAGGGTCTTCACTCTAGCAAAGCACTTTACCAACTTGTTCTCTGATGCCATGCTGACTCCATTTTTCTTAACAAAAGGCATCATGTATCTATTACCAAAAAGTGAGAATACTGGTGACTCTTCCAAATGTAGGATAATTACATGTGTATGTACTTTGTACAAATATTCCCAGCTTGTATGCCTCATGAAAAAATCTATAAACGTTTACAGGAAAATGATATATTGTCTGAGAAAGGAAAAGGGTGCACCAAAAAGTCTCAAGGGTGTAAAGATAAAAAAAGATAAAGATGAAAACAAAAATCATTAGTGATTACTGGACAAGCCACCTGAAAGCACCATCATATTTTAACCCTTTATTGATCATTACAAAACCTTCTATTAGATTCTTTCCTAAGGACTTGTGGACATTCATTTATTCTCTAGACTGGTTTGCTCATTCTAACCTATCCTAACCTTGACAGGTCTAGGTTTACAGAGAAGAACCACCATTATACTCAAATTCCCTCAGTCTTAGGGATAACTCTTGTGGAGAAAATAGAGTCCCCCTACTCACCATTTTAGCTCTCAAACCCCTACCAGCATGTTTCCATTTACACAAATCAGCCTCTCATGATGATGACACTTCTAGATCTTAATTATAACCACACAGCAATAAGGCAAAATAAACAATAACATAGATATCCATATATTTAAGCAAATGCAAGAATAATAAATCCACCCTTAAATCTGGGTCACACTTTGCAGTCAACACAGTCAGTATCTGCAGAGGAAGGTGGGCACAACAAGAAACCTGGCAAGGAAGTACATGATGGAGAAAAATCTATGAGCTTAGGGTAACACAATTCTGAACTCCAGACTTAGATGTCATTCATTTATTCAGAAACAACTGTACTGTACAAAGCCACTTTTCTGTTAACTGCACCTTTTCTATTTCTTATACCTCTCTGGTTGTGCAAAGTTTCTTCTACTCTCAAAACAGGAAAGCATTTGCAATCTCTTTTAGCTTCAATCTCCCTTAAAATGATTCTGAGAAAGTATTATGTACTTAATGTAGCCAGCAGTTCCTTTTAAGCTAGAAAACTACAAAGTTCATTGGGCTGACTCTCTCTGGGCAATGCAGACAAGCCCACAAGGATCTGTGCCATTTAGTTAGCTTATGGCAAACAGAATTTGCAGAAAAACAGATCAGGTTGAATCTCTGGTCAATACAGACATACATAGCTAGGTATTCACAATTCTGCCTCCTCCAATTAGATCTCAGCATCTTTTTCTGTACAATAAAACTGATGCAGAATTTGTCTTTCCCCTTTCTGCTTTTTCCTCTCAAACCAGAGAGCAACAGGTGCTTCTGAGAAGCTTCACATCTCTCAGACTAGGTGACACTGAAAGACAATAGCTGACCTTGAAATTTTCATTCAGTGAAATTCAGTCTCTCATCAACCAATCAGAAATTTCACAGCTGAGACTTCCAATCATCTGTTTCTGTTTCTTCTTGATATAGCTCTGATCCAGCTGTTTTTTTTTTGCACCCTGATGATTCTACAATCACCTTTTCTACTTTTCACCTCTTCATCTTTCATATGCCTCTCTAAATGAAATAAATCAGAGCCTTCTGGTACTCAGTGATTGACCTTTTACTTATGAGATAAAGACTTACTAAACTTCCCCTATAAAATTAATAGGTATTATTTAATCATTCCAAAGTCTCCAAGAAGTTATGTCGTTTTTAATCTAATGAGTTTCACTCTTTTAAACTTTAAACAGTTACATGCAAATGACCCGAGGCGTTACAATGTCCTGCAATTCTACTCATTCTGGAATCCTCAAATAGTTCTTTCCCACAGTCTGTCTTTCAAAATGGTGTTTTCCTACACTTACATTTTAGTATATGAAAGTTATTTTTGACCACTTTCCCCTGCCAAAATGTTCACATATGACAGTGGCATCATCTTACATCCTCTACAAAATGATTTTCATTTATGCAAAAGCTCATTTTATGCCTCACATTGCTCGTATCCCATCTAAAAAGTGCACCAGAGATGACATCCATGTGAAGGAGATGAAAACTGTGTTTCTTTACTCATTTCAGCAGGTTTTATTAAACAAAAGTTCTTTTCCCATTCTTTCTAAGCACCACACTATTCATTTATGCAAGCAAAAATATCTTACATCCTTTGCCAGTTGATTTAAATATTTTTCTTTATGCCAAGGGTAATTTTTCTATCCTTTTCAGCACTATACTGCTTCATATGAAAAGGCAGAGCATTAAAGCGCTTTATATATGTATTACAAATGTGTAAAACAGATTCAAGCATAATTCTAGAGTATTTGATATCTATATGAAAAACTGTTCGCTACTTAAAATGTACCATTTACTCAGTAGTATTAAGAACAACTGATGTAAAATCTGTCATTTTCTTTTTTTTTATTATTTTTTTATTTTTTATTTTTTAATGTTTAACAATCACTGCCATACAATTGAGATTTTATCCCCCCCCATCTACCCCCCACTACCCCCCTCCCTCCCCACGACTGCATACAATTCTGTATAGGTTCTACATATACTTTCCTATTGAGTATATTTTCACTATAGTCATGCTATGTAGTCAGACTAAGATAAATGAAAGAAATCGTATAACAAATCAGAACATGATACACGAACACATACACATACACAAACATGATCTGCTACATTTTGTGAGTGACTTCCATATTTCTCTCTCTGAGTGTGGAAGGCATTTTGCCTTGAGAACCACCTTTGGGATTTTTTTTTTTTTATAAGAAGTTTTTGCGTTATTACAAAAATCCAAGTCTACCAGAAAAAACTCTCACACACTGTGGTCGTTGCTGTGCACAAAGTTCTCCTGGTTCTGCTCCTTTCACTCAGCATCAGGTCATATAAGTCCTTCCAGGCCTCTCTGAAGTCTTCTTGTTCATCATTTCTTATGGCACAATAGTACTCCATTACATTCATATACCATAATTTATTCAGCCATTCCCCAATTGATGGACATCCCCTTGACTTCCAGTTTTTGGCAACTACATAGAGTGCTGCTATAAATATTTTTGTACATGTGGGACCCTTTCCCATTTTTATGATCTCTTGGGGATACAGTCCTAGTAGCGATATTGCTGGGTCAAAGGGTATGCACATTTTTGTAGCCCTTTGGGCATAGTTCCAAATTGCTCTCCAGAATGGTTGGATGCGCTCGCAGCTCCACCAACAATGAATTAATGTTCCAACTCTCCCACATCCTCTCCAGCATTTATCATTTTCTTGTTCTGTCATGTTTGCCAATCTTATAGGTGTGATGTGGTACCTCAGAGTTGTTTTGATTTGCATCTCTCTAATCAATAGTGATTTAGAGCATTTTTTCATATGATTATAGATAGCTTTAATTTCTTCCTCTGAAAATTGCCTGTTCATATCCTTTGACCATTTATCAATTGGGGAAAAATCTGTCATTTTCTAGGGAGACAGTTTAAGCCTACTATAATTCTGCCTTACCTTAAAGTCTTTATCATTACTCCTAAATAGATCTGGGTATGGCTTTTAAGTCAAAGAAGGAGTTATATCAAAATATCATAGTTATCATTTACTGTACATAGATGACCTTGAATTATATGATTCTACTAAAAAAATTACACCATGGTTTTTACTGAAAAACACATTAACCAATCATTTCATCTCATAGAAAAATACTTCAATATCAACTTGTCATTTGGACTCAACAAACACAATATTTTCAATATGCACCAAGGAAAAATAGGACCAAAGGCTCTGAGGTACATCCGGAGGTTTGAATGAATCAGTGGATGAAGGCAATAGTTAAAAATGCCTTTCATCTTCTTCAGGCAAGACATGTCTTTGCACAAGGCTGTCAAAGAGGAAATTGAGACTGTGTCTATTGAGAGACAGATTGGCAATGCAAAGTCAAAGTTTAGTAGGAAGAACACACAGCACAATTAATAATTACCAATATTAGTCTTTTGTATTGTTACGCCTCTGCAAATTGACAATAATAGAGCTAGAAGGATTCTAAAAAAAACAATGATAACAAATTTCAGGGCTTACCACCCCAAGGTGGTTATAGGAAAGTTAATACTTTCTTATCAAAAAGGAGAAAGGAAATTAATTGGTGGTTCTTGGAGGGCACAATAAACAGGTTAAAAAATGTATAGAAATATTTTTGAAACAAAGAGACCTCACTTCACAAAGTAATAGTGAAACCTGACAATATGTATATGTCACTGGATTTGCCAAATGTAGATGAAAATGGCTTATTTTCAGATGGATCCTCATGAAATCACTAAGAACCAAGAGTGAAATTAAAAATTTTTGCTCACCATAGATGATATTCACAAGAAATTAACCAATAATATATTGAAAGTGAAATCTAGAATAGATGGACTGATCATCTGGGCTTCTTTTTAGAAATAGAGACTTTTTAAAATAGTAATTCAGGATCAGGTTATTACCACTAGAAATTATAGAAGGATTTTTTTCTTTTTTAAAAAATTAGTTTATTTTTACTTTTCACCATTCACTTGCATAAGATTTAGAGTTTTAAATTTTCTCTCCCACCATCCTCCCTCCTCCCCAAGAAGGCATACAACTTGATATAGGCTCTCCATGTACATTCATATTAAACATATTTTCACATTCGTCATGATGTAAAGAAGAATTAGAACTAATGGGGGGAACAATAAGAAAGAGGAAACAAAATATAATAACAAAAGAAAAAGAGAGCAAATAATATGCTTCCATCTCCATTCAGACTCTAAAGTTCTTTCTCTGGATGTGGATAGCATTCTCCACCATGTGTCTTTTGGAGTTGTCTTAGATCCTTTCATTGTTGAGAAGAACTAAGTCTATCAAAGTTAGTCACTGCACACTGTGGCTGTTACTGTGTACAGTCTTCTCCTGGTTCTGCTCCCCTCACTCAGCATCAGTTCATATAAGTCTTTCCAGGTTTCTCTGAAGTCTGCCTGCTCATCATTTCTTATAGCACAATAGTATTCCATTACATTCATATACCACAACTTGCTCAGCCATTCCCTAATTGATGGGCATCCCTTTGATTTCCAGTTCTTGGCCACCACAAAAAGAATTGCCAAATATTTTTGTACATGTGGGTCCTTTTCCCATTTTTATGATCTCTTTGGGATACAATCCTAGAGGTGGTATTGCTGGGTCAAAGGGTATGCACAGTTTTATAACCCTTTGGACATAATTCCAACGACTTTCCAGAATGATTGGATCAGTTCACAACTCCACCAGCAGTGCATTCGTGTTCCAATTTTTCCACTTTTTCTCTAGCATTTATCATTTTCCTGTTTTGTCATGTTAGCCAATCTTATAGGTGTGATGCAATACCTCAGAGTTGTTTTGATTTACATTTCTCTAATTAATAGTGATTTGGAGCATTTTTTCATATGACTATCGATAGCTTTAATTTATTCATCTGAAAACTACATGTTCCTTTGACCATGTATTAATGGGGAGAAGGATTGTTTTTAAGAAGATTGGACTTACTGATCAAGCAGATTATGCAATGAGATGATGGAAACTGTGAAGTATCTCATTGCAGACTGCAAAAATTTAGCATCTATCCAATACTTAGAAAGAGATGATCAGATGACTAGAATAATACATCAGAAGTTTGTTGTCCTTTATAAATTCATATCCAATAAATTCCTCTAGTATAAATACAAATCTCAAAATATCCTTGAGAATTAAATAGATAAACTGTATTGGAACTGGAATGTCAGTAGAGAGACAGAGCTCTTTCCCATGGTCTCTTGGATACAGTGCTAATTTCTGAACATTAAAGAACATTTTTTTATTTTTTAAAATTAATTACATTTTAGTTTTCAACGTTCACTTCTATAAGCTTTTGAGTTTTAAATTCCCCCCCTTCCTGGCCTTCCCTCTCCCCAAGATGGCATACAATCTGACAAAGACTCTACATATACATTCTTATTAAACATATTTTCATGTTAGTCATGTGGTAAAGAAGAATTGGAATGAATGGGAGAAACTCCAGAAAGAAAAAACAAAACAAAAACAAAACAACAAAAAAAGAGAGAGCAAACAGTCTGCTTCCCTCTGTATTCAGACTCCATGGTTCTTTCTCTGGATGTGGGTGGCATTTTCCATCATGAGTCCTTTGGAAATGTTTTAAATCCTTGCATTGCTATGAAGGGCTAAGTCTATCAAGAAGAATCCTCATACACTGTGACTATTACTGTGTATAAAGTTCTTCTGGCTCTGCTCACTTCACTCTGCATCAGTTCATAAAAGTTTTTCTGGTTTTTCTGAAGTCCACCTGTTTGTCATTTCTTATAGCATGATAACATTCCATTACATTCAGCCATTCCCCAATTTATGGACATCCCCTTGATTTCCAGTTCTTGACCACCACAAAAAAGAGTTGCTATAAATATTTTTGTATATTTGGGTCCTTTTCTTGTTTTTATGATCTCTTTGGGATACAGCCCCAAAAGTGGTATTACCGGGTCAAAGGGTATGCACATTTTTGTAGCCCTTTGGGTATAGTTCCAAATTGCTCTCAGAATGGTTGGATTAGCTCACAGCTCCACCAACAATAAATTAGCATTCCAACTCTCCCACATCCTCTCCAGCATTTATCATCTTCCTGTTTTGTCATGTTAGCCAATCTGATAGGTGTGATGTGGTACCTCAGAGTTGTTTTGATTTGCATCTCTAATCAATAGTGATTTAGAGCATTTTTAGACTATTAATTTTATTTATGTATTTATTATTTAGTTTTGCTTTTATTTCTTCCTCTGAAAACTACCTGTTCATATCCTTTGAATATTATCAACTGGGGAAAAGGATTGTTTTTAAGAAGACTGGGCTTGTTGATCAAAGCAGATTATGCAATGAGATGAAGGCAACTGTGAAGTATCTCATTGTAGACTGTAAAAATTTAGCATCTATCAGATACATAGAAAGATATGATCAGATGCCTAGAATCATACATCAGAAGTCTGTTATCCTTTATAAAGTCATAGCTAACAAATTCCTCTAGTAAAATACAAATCTCAAAATATCCTTGAGAATTAAATAGATAAACTATACTGGAACTGGAACATCACTTGAAATAGAACTCTTTCCCACAGTCTCCTGGATACGTTAATGTCCAAACATTAAAGAACATTTTAAAGATGTTGTCATACCAAACACTCATTATCTCCAAACAAGATGGAATGAAATGTTTTCAAAATACAGAGTTCCAGTGGAAGGAAGTAAAGCTGTGTAGAAACAGTAAGAGTTATGTATTATGCTCATTGTTCTGCTTCTGGAATTTTTATGAGGATAATTTCCACAAGCCTAGAGAAGATGAGTTTATATTTCAAAGATCTTATTTGATTACAAAAGCATTATTTTATCCATCTACTCAATTTTCACTGAATGTTAATTAATATAGAAAACATTTTATCTACAACAAAATATTAATGATAATAGATTATCTATTATCTATTATTCTATCTTCAGAACATTTCTATCTGAACTCCATTGAAAAAAGATAAGTGAAATTTTAATAGCTACTAACATTTATGAAGAACTTTTCCTTTCTCAGTATATCATAAAATCATAGATTTTAATTACAGAGCTAGCATCAGACATGGGATTTGAACCCAGATCCTTTGATTACAGAGCCAGTGCACCTTCCACTATACTTTACTACTAGTTACACAACCAGTCAGTCTCAGAGGTGCAATTTGAAACAAAGTTGTGCAAAAATCAAACACTCAATTCATGCTATTGCATTCTTCTTTTTGACCTACAACATCAATTCCAGACTCCTTTTCTTTACTATATGATCTTTTTGTAATTGATCCCCACTTTACCTATTCACTTTTATTTCCCACTAGTCACCAATACTGACTCTCCATTCATATCTTATTTTCTGATCATCCACCCTGCAGTACATGGTAATGGTCACAGAATCTAAAGGTTGGAAGGGACCTCTAAGGTTATCTAGTACAATCCACATCTAAATAGGACTCTCATCTCCAATATCACCAACAAATGATTATCTAGCTGTTTGAGGAGTGTATGGGTGATCAGGGAGGATTAGCACCTTTGGTGTGAGGGCTTGCCTAGCTCTTTTCAGGACTGCTCATGAACCTTTGGTGGCCATTTGATTCACCTTACTCTCATGTGTGGGTCCAAGCAACTGTAGCATGCAAATCAACCATGCCCTGATAAACTGTCCTGGCAGACAGGCTATAAACCAGGTTGAGGGTAACTGACAGATCTCAAACCGATTGGTGAGTTAGGGGGGTGTCTATCCCAAGGATGTGAAAACTTTCCCTCAGTGGAATGGGCAGATGAGAACCACTTGTTCCAATGGCTATGAAGTTGGCTGAAGCAGGTGCTATGGTCAGACATCAAAGACACCAAGGTCATTCATTGCATCCCATTCATTATTTGTCATACTGACTTTTGTCCTGCCACTGGACTTCAATGACTTTGGAAAAGAGAGTGAGGCTGATGACTGTGCAACTCTGCCTCACATAAATCCAGTTCTTGAGCAAGTCAAGACATCATCCTGTGATGACTTTGGTCCTCTTTGGAAATGAAGGTTGAACAACAACAGTCTATTTAATGAATTCTGCTGAAAGGAACCCTCTGGTTCAGAGGTGGTGACTCATTCCACTTTTGGATAACTACTTACAAGGAATCTTCTTGTGGGTGAAAGTTGCCTCCTTGTAACTTCCACCCATTGGTCCTAATTCTGTCCTCTGGGACAAAGCAGGAAATGTGTAGATCCTTTAAAACATGTTAAGCCCTCAATGACTTTAATTTCCTCTTATGTCTTGCCTTCTTCACACCATCTCCAGTTCCTTCACTCCCCTCTTGTATGGCATGAGCTATACAAATCTTCTCTCATCATCCTACTGGTTCCATTCCTCTAGATGCGTTTCAACTTATGTCTTTCCTAAAATGTGGCATCTGATATTCTTTTTTACCTGAAGCAAAATCACACATGACTCTGGAACAACTAGAACAGAATTCTAAATTGAATAGCAAAGGTATAGCGGCTATGATTTCACTGTTACAGAAACTTACAGATAAAGAAACTCCTTCTACCAATTCAGTCCAGCTCCTGCTCTATGTCTTATGTTATTAGAGAGTTGTCTAGAGCACTAAGCAGTTAAGTGAGTTACTCATCCAAGGTCAGATAGCCAGTTTGTCTCAGAGGCGTGCCTGAACCTAAGTCAACTTGGCTCCACCGTCCTTTGCCAACTCACAATACCTATTTTACTATCGAATTGCAAAGCATTTAGTAGAGACAGAATAGAAAAGTAAACAACAGAGAAAAATCTAGGATTTCTTAACCCTCCCCCCGAAAGGAAAGGAGTATGATTCCACACATGCCAGTAGGGAAGGGAACCTTCCCAGGATGACTCGTGCACCAACATGAGGAAGGCTTGTTGGAAAACCCCTCAGGGCTCCCCTTCCTGGCTGCTACTCTGTCTTGGGCTCATCGTTTCTCTCCAGCCACCCTACTCTGGTCAGAGGTGGTCACTCACTTCTAGGCAGAGCCTTGGCTGCTGGGGCCTCTTCCTAGTAGGAGAAAGTGTTACTGCTCTTCTATAGGGGATGTTAATCAACACATTTTCAGCACCTCTTTTTTAAAGAAATATATGCTTTTTGTTTGTTTTGCTGAATATTTCCCAATTACATGCAAAAATTTTTAATATTCATTTAAAAAATTTTGAGTATCAAATTCTCTCCCTCCCTCCTACACCTTTCCAGCCTTTGAGAAGGCAATCATTATGACATAAATTATACATGTGGAATTATGCAAAACATATTCTGTATTAACCATGTTGCAAAAGAAAACATTCATACCCAAAAAACCCAAGAAAAATTAAGTTAAAGAAATATACTTCAATCTGTCCTCAGAGTTCATCAATTTTCTCTTTGGAAGGGGATAGCATTTTTCATCATGGGTCTTTTGGCATTGTCTTGGATCAACTCCTTTTTGTTAAAGAGGCCTCATCATTGCTGACCTCTTGGTCCCCACAGATAGGTAAGCCCATTAGTCCTAGGAATAGCAGTGCCCTTTTCACCATCCACCCATATACACCACAGGTTCTAGTTCCATGTTGGTCCCAAAGCCATCGTTCAGAGTAACAACCCCTGTGGGTAAGGGGCCAACCAACCCTATCCACACATACCAACTGTCATGCACAGGACAGACAAAACAGCCTTCCTAAAGCATCAAGGCACCCCAAAAGAGGGACAAGAGGTGGGATGTGTCAGGTGGGACAATCCACCTTAATCACTACCTCTTCTCATACCCCAAAAGAGCCAGCCCCAATCTAGGATCCTAGACCCAAGAGATCCTGGCATTTCAGTGCCCCCCAGACCATTGGCCCTGTTTCCAGGCTGACCCCCACAACCATAATCTAGGAAATTAACCCTCGTAGAGATGGAATCTGGCAATGTTCTTTGCACAGTAGCAAAGCTACTGAAGACATGGAAAAAATAAACAAACAAAAGTAACCTCATTCTCAAGTGCTTGACACTGTCAAAGGATTGAATATCAGAAATAGAAGTGGTTTAATCACTGAAAATGATATTAAAGAATATGCATTACTATTGACTTTTCAGCTGTACCCTAAGGACCATGAGACCTTTCCATCTGATTTGACACTGAAACCTCCTATGTGTTGCCTCCTCCAATTAGAATATGAACTCTTTGAGAGCAGGGAGTGTCCTGTTTTTCTGCTTGTTTGACATTCAAAGCCCTTCATAACCTAGTCTCCTTTCTCCAACCCACCCCCTTCCCGGTCTTCTTACATTGTATTCCCTATCATGTACTGTTGGATCCGGTAACACTGGCCTCTTGCCTGTTTCAAGAACAAGACGATTCATCACTCAGCTCTCAGAAACCAGAATTTTCTCTGGCTGACTCCCATACTTGGAAGTCCTCCTTCCTCTGCTCCACATACTGATCTCCCAAATTTCCTTTAAGGGGAGGAAATTGCCAGCCATCATCTCTTTTTACCATGGCTTCAGAGCCCAGGTGGAAAGCAGGGCCAGTGGCCTGGGAGACATTGAGATTCCAGGGGATTTTAGGTATCCTTTTAGGTATCCTCTGGTAGCAGTTGGTAGCAGTCAGGGATGGTGAGCCATTCTCCTTTAATTTTTTTAACTTCTTTTTTTTCAGTTCACAAGTGTTTGTTTTCTCTCCTTTCCACTTTCCCTCCTCCAATTTGAAAAGGAAAACAAAATAAAATCTTGTAACATATAAGAGGTTAGTCAAAACAATTCCCTCATTGACCATGTCTGAAAAATACGTGTGATTGTGCTTCCTGAGTCTACCCACTCTTTGTGAGGAGATGGGTAGCATAGGGCATAATCAGATCTCTGGAATCCTGGTTGGTCATTACATTGATCAAAGTTCTTAAATATTTCAAATTTGTCTTTATAATCTTGTTGTTCTGTGAATTGTTCTCCTAATTTATTATAAATCTCCACTTTGCATTAGTTCATAAAAGTCTTACAAAGTTTTTCTGAAACTATTCCTTTCTTCATCTCATACAGCACATTAACATTCCCATTACATCCATGTACCATGACTTGTTCCTTCATTCCCTAATTGATAGATATTCCCTTAGTTTACAGATCTTTACCACTCTAAAAAGAACTGCTAGAATATTTTCTCACATGTGGTTCCTTTTTCTCTTCTTAGATCTCTCTCCAAAAGTTGCTCTTCTCAACAATGGTTTCAGGGGTCTCTCTGTAAAAAAGGCTGGTGCTCTGGGGAGCATTGCTTTTACCAAGGTTCTTGGCTTTATGGTCCTGGGCTATTTCCACTAAGGTCTGAGGGTGGTCAAGTTTGATTCATTTGGCACATGCTACTTCTTGCCTCTCCCTCAGCATATAGTAGATGCTTAATAAATGTTAACTGAGTGAATGAGTGGTGGAGGTGGAGGTATAGGGGATATTTGTTGCCATGACTGATGGCTGCCAGGACCAGGTTAGAAGTATGGTCGGTGGTCTGGGGCCACTGAGGTTCCCAGAATTCTTATTTCTACCTGATGAGATAACTGATTGGTAATGACTGTTAATGTTTGCTCCTTCTCCACAAGGGCTGCTCATCTCAGTAACTGCAAGCGTCTGGTTAGAAGCAGGGCCAATGATCATAGGAGCCAGTATAGAAAGAGACCTTAGAAATGACCTAGTCCAACCTCCTCATTTTACAGATAGGACAACTGAGTTCCATCCAGAGAGTCCCTGGCACATATAGATAAAGTGACTTGCTCAAAGTCATACAGGAAATAAGTAGCAGAACTGGAATATGAGCTTTGACTCTAAACTGAGTGCTTTTCCACTTACATGTACTTAGCATTACGTGTCTTACATTTTGGTTTGAGAAAATCCTGGAGCTAATTTGGGTTGGTCTGGCTGGGTGTCCTTGGAACCACCCATGGTCCTCTTTGAGCCTGGGAGACAATGGTCTCAGCATCTTCTCCAGCATCTTTTCTTTTAATTTTTTATATTTTATCTTTTCCAATTACGTGTAACAACAATTTTTAGCATTCATTTATTACAATTTTGAGCTCCAAATTATCTCCTCCCTCTTTTCCCTCCCCCCTCTATGAGAAGGAAACAATTTGATATAGATTGTACATGTGTAGTCACGCAAAACTCATTTCCATATTAGTCATGTTGCAAAAGTAAATGCAGACCAAAAAAAGGAAAGAAAAATAAAGATGGTAAAAGAAAAGTATTGCTTTGATCTGCATTCATTTCCCATCAGTTCTTTCTCTGGAGGCGGATAGTTTTTCTCATCATAAGTCCTTCAGAACTGTCTCGGCTCATTATATTGCTGAGAATAGTTCAGCATCTTTTCTTAAAGCAGGACTCCTAGTCTTATGATTTCATTCCTTCACACACACTCACACATTAGTTTAAATTATCATATAGAGGTGGAAGCTGGGGTGCAAAGAGCAGGAAATGACTCATTAAGGCTTTCTGCAAGTCATGGTTACTGAAAAAAGAAAACCCTGTTTCTGAAGTTTGCTTCTTCAAATGCAATTTTGATTTCTGTTCCAGGGGAAAAGGTGATGAGGATAACCTTTGGGACCCAGAGGGTGGCAGATCTCATATGTTTATAAGGTCATGAATACTGTCCTTATCCTGTTTCATGGAATATTTCTAGGCCCATAGTCTTGGGTAAGCATTGTAGTATGCTGGATTTGGAGTAGGTGATGTGACATGGGTTCAAATTCTGACTTCTATTTACTATCTGGATGATCTCAGCAAGTTGTTATGGAATAGCAGAAAACCTCGGAAGGTATAGTTTTCCCCTATGTTCTGTGATCTGGTGATATTGATCTTCTTGCTTTGAATAAGATCTGGACATTTTTATTGGCACTCAGGGTATACTATGGGTATTAGGTGTGGGGTAGCCTTTATTTCCTACTACCATCAAAGCACTCATGATCACCCATGAACAAACACAGAAATATAAAGCACTCAAATGACCCAGTAGACTCCCTCTGGAAGGTAAACACATTTTGGGTGGGCAGGGATACTGTTGAACAAATACCTCCCAATAACTTCAGACCTGCCCTAACTAAACAAGTGAAGGTAATAGGAGGGTTGGCAAAGTTTAGATGTCTGGCCTCCCCATGGCTTGACTTATTTTAGTGTAGGGTGATCCTATGCTGGCAGACCTCCCTTTCCAAAGAGAAAACATCCCTTGAGGAGGCCCAGTGCTCAACTCTTGAAGTCAGGAACTCTCAAGTTTGGGAACTGTCAAACTTACATAGAGTCATTCTCTCTCTCTCTCTCTCTCTCTCTCTCTCTCTCTCTCTCTCTCTCTCTCTCTCTCTCTCTCTCTCTCTCCATCCCTCCCTTCTTCCCTCCCTCCCTTCCTCTCTCCCTCTCTCTCTCTCTCTCTTTCCCTCCCTTCCTTGGCAATCAGAGTTAACCTGTTTGCCTCACTTTCATCTGTAAATGGAGAAGGAAATGGCAAACCACTCTAGTATCTTAGCCAAGAAAACTCTAAAATGGGGTCACAAAGAGTTGGACACAACAAAACAACAACAATAACAAACTGTGTTTTCAGTAAATATTCCTTTGTAAAAGCTAATTGGTGTTAATTGTTTTTCAGTAGTGTCATGGAGATTTTAACTAGTGAAATGATACTAGGGATATGCTGTCCCTGGCAAATGGTATTGGGAAAGTATTACTGTCAATTGAAATTGAGAACACTTCGGATGGGGGCTCAAGGTGATATTAGGTGAATCCCATGATCCCCACAGTCCTGTAAGGGTATCCTCAGAACTCTCAGAGTGAGATGGAGCAATCGCCTTGTTCTGGGCACCCAAACTATTGGTGCTAATGTGGGTTGGAAGAGAAGCTCTGGAGTCTGGTTATATCAGAAGTGGCCCATCCCTGTGACCCATGCTCATCTGAATCTCTGCTCAAAATAAGGAAAGAGAAAGGGAGAAGATATCCAGGAACTCAAGGTCTCTGACTTCTCCTCTTAGGATACCTGGGGAAGCATGGGCAGCTGACCCTGAAAGGCTTCTCCTTTCATTAGCCTTTTATTTTTTGTTGTTCCTGGGTATGGGGAGGATGGCCATCCTCCACCTCCACTTGCTGCACTCCAGTCTGGACATCCAAGGGAGAGAACATGCGAGAGGGGAAGAAAGAAGATGGAGGAAGAAGGGGAAAAAAGAGAGTGAGATGTTTATAGACCATGGGGGATATGATCAATACAGTGGCTCTTATGATTCCATCACTGATGACCTTCAGTATGGTCATTAGGGACCAGTCAGAAGCATTTCCAGTATCCTTTTAGTGCCCTAAATGGCACAGTGCCCTGTGATGGCAAAGTGCCAGTCTTCTTGGGCAGGACTCTTCAGACAAAGGTTGGTATTTCATAATAGTATAAAGTTGATCAGGGGCCTCATCTGACTCATCGGGGATTCCCATGATCAAACACCTTTATACAGGATCAGGTAGCAGGAGCCACTCAGAGGCAAGGGAGTGAAAGGCAGGTTAAGGAACAAGGGCAGTCCAGTTTGACCAGGACTGAGAGTTCTGGGAAGAGAGAACTATGACAACTACATACTGCAGACTCAGGTGAGTCTAACCTCAGTATCGGGCTAGCGCCAAAGCCTTTGGTCACACCTCAAAGATATTCATAGATCCAGAGCTGCAAAAGACCTCAGAGATTATCTAATCCAACTCTCTCATTGTACAGATGAGGAAACTGAGGTCACAGGTAGTTAAATTAGCGTCCCAAGGTCACATTGTTGGGAAGCATCAGAGGCACAATTTGAACCCAAGACTCCAACGTCAGGGCTCTTTTCCCTGAGCCACAGAAATGTGATCTAATAGAAAAGACATGGAAGAGAAATTACAGACAGAGAGGTTGACAAGCACGTTGCTCTAAATGAGCAGCCTTCCTTCTGGGAAGGGTCATTTCATAGCAGAAGTCCCAGAAGAGAAGAGATCAACAACACAGCTACCACGTGCTTTTCCTTTCTTGAGTTTTTCCCTGTCTTGAGTTTTTCCCTGTCAGTCCCATTAAGTTCAGGCAACTAGGAAAGTTGCTGCCATGAACCAACCTGAATTTACGGAGAAGGAGTATAGTGTATATCGTAATAGTGACAACTAACACCTATGTATAGCTATGAAGTTTGTTCCTTACAACCCAGTTTATTCCCATTTTACAAATAAAGTAACTCAGATTAAATACTTTCCCAGGATTCCACCACTAGTAAGTGTCTAAGGCAGGATTCGAACTCCTTACATCTTGTTTCTATACCACAAGTAGCCCATAGCACAATAGATAGAATACTGAACCTTGTGTCAGGAAGACATGAGTTCAAATTTGACCTCAGATACTTTTTTAGTTGTGTGACCCTGGGTAAGTCACTTAACCTCTGTTTACTTCAGTTTTCTCAACTGAGAATAATGATAATAATACCTACCTCACAGGGTTGTGGCAAGCATCAAAAATGAGATAATCTTTGTAAACAGCACTCAGCACACAGTTGGCAAGTGCTTAACATAGTTCTTGGAATGTTAGTAAATGCTTGTTTCCTTCCTTTCTCAAAACCTGTATTTTGAAAAAAAACTTAAGCCCTGGCCCTTGTTACTTTCTTTATCTTTTAGGTACAGGTCAAGGAGAGGAAATGCTGGGGTATGGGAATGGAATTAGTTGGAATTGTTTAAACCCAATGTAGCATGAAGTGGGTCTTTTAAAGCAAAGATATTCATTTTCCTGCTTTATAGTAACTCGGACATCTCTGCTCTGTGCCCACAACCAGAGCATTCCCTCGGCTTCCTTGATGGCTCTATCACCTCCATCATGCTCTTCCCTGTCCATTCTGATCCCTGCCTGTCAGTGTCCTCAGGAGCTCAAAGCTCTAACTGTGCATTGATGACACTTTTTAACACCATGGCCTCGTTGCTAGACCTCTTCAACTCCTCTGACCTCTGTCTTAACTCCACCTCAACTATCTACTTGTCTGATCTCATTAAGTACATCTGTGTCATCTGGAATGACACCATCTCCAAGATCTGCTTCTGAGCCCACGTAAGAAACTAGATGTCCTGAGAACTGATTTTCTCAGCTCAAGGGATTGGTCTTTAGGGAAATGAGTGATTTCATGCAGAAGGAGATGGTATTCCCACTCAGCCCAAATTCATGTTTCCAAGCATGAGCAATCTGGGACCAGACCTTTTGGTGAGAGAAAGGGATTTCCTGTTATAGAATATTTTTCAGAGAAAAAAAGAGAAGCATTTACATAATCACTCTACAATTTCCTAATTGGAGAACAAAGCCAAATGAATTTCTGGGAAGGGGATTGCTTATTCAAGAGTCTATAAAGGATGTGCATCTTCCCAGAGGTGACTGGTACTATGAATCTTGAAGATCCAGGATAGGATTCCATGGGAAAGAGAGACTTACTGGAACATCCATGAGTTGTCTTACTAACCAGCCATATGATCTTAGACAAGTCATTTCATGTCCCTGGGCTTCAGTTCTCTCATCTGGAAAAGGAGGAGATTAGACCAGAGCAGAAATATCAAACTCACCCCTCCCTAGCAAACCAGATTAAAATGTAATTCGGAAATGTTTAATGAAATAAATAAAAATGCAAGACAACACAAATAATGTTAATTTGTGGTTTTCTAAGTCACTCTGTGGTCCAGGTGACCATTAAGATCCATTCTAACTCCAAATCTCTGACCCTATGATATTATCAACTATTTCAGGACCCTGAAGAGGGACATGGTATAAACAGTAAACCTGCTTTGGGGCACTGGTATCTACTGCTCTGCCTGTGAACAAAGGGGGCCTTCTCTGCTTTCCCTACCTCCCCCTACTATAATAATAATAATAATAATAATAATAATAATAGCAGTTAGTATTTATATAGTGCCATATAGTTTGCAAAGCACTTTATAAACGTCCCATTCGATCCTCACAACAACCCTGGGAGGGAGGTGCTATTATCCTAATTTTATAGATTAAGAAACTGGAGCAGGCAGAAATAAGTCCAGGATCATACAGCTAATAAATGTCTGAGGCTGGATTTGAACACAATTCTTCTTGAATCCAAGTCCAGTATTCTGATGGAGCTTGACCTTAAATTCTATTAAGTTCTTCTTACCATAGCACTAGTGAATATTAATGAGATGATTTCTTCCCTACTTTTTATTGACTTCAGAAGGAAAGCTGGAAAAGTTTTCTCCATGTAACCAGAGTTTTGAGCCTAAGGCTTTTAAAAGTGCTGATGCTTACATGTGATTCCAGATTTATATAGAGAATTATGATTTGTTGCTGTGAGGGGCAGAGTTGGCATGAAAGCTTTGGAGAGAAGAGATATTCTTCATGCCTGTTTTCTGAGAGATACACATGATTCCAGACTCTTTTCAAGAAAATACCTGTGGAGAAAGAGAACTTTGGGAAGCAGCAGACAGGAGCCAACCCCTCAACATGTTCTTAATTTTCAGCATGTCTCCCTCGAGACAATGGGAAATTTCCCTTTGGCTGAGATTGGGTTCTCTCCTTGGCTGAGATGAGATACCTCTCTCCCAGTGGGAGAACTCATTCACTCTATGTATTTTCTGATATATTCTAATATATATCACTTCTCTGATTTCTGTTTGTTGTCTTCTTGGATAAATGGACTTACACACTTCACTATTTGTGATGGTCTTTGTGTAATTAGCATTTGGTGAGAAGGTGTCAAGCTTGGGGTTACTCTGTCTCCTTTAAGGAACAGTGACCTAGAAAGTGGCTTGAACTTTTACTAGCAATATTTAGGGGGCAAATAGATCTATGTCTAGTCTAGTACCTCTCTTTCTTTGAGAAAAACAGAAAAAATGACCTTGTAGCCTCTTCTCTTGTTTCCCTCCAGGCAGAAATCAATGTCTCCCCTGGGGAAGAGTAGAAAAGATTCAGTGCCTTCCCCCAAACTGAATGTAGCAACCCATGTGGAAATATGTAATCTACATGGGCACACATCTACCTTATATATAAAAGCCACTCAAACTTACTCTAGAGAATCCCAAGTAGAGGATAAGATTCCACACATTTGCTTGAGCAGGGTTATCACTGGGAATTTAATGCTATATCTTTGCTTTTCCAGTTCCATTCACTAAGTGTATTCTAATTTCTAATAAGAATTGCATTCTTTTGGGTCACATAAATTTGGAAAGAAATGTAAATCTTAACAGGATGGGAGCAATTGAGACAATTTTGATAACACTATAAAATATTGATATGCTGATATGACAGTTCATAAAATATTTATTTGCCAATGATCTCTACACTTTAAACCCTATGTCAAGCCTAGATGAAACCCAAGCAGGTACTAGGAGCCTGGAAATGACAGGAGGCCTGGGTAGGAAATATGGCTGCAGAAGGAAACCCCATGGCACCAACAAAGATTGAACTTTAAGTAGCTGGTCCAATCTTGCTGGCAGATGAGAGGACAATCTGCTTATCCACACTCCTTGCAATCTCCAGGGTCCACATAGAAGTAGGTGCTTCTGCAGAGAGGAAAAAACCATCTTTAACTGTGTTGCTGATGCTAATGCTTTTACCGGCTTTCACTTTTTTAACTTTTACTGGTTTTCCCTTCCCTTCGCTTCCCATCCCAAAACCTTAAACCTGCTGCACTCTGAAACTGGGCCTCCAATGGGCCCCTGCCTAAGGCCATCAATAGTAACTGCTGCTGGCTCCCACTCAGTCTGATGTCTTTCTTTTTCTTGACCTCATTAAAGGGGCCATGCCCTGGCTACATCTTCAACAGGCCTATTCAATGAATGGGCATTGCCTCACTCTAAGTGAGTACCTGCAAAGACCTTGATCTCAAGGAGCCAAGGCCTCCCAGTGCATCTTGGGTCATCTCCAGTCATCCTGAGGAATATCAGGTCACTGGATCCAGGTGGCTCTGGAGGAGAAGTGAGGCTGGTGACCTGCACAGCCCTCCCTCACTCAAAACAAAGTCAAGTGCAAGTTATGTCATCATTTCTCTGATGGCACGGGCAATGAAGGATGAACTCAATGATGCTGATGCAGGGGAAATAAAGCTGGATTTCTGGTTGGAGGTTTTTGTTGTTCAGTTGTTTCAGTCATGTCTGACTTGTCATGACCCTTTTTGGGGGTTTTCTTGGCAGAGATACTAGAGTGGTTTGTCATTTCCTTCTCCAACTCATTTTACAGATGAGGAAACTGAGGCAAACAGGGTGAAGTGACTTGCCTAGGGTCACACAGCTAGTAAGTGTCAAAGGCCAGATTTGAATGCAGGGAGATGAGTCTTCCTAACTTCAGGTCTGGAACTCTATGCACTACAGTGCCACTTAGCACAACTCAGTTACTGAGGATATGTGTGACTTTGGACAAGCGGCTTCACCTCTCTCACATCAGTTTCCTTATCTGCAAAATGAGAAAGTTGGTCCCAATGACCTTTAAGGTCTCTTTTAGCTCTAAATCTATGATCCAATGAAAAAGGAAGGGATCACAAAAAGAAAAAGAATATGTACTCCTTTTAAGAGATGACTTTTCTTCCTCCCTCAATTAATAACCTTTTTCAACAGAATGATACTCCACTATATTTTCCCTCAATTAACTCCTTCCTTTCAACAAAGAAAAATTTGAACAATATCCAACTGATTAAATGACTGCACCTAATAGTATATGTATATCTATATCTTTAATTCTAATTTTCACAATCATAGTACTCTACTTCTCTTCTGAGAAGAAGTATGTCTCTTATCTTTTTTCCGGGACAAGTGTGGTCATTGAAACTGTAAGGGAGTGTGGTAGGAACTGCCCATGTAGTTAGTTATGTGTATCCAGTTGGGTGTGACTTCATGTGGCTCATAGAGAGGCATGAATAAATATTTCTAGAGTCTTCTCCACCCACCATTTTCCAAGGAAGACTTTGGTTCTTGCCAGGAGAAGGGGGAGCAGGAAGTTTGGGCCAGAGTTTGACACCCTGTTCTCCTTGCACAGGAAGGATACTAGGCTAGAATTATATCTATTCACACCCATTCCTAAATATTGTTAGTCTAAGGGAAATAATTTTTAGGTTCAATTTGAGTTCCCAATCGCTATGCCATAATGAGGAAAGAGTACCCGAAGCTACATATCCAAGACTTGACTGTCTTCTCACCAAATGACACCTGCACACATAGAACACATGGAGCAAATTGCAAATAAACCCAATTGTCCAAGCAGAGAGTAAACATAAATCAAAGAAGGCACATAGATGAGAATATCCCAGACAATATACACAGTGAATAGGATTCTTTCTTTTAATACTTTCTTCTGCTTTCAAAAAAGGGGGAAAAGGGGGTGGCAGAGTCAAGATGGTGGAGTAGAAGTAGAGACTTGCTAGAGATCTTCCCCCAAGACCAGACAAATATCTGCAAAAAATGACTGTAAACAAATTCTGTAGCTGCAGAACCCACAGAATGACAGAGTGAAGCAAATCTCCAGTCCAAGACAGCCTAGAAGGTTGGCAGGAAGTGGGAATGGAGCACAGTCCAATGTGGGCCATGCTGGCACAGATGGGACCTGAGCAGGCCTTGGGGGGACTGAATATCTGGCACCTGTGGTGATTTCCAGACTTCACAACCCCAAAACTCTGAGGACAAATTGGAAGGTCAATGGAAAAAAACCTGTGGGACCTGTGTGAGAGAGTAGAGTGGTCAGACCCGAGCATCAGGGTGGTGGACGGAGTGAAGGAGCCTCTGGCAGCCACAGCAGCTGCTTCTGGAGCTGTAGGCTCAAAGATTATGGGGAAATCAAGGGATTGACAGTACACCCCTCCACCCCCATGGGAAGCAGATAGCTCAAAAGAGCTCAAAAGTCAAGTAACTAGCTGGGGAAATGAATAAAAACCAGAAAAAAGAATCAGACTATAGAATCTTACTTTGGTAACAAGGAAGATCAAAATATACAAACATAAGAAGATAACAAAATCAAAGCTCCTACATCCTGATCCTCCAAGAAAATATGAATTAGTTTCAGGCCATGGAAGAGCTCAAAAAGGATTTTCAAAATTAAGTAAGAGAGGTAGAGCAAAAATTGGGAAGAGAAATGAGAGTCATGCAAGAAAACCATGAAAAATGAGTCAATTGCTTGCTAAAGCAGACCCCAAAATGCTGATGAATATAACATCTTAAAAAATGGACTAACCCAATTGGCAAAAGAGATCCAAAAAGCCAATGAGGAGAAGAATACCTTAAAAAGCAGAATTGGTCAGATGAAAAAGGTGGTCCAAAAGCTCATTGAAGAACATAATTCTTTAAAGATTAGAGTGGAACAGATGGAAGCTACTGACTTTATGAAAAATCAAGAAATTATAAAACAAAACCAAAGGAATGAAAAAATAGCACACAATGTGAAATATCTCATTGGAGAAAGCACTGAACTGGAAAACAGATCTAGGAGAGACAATTTAAAAATTGTTGGACTACCTGAAAGTCACGATAAAAAAAAAAAAGAACCCCGACATCATCTTTCGAGAAATTATCAAGGAAAACTATCCTGATATTCTAGAACTAGAGGGTAAAATAAATATTGAAAGAATCCACCAATCACCTCCTGAAAGAGATACCAAAAAAAACCTCCTAGGAATATTGTAACCAAATTCCAGAGCCCCCAGTTCAGGGAGGAAATATTGCAAGCAGCCAGAAAGAAACAATTTGAGCTTTTAGGGAATGCAATCAAGATAACACAAGATCTAGCAGCTTCTACGTTAAGGGATTATAGGCCTGGGAATATGATATTCCAGAGGTCAAGGAGCTAGGATTAAAACCAAGAATCACTTACCCAGCAAAACTGAGTATAATACTTCAAGGGAAAAAATGATCATTCAGCGAAATACAGGACTTTCAAGCATTCATGATGAGAAGACCAGAGATGAATAGAAAATTTGACTCTCAAACACAAGAATGAAGAGAAGCATGAAAAGGTAAACAGGAAAAAGAAATCATAGGAGACTTACTAAAGTTAAACTGTTTACATTCCTACACGGAAAGATAATATTTGTAACTCTTGAGATTTTTCTCAGTATTGGGGTAGTTGGAGGGATTATATATGTATAAAAAGAAGACACAGGGTGAGTTGAATAGGTAGGGATGATATCTAAAAAAATAAAATTGGGGGTGAGAGAGGAATATATTGGGAGAAGGAGTTGAAATATAGAGACTAGAGTTATAGCCAATCAATCAACAAGTTATTTATCAGTACCTACTTTGTGTCAAACACTGAGCTAGGTATTGGAAGTGCAGGTATAAAGGATGCAATAATCCCTATCACAAAGACCTTACATTCTAATGGAGAAGAAACAAGCCTAAATAAAAATATATACACCAGAAATACGTAAGTAATAAATATAAATATGTACAAAGCATATAGAAGTGTATAGAGAAACGTGGAAAGAGCAGTATGAACTGATGCAAAATGAAGTAAGCAGAGCCAAGAAAACAATATACATATTAACTACAATAATGTCAATGGAAACAAAAACACACCAAAAAATCAAAAGTAAATGTAACAAAATTATAGAGATCAAATGGGTCTTAAATGAAGAGATGTGAAGACATACCCCCCAACACAAGAAGTAAACACTTCTAAGGAGGGACAAGGTCAAAAGGGACAATAGAATAAATGGGGAACAGAACAGAATGAAGGAAAATATAGTTAGTCTTTTACAACATGACTGCATGACTACACATGTATAACCTATATCAAATTGCTTGCCTACTCAATGGAGGTGGGTGGGGATGGAGGAGGGGAGAGAAGTTGGAAGTCAAAATTTTAAAAATGATTGTTAAAAATTGTTTTTACATACAACTGGGAAATAAGACATTCAGGCAATGGGGTATAGAAATCTCTCTTACTCTATGTAATGTTAATTATGTTAATGAGAGTTAAAGATCTTTCCCACTCATTAATGGGCCTGCCCATTAAGGGAAGCTTGATTAGGGGAGATTTGATCTGTAGGAAGACCCGCACAGTTTGTTCATTTCTAATAAGGCACTGGCTCTCAAGGGTTGTGATGCCCTCTGGGTCTGAAAAGTGTATACATACTCTGTGGTGAGGTTTTGTTTTTGACCTCACTCATTGGAAGTGTTTGGTTAGAGGAGACTCTGGGTAGCCACTAGGGAGTCCCTCAGCTTTGAAAACCCAGATGTTGGTGCTTCTCTCTCTGGCAATTATATATGTATGTAATGGTCAGACAGTTGAATTTGTCTGTTGATCTGTGATATATATATTGCTTATGGTCAGAGAGTTGGAAGCCCTGTCTCTTGGTCTTTATTTCTCTGTGTTTTCTCTGAAGTTCAAGGTGCTGACTTTTTCCCTTGAACTAATGATATATGTGCTTGATTAAAGTAGATTGCTGATCCTTCAAAATTTGCTTTCCTTTTAGAAAAGCAGATCTAAGAACCTGGGATAGCAGGCCATTCTGCATATTCCAGGGTCCTTGCTGTTACACCCTACAAGAAAATAGAAGGGAACAGGATGAGAGAAGGGAGGGATGTGATAGAAGGGAGGGCAGATTGTGGGAGGGAGTAATCAGAATGCATGATGTCTTGGGGTGGGCAGAGGGGAGAGATGGGGAGAAAATTTGGAACTTGTAATCTTGTGGAAGTGAATATTGACAACTAAAAATTAATTAATTAATTAATTAAAAAAATAAATATGTGGAAACAGGAAAAAAACAAAAAAAGGGGAAGAGTGGAAAAGTAAGAAATAGAGAATATGATGGAGGAAAACACACAATTAAAAGTCATGACCAGGAAAGAAATGAACTCATCCTTAAAATAGCAAAATGGATTAGAATGCAGAGTCTTATAATGTGTTGTTTATAACAAATATACTACAAATACAAAGATTCATACCAAATTAAAGTTAGGGACTGAAGCATAATTTGTTATGCTTTAGGTGAATTCTAAAAAGCAGGAGTAGCAATCATGATCTCAGACAAAGCAACAGAAAAAATAGACACTGCTCAAAGAAATGAGCAGAATAAATTGTGTTCATCCTTCGTTGCTGAAGACTATACCATCAGAGAAATGATGACATGACTTGCACTTGACTTTGTTTTGAGTAAGTGAGGGCTGTGCAGGTTACCAGTCTCACTTCTCTTCCAGAGTCATCTGAATCCAGTGACCAGATATTCTTCAAGATGACTGGAGATGACCCAGGATGCACTGGGGGACTTTGGCCCCTTTAAGCAGAATAAGTACATTATGCTTAAAGGCAACATAGTTCATGAAATATACCATTATTAAGTATATAGGGACTAAACAGAATAGCATATAAGAACCTAAAGGAAAAGTTAACTAAATTACAGGAAAATATTGACTTCAGAACCAGAGTAGTTGGGGACCTCGACAGGCCTCTTTCAGAATTAGACAAATCTAATGAAAATATGAATCAATTTATATTTGTTATATAAATCAATGACCTCAATAGAATTTTAGAAAAATTAGATCAATCTCATGTGATTATAGAATGGTAATTTAAAGACTAGGGCAGGTAGGCAGCACAGGGAGTAGAGAGCTGGTTCTGGAGCTGGGAGAACCTGAGTCCATGTCTGGAATCAGATACTAGCTGTATGACCCCTAGGTAAGTTTCTTAGTCCTGTTTACCTCAATATCCTTATCTGTAAAATGAGATGCAGAAGGATATGACAAACCATTAGAGTATTTTTTTTTCAAGAAGATCCCAAATGGGATTATGAAGAATCAAATAGAACTAATCAACAGTAAAAATTAAAGAATACATCTATTTCTCAGTTGTGCATAACACCTTTACAAAAACTGATAATATGTTGGGGCATAAAAAACTCATAATCAAAAGCAGGAAATCAGAAATGCTAAACACATACTTTACTAATCACAATGCAATAAAAATGACAATAAATAAAGGGTATTTGAAGAAAGGATTCAAATTTAAATGGGTACTAAATAGTTTAATCCTAAAGAATTAGTGTTTAAAAAACAAATAATAGAAACAATAAGTGATTTCATAAACAATTACAACAATGAAACAACATACCAAAACTTTTGAGGTGTAGTCAAAGAAATACTCAGGAGAAAATTTAAGTCTCTAAAACTTTTTTATCAATAAAAAGAGAGGGAATTGATCAACTGACAATGAAACTAAAAAAAAACTAGAAAACTAACAAATTTAAAAATCTCAATTAAACACAAAAAATAGAAATTCTAAAAAAAAGAAATATCCTGAAAAAAGGAGATATAATTGAAACCCTGTTACCCCAGCCCCACTATATTGATAAATAAAACTAGGGTCTAAGTTTATTTAAATTGAGAAAATAGATTAATCTGTTAGTTAATTGCTAATATTAAAAAAAATAAAAAAGAGACTTCACAACAAATGAAAAGGAAAGAAAAAGATTGGAAATTATATTACTCAATTGTGTACCAACAAAATTAATAACTTAAAATGAAAGAATATTTACAAAAATATTAAATACTCAGATTAATAAAACAATAAATAAAAAAATTTAAATATTCCAAACTCAGAAAAAAGACATTGAACAAAGCAAAAAGCAATTCTCAAGGGAAAAATAATCCCAGACCTAAGGGAAATGATACAGGGGGAAATATAGGTGATAGAAAAAGAAATGCTATCAAGAAAAAAATATTTTAAAAATAAGCTACAGTGTTGTGTTCAGAGAAATGTGGAAAGATTTTTATAAACTGGTGCAGTGTGAAATTTATACAGTAACTTCAACTTTGTACTCTGAAAACTGAAATGGACAACCATGATTCCAAAAGACTGACATCTTTTAAAAACAATATTTTATTTTTCCCCAATTACATGTAAAAACAATTTTAACATTCTTTTGTAAAATTTTGAGTTCCCGTTTTTCTCTTCCCCTCTTTCACTCTACCCTCTCCCCAACTCCCTGCCCAATATGATAGGCAATCTGATATATATATATATATATATATATATATATATATGTAGATATATATATATACTCAATATACTCAATCATGCAAAACATTTCCATATTCATCATGTTGTGAAAGAAAACATGGACTAAAAAAAAACCAAGCAAACAAAAAAACCTGACAACCCAAGAACAAAATAAAGTGAAAAACAGTATGCTTTAATCTATGCTCAGACTCCATAAGTTTTTCCATTGCAAATGGATAGCATTCTTCATCAGTTTTTGTCAAAACTTCAATGACTTTTTGTTCTAAACACTAGACTTTTTGTTCTAAACTGGGTTTATCAAATGTTAGATTATTATGCTCATTTACTATTGTGTTTTGTGTACCATATCTATTCCAATGATCCACTACTCTATTTCTTATCCAGTACCAGAGAGGATTACTGCTTTATAATACAGTCACACAGAAGACTGTCACCCAGAAGACTGGCATCTTGACAAATACTGGACTGGAGGTAATGCAGTCCATTACAATAATGAGTCATACATTTTCTAACGTGACCAATGTATGGATTTGAATTGCTTGACTATACTTATTTATCATAAAGGAGGGTATTTATTTTATTTTATTTTGTGAGTGGGCAAAATTATGGGGGAAAGAGGGTAGTAATAGTAGTACCAAAAAGAAAGAAAGAGAGAAAAAAGGAGAGAAAAAGCAAGAAGAAAAAAGAAAGGAAGGAAAGAAGGAAAGAAAGCAAAAGAAAGTAGGAAGAAAAAGCCATCAATGAAACATTTTAAAATACAAAGAAAAGAGAAAAAGGAAGTTCGGAGACAGATTAGCAAGACTGTATTGGAATTAATGTGTTACTCCTCATATAATTAAAAAAAACAACGTATACATAATTGAAATTCATGATATCATATGATTTCTTTTTATCTTTTCTTCTTTATGTATGGAAATGATTTATGGAGGATCAAGTTCATAACAATAAAATTAAAAGAAGCATTTTCTGCACAGCAACCCTGTGAGGTAAGTAGTGCAAGAAGGGGTCAGAGTGGAGATATGGAGCCAGGTCTTCTGGTTCCACACCTGTTGCTCTTTCCATTATCTCCTGTGGCCTCTGTTTCCCAACCCTTTCCTAGTGGGTGGAGGGGCCTGTGTGCACAGCCCTCAAGCATTCTTAAGGGCTGGGAAAGGTTTTGTTTTTTTTCTTTATCCCAGGCTCTGCTCAGAACTGGGGATGGATGCTAGGATGATGCATCCCACCACCCTTTATTTGTTCCCATGCTTTCATCTACTCCTCCTCTTGGAGGAGAGCTACAGGTGGGCTGCCCAAAGATTTATAAGCAAGTAGGAATACTCTGTTTATAGTTTCAGTTTTCTTTTCCTAAAACTCCTATCAACATCTAACCAAATTTTACAGAATATTGTTTAAATTTTATTTCTTTCTTCTCATTATGCTCTATAACCTACTGTTTAGTCCTTCCCAGGTTCAAACCTGACCTAACTTTCTTTGCCCCAGTAAATAAATTCTTGATCCTCCACTGCAAGGGAGGTGGCACATTGTGGTTGAAAAAGAACTGGGTGACCCAATGAGATAGAGAGTATTACAGGATGTAAAATGGATAATTTTAATTACATTTAATTAAAAAGTTTTTGCACAAACTAATACAACCAAGATTAGAAAGAAAGCAGAAAACTGGGAAAAAATTTTTACATCCAATGTCTCTGATAAAGGCTTCATTTCTCAAATTTGTGAACTGAGTCAAATTTGTAAGAATTTCTCCATCATTTTTCATCAAACCAATCTTGATATTTGTGAGATGTGAGTAAATGTAGTTCTGTACACCAAATCTCTGAAAGCTGCCCACTCCTCTGCTCCACAGTTACCAACCTGTGTTGGCTCAGCTTTCCCTCCAAGTTAGCAATGAACTGTTCTCACTTGGAGAAACATTCTAATTTGTTGACTTTAAGTCTTCTGGTAGTGGTCTTGCTTTGGGGCTGCAGCTTTTGCTGGATGTGAATGTTTAGCTTAGAGAGGATGAGTCTATGATCAGTCCAACACTCTGTCCAGTGTCACACCTCACCTTTGTCACTCTCACATTCTGTCTCTTTCTGTACGATAACATAGTCTATCAAATGCCAATATTTACTTTGAGGGTGCATCCACGCAGTTTTAATGAGTTTAGGTAAAAGGAAGATGATGCTGGTGATAAGATCATGAGATACACAAGTCTTCAGTAGTAAGTGATCGTTGTTGTTGCTGTTTCTGACTCGGTTCCTCCCAAGGAATCCCTGCCATGTCTGATAGTCTATGCCTACTCTTTTACAACATGACTACTATGGAAATATGTTTTGTATGACTGCACATGCATAACTTTTTTTCAAATTGCTTGCCTTCTCAAGAAGGGGGAGGACAGGGAGAGAATTTGGAACTCAAAATTTTTTTAAATGAATGTTAAGAATTGTTTTTACGTGTAATTGGGGAAAAACAGATGAAAAACTTGAAATTACTTAAGTAATAAAATTGTATTTATTTGTATTTTTTTTAAAAGAAAGAGAACTGGTTTTGAGTCAGATGATCTAGTTTCAAGTCCTGGCTGTATTAATTACTACTGTTGTGATCTTTGGCAAATCATTTAGCTCGTTTGTGCCTGGGTTTCCTCATATATGGGGGGTTGGTACTATGATCCTATTATCCTCATTTTACAGTTGAGGAGACAAGTTCTGAGAGGTGAAGAATCACACAGCTAGCAAATTTCAGATGCCAGAGCTCGTCTAAAAGTTGTCCCGTTGATCCCAATAGGTCTTACCTGGAAAGTTCTCAAGAAACTGTCATCAGTAGGGGTTTCCTGTCCTTCCTAGACTTAAAGAAAGGGAAGTCCCATGAATCTCTAGAGTTTCAGAACTGAAACTCTCTATGATGGGAAGGCAGAAGTGCAACCATGTTTCCCACTCTATTTCCCAGAGGCCAGGTGTGTTTGTCCTTCTTTCTCAAACAGGACCATGACATCAAGATGATCCCATGACTGGCAGTTGACTTTGATTTGAGTGAGGGAGGACTGTGGAAGGGCACCAGGCTCACTTTCTCCTGCAGAGCCATCTGGGTCCAGAGGCAAGTCACCTTTGAAAGGAAGGAAGGAAAGGAAAGGATAGATGGAATAAGCATTTATTAAGTACCTACTATGTGCTAGGCACTATATTAAGTGCTTTAAAATCATTATCTCATTTGATCCTGACCTACCTGGAAGGTAGGTGCTGTTGTCATAATAATTTCACAGATGAGGAAACTGAGGCACACAAGTTAAATGACCTTCCCCAGTTCACACAGTTAGTGAATGCCTAAGGCTGTGTTTGAACTCAGGACTTCCTAACTCCAGGCCCAAACAGCTAGTATTTTGACCTGGTGTGACTGACATAAGGTTTCTGACAGGGGAATGGATAATTGCCTTCAGAGTCAGAAAGACCTGGGTTTAAGTTTCATTACTAATACATACTAGCTGTGTGACCCTGGAAAAGAATTCCTTAGTGTCCTGGACAACTCTCTAAGGCTAGAAGGTGCAGAGAAGGTGGAGACTTGGATTGATAGAGGATCTTTCCTCATCTAGAGGTTCCCTATACCATTGCAATTCTAGGTCCTGGACTGTCTAAGAGGTGTCATGGTGCAGCAGAAAGACTGGAAGCCAAGAGACTTGGGGTTCTAGACATGGTTATGCCATTAATGCAGACAATAAGCTGAGGACCTTAAGGAAGTCATGGACTTTCTTTGAACCTCAGAATCCTCTTATGGAAAATGAGATGCTCACACTAGATATGTATCTAAGATATCTTCTCCTTCTAGTACTCTGTGTTAGAGTGGTCTATGTTCTAAACCCCTCCCGGTTCTGATGTTTTATATTTTAAGACTCCTCCTAGCTCTGACGTTCTGTGTTCTAAGGGCCCTCTCAGCTCTGATATTCTGTGTTCCAAGTCCCCTCCAAGTTCTGACATTCTATATTCTGATTCCTTTTAGTTTTAAACACGTTGTCTCCTGAAATCCCCATTTTCATTTATGACAGCTCCAGTTTAAGTTTCTCCATGAAGCCATTCCTGGTCCATGTCCCCAGCTGCTAGTACCTTCATTCTTAAAGCTTTCTTGGTCTATTTAACATTTATTTTTCTTATACTAATATAGCATCCCCTTTAGAAGATAGTCCCACTCCACCCCCAACTTGGCCATCAAAGGTTGGAGGTCAGGTCCATCAGGGTTGGGTAGAGGAGTGAATGGGCAACTTCGAGCCAGGTTAAAAAGTACTTTGTGACTTCAGACTCTTAAAACTATCACTTTCAAGGTCCCACTGGTGAGTTTACCTTTAATAGTCAGCTACTAGACATAATAAACTCAAAGCAAAGTGACAGAATAGTAGCTATAAAATATTCCCCTAGCATTTGTACAGCTCTTTAAAGTTTGCCATATGCTTAATTAGTATTATGGGGATGTCTACCTTAAGCATGTGAAGACATCCTGTTGTGGAATCAGGGGATGAGAACAATTTGTTTCAACTTCCATCAAGGCAGCTGAGGAAAGTGCTGTGGAGCACTTGGAGTTTGGTCTGACATCAAAGATGCCAAGGTCATCCACTGCATCTCGGGCAATCACCAGTCAACCTGACTTTTGTCCTGCCACTGGACTTCAATGATTTGGGAAGAGAGTGCGGCTGACTTTGTGCAGCTCTGCCTCACTTAAATCCAGTTCACAGGCAAGTCAAGACATCAGTCTGTGATGTCATTGATTCTCCTGGAAAAGGAAGGACAAACAACAATAACATAAATGTTATTTCATTTGATCTTCATAACCACCCGGGGGTAGGTACTATTATTATCTCCATTCTACAGATTAGGAAACAAAGTGACTTGCCCGGGGTCATACATCTCCTACGTATGTGAGGTTTGATTTGAATTTGATTATCCTGATGCTTTCTTTTGTTGATGAAAATATTTAGAGATATGAATTATTCCCTAAGGACTTTGGCTGCATCCCTCAGATATTGATATGTGGTCTCATTGTGACTAATGAAATGATCTATTATTTCAATGATGTATTTTTTAACCCATCAATTCTTTTGGATCAAATTATTCAGGCTGGATGGCAGCTGGATGGATGGCCAGTGGAAAGAACTAGCTGCTTTCCCTGGGCCTTCTTTCTTAAGTTCTTCATGTATCTACCAGAGCTACTCATCCCTTTCATTTAATTTTAATTCTAATAAGCACTTATGAAGCTCTACTACGATCCAGGTACTGTGCTAAGCTTTACAAATATCGTCTCATTTCAGCTTCACAACCACTTGGGAGGTAGGTGCTCTTAATATCCCCATTTTATAGATGAGGAAACTGAGTGAAGTGAGTCAGACAAGGAGAACAATGCAGGCAGTAATGGCAATTTTGTAAAGATAATCAACTTTCAAAGACTTAGCAACTCTGATCAACACGATGACCAACCACCATTCCAAAGGATTCATGATGAAACATGCCATTTACCTCCAGATAAAGAGCTGATGGACCCAAAGTGAATATGGAAGCATATTTTCTTTTCTTTCTTTCTCTTTTTTTTTTTTGAAGTGTGTGTGGGGGGACATCACTAATGTGGAAATTTCCTTTGCATGACTATACATATTTATAATGGGATCTATTTTTCTGGCCTTCTCAGTGGGTGATGGAGAGAAAGAATTTGGAAGTAAAATAAAATTGATTAAAAATATTCCTAATGAATCATGCATTGGAGAGGCCCTTTGGAAAAAATCTACTTTAGGACATGGACTATAAAGAGATGACTAGCTATTTTCATTTCTCAGTTTGTCTCCACCCAAGTGGGGTGCAAGTGGAAGGAAGGATAAGAAACAGCCCTTGTTCCAGTTCCTCCTTCCTATTTTGGATTAGCAGAACCAGAGAAATCCTTCTTCTCCTTTTCTCTTAGTTTTCCCATTTCTCCTTGTTCAGTTGCCCCCCATGATGTGAACAACAAAGTGAACCATACTGTCAAACAACAGCCAGGAGAAAGAAGGAGAAAGGAGGCAAATCCCTCTTGTTTGGTTTTTGTTATTGTTGAGTCATTTCAGTTCAACTCCTCTTGACCTCATTTGAGGTTTTCTTGGCCAAGACCCTGGAGTGGTTTGCTATTTTCTCCCCCAGCTTATTTTACAGATGGGGAAACTAAGGTAAAAAACATTAAGTGACTTTTCCAGGGTCACATAGCTAGTAAGTATCTGAGGTCAGATTTGAACTCAGGCCTTGTACTCTATAGCACCACCTACCTGTGGTGGGTCTCTAACAGTGGTGGTGTTGGGACTGCTTTGTCCAAAGTAATGACTAAGGCTGGAAAGTATAGAACTACCATGCTAGAGGACAAAAGGAAAAATGTTACACTATGATTTTTTACATACAGGCATGTATGCTTAGTTGCCTCAATTCCTCATCCGTAAAATGAGCTGGAGAAGATTATGGCAAACCACTCCAGTGTCTTTGTGAAGAAAACCCCAAATGGGGTCAGAAATGACTGAAAAACAACACAACAACAACAATACATATACTTAAGAACAAGATTCTGCACCCCATGGCCCATGGACTTTATATTTATAGAAGTAAAATTGTATGTGTTAAAGTTCAGGGAAACAGAAGCTAAATGGAGCTGTGAATTTGTCTAGCCATTCTGGAATACATTTGGAAATAATGCCCAAATAATTACCAATTCCTTTGACCCAGCCATATCACTAGTAGTCCTAAACTCTAAAGAAGTCAAAGAAAGGGGAGAAGAATAAAATATTTACAAAAAATTTATTGCAGTTCTTTTCATGGTGGCAAAAAATTGAAAAGTGAGGGAGTATCTTCCTATTGGGGAATAGTTAAGTAATTGTGATGTGACAGATATATGATATGTGATAGAAACAACAAAATAGACTCTTTCAGAGAAAACTGAGAAGATCTCTGTAAACTGATGCAAAGTGAAGTAAGCAGAATCAGGAGAGTGACTTATAAAATGTTCCCAATATTGTAGAGAAAAACACTTAAAGATTTACAAACTCTGATATGTACAAGGATACACCCTGAGTGCAAAAGACTAAATATGAAACTCACCTCCTGCTGGGAAGGAAATGAAGAAAAAGACATTCTTGGGAATGGTCAATATGTGAATTTGTACATTTACATATTTACTATGAGGGTTTGTTGAGGGAGAGGGAGTTGTTTTTGTTCAAGGGAGGGGAAGTGGAAGAGATATATTATAAATACATATAAAGTCAATTATTTGAAAAAGAAAATACCAAACATGTCCCACTCCCCAAATAACCAAGTAGACACAAAACACAATTTTCCAAACAATTTGCATACACGTTCATCCAGGCAATTTTATGGTCACATTAATTTCTTATCCGTTACTGTGTTCTTCTCTATTGGATAATGACACCATTTAACCCAGATAGGGAACTATTTTGATGCCTTTCCTGGATGCCTCCAGCTGTGCTGAATCTGCTTGGACATTTCACAGAAAATGGGACTCTACTCTCAGAACCTCTCTGGGCTTCAATTGGCCAACTTTGGAGGTCAGACTTTGTGGAGATCTCCCCAGACATCTTCAGCTGTGCCTGTACACTGGACACATATACCTCCTCTCTTCTCACTTACTAGTTTTCCTTTATGTGCTGTCTTCTAACATTAGCATGTAAACTTTTTTTTTGAATTGTAGTATATTTAAAGACAGAAAAATGCAACAAAAATAGATTTAAGCTCAAACATTTCTACTTTTGTCCTGGCCATCAGTTATATACATTATACTTAAAAGGATCTATTTTTGTCATTTCAGCATTCAACTGTTGACTAAATATAGATTTGTCCTTAATTATTTTTTCTTTTTTTAAATTTAGTTTTAGATTATGACATTCATTTCCACAAAATTTTGAGTTCCAATTTTTCTCCCTATCTCTCCTCCTCTCCCCACCTCATAACACCTTGCATTCTCATTACCCCTTCCTTCAATGTGTTCTCCCTTCTATCACACCCCACCCTTCCCTTATCCCCATCTTCTCTCTTTTCTTGTAGGGCAAGATAGGTTTCTATACCCCATTACCTGTATTTCTTATTTCCCAGTTACATGCAATAACAATTCTCAACATTCATTTCTAATACTTTGAATTCTAACTTCTATCTCTTTTTCCCTCTCCACCCATCCCCACTGACAAGGCAAGCAATTCAATAAAGGCTATATATGTGTCGTTTTGCTAAAGACTTCTATCTTTCCCTCCATCCTACCCTGTCCCCCCTTTATTCTATTCTCTCATTTGACCTTGTCCCTTCCCAAAGATGTTTACTTCTAGTTACCCCCTTCCCCCATTTGCCCTCCCTTCTATTATCCCCCTCATCCCATTTATCTCCTTCTCTGCTACTTTCCTGTAGTGTAAGATAGATTTTCATACCAAATTTAGTGAGCATGTTATTACCTCCTTAAGCCATATGTGAAAAGAGTAAACTTCACTTTTCTCCTCTCACCTTCTCCCTTTTCTTCTCCATTGAAAAAGATTTTTCTTGTCTCTTTTATGAGTGATAATATGCCCCATTCCATTTCTTCCTTTTTCCTCCCAATATATTCCTCTCTCACCCCCTAAATTTATTTTTTATAGATATCATCCCTTCTGAACTCAATCTGTGCTCTCTGTCTATATGTGTGCACACGCGCGCGTTTGTGTGTGTGTATAATCCCTCCACCTGTCCAAATACTGAGAAAAGTCTCAAGAGTTACAAAAAACTTTTCATGTAGGAGTGTAAACAGTTCAGCTTTAGAAAGTCCTTCCTGATTTCTCTTTCCTGTTTACCTTTTCATGCTTCTCTTGATTCTTGTGTTTGAAAGTCAAACTTTCTATTCAGCTCTGGTCTTTTCATCAAGAATGTTTGAAAGTCTTCTATATCATTGAATGACCATTTATTCCCTTGAAGTATTATACTCAATTTTGCTGGGTAGGTGATTCTTGGTTTTAATCCCAGTTCCTTTGACTTCTGGAATATCCTATTCCAAGCCCTGAGAACGCTTAATGTAGAAACTGCCATATCCTGTGTTATCCTGATTGTACTTCCACAGTACTCGAATTGTTTCTTTCTAGCTGCTTGCAATATTTTCTCCTTGACCTGGGAACTCTGAAATTTGGCCACAATATAACTAGGAGTTTCTCTTTTCGAGTCTCTTTCAGGAGGTGATCAGTGGATACTTTCAATATTTATTTTGCCCTCTGGTTCTAGAATATCAGGGCAGTTCTCCTTGACAATTTCATGAAGGATAATGTCCTTGATAATTTCATGAAAGATGATGTCTAGGCTCTTTTTTTGATCATGGCTTTCAGGTAGTCCCATAATTTTTATATTGTCTCTCCTGGATCTATTTTCCAGGTCAGTTGTTTTTCCAATGAGATATTTCACATTATCTTCCATTTTTTCATTCTTTTGGTTTTGTTTTGTGATTTCTTGGTTTCTCATAAAGTCATTAGCCTCCATCTGTTCCATTCTAATTTTGAAAGAACTATTTTCTTCAGTGAGCTTTTGAATCTCCTTTTCCATTTGGCTAATTCTGCTTTTGAAAGCATTCTTCTCCTCATTGACTTTTTGAACCTCTTTTGCCAGTTGAGTTAGCCTATTTTTCAAGGTGTTATTTTCTTCAGCATTTTTTTGGGTCTCCTTTAGCAGGGTGTTTACTTGTTTTTCATGCTTTGCTTGCATGTCACTCAATTCTCTTCCCAGTTTTTCCTTCACCTCTCTAACTTGATTTTCAAAATCCTTTTTGAGCTCTTCCATGGCCTGAGACCATTGAGTGGGCTGGGATACAGAAGCCTTGACTTCTGCGTTTTTCCCTGATGGTAAGCATTGTTCTTCCTCATCAGAAAGGAAGGGAGGAAATGCCTGTTCACCAAGAAAGTAACCTTCTATAGTCTTATTTTTTTCCCCTTTTCTGGGCATTTTCCCAGCCAATGACTTGACTTCTGAGTGTCTTCTCCACCCCCACCTCACCTCCAGATCCATCCAGCCAGCACTTGGGGTTTGAGATTCAAATGCTGCTCCCCAGCCTCAGGGGGTGGGGGCAGGGCTGCTGTTCAGTGTGAGATTAAGTTTAGGTGCTCAAGTCAGGGCAGGGCCACCTCACGGGCTCCGTTCCCTCAGGGAGTTTATGCAGAGACCTTCAACAATGGATCCAGGCTCCTGCCTGCTTGGGGAGCCCTGGTCTGCTGCTGCCTCAGCTGCTGCCTCCCGAGGGGGCCTGAGTTATGGGGGCACCCCACTCCCCTCTCGACCCGCCAAAGAGACCCTCTCACAGACCCTTGTCACCTGTGGGTGGAGGGACCCGTGCGGCTGCTGGAGATTCCATCCCTGAAGCCTGGTCGGATCTGCTCCTTTCAGCGCTGCGCCGCCAAGGCAGAGTTGGGCTCTGCTCCGGGTCCGGGGCACGAGGGACCTTTTGCGAGAGGTTTTCAGGCTCTCTGGAGCAGAAATCTCATCCGCTCCGTTCTGTGGCTTCTGCTGCTCCAGAATTCGCCCGTGGTTCTTTTTTTTACAGGTATTTTGTGGGCAGTGGGTTTGGAGGTAGCATATGTGCGTCTTTCTACTCCGCCATCTTGGCTCCGCCCCCCCCCCACACCTGGGCTAGGCTCTTTAGTTAATCTGATTCAAAGCTAAAAGCCTAAAGAATCTTTTTCTCATCTGGATCCTCAAAAAGGAGACAGGATTTCAGCTCTTTAAAGAAGCAGAGGAAAAAAAAACTATTCAGAGCTGAGAATTGTCACAACGTGTTCCTTCATGGAAATATGTGAAGTTATGGATAAAGTTTTTCTTTTAAGTAGCAAGAGTATTTGACTTGAGAAAAAAAGAGGATTAAAATGTTTATCATTAATGATTGCAAGTCCAGATTTATATATCCAAGTCAAAATCTGTCCTGAAGGAATAAAGAGAAGCATCAGATAGTGTTCTTCTTATCAGAATTAAGCAGAAAAAGATATTATTTGGCATTTCTGATTGTAAAGTGCTTGACACAAGGATGAACATATGTTAGATGCAACATTAATCTTATGTAATTGTTACACAATCTTTAAATTTGGATTTTGTTACATATAGATTGGGATTGACATTTGATAATTTGAAACATATTTGGTTATAAATAAGCAGTGATAATGTTGATGTTTGCTATATAATGGCAGATTTTCCATTTGAAATCTTGGCTAAGAAACTTAATTCCTGAAGTATCTCATTCTTCCAGAGTGAGTATAATTAGGGAAAAATAAACAAGTTTGTGAAACAAGGACATAAATCCATCAGACTGTAAGATTAACCATGATCCTCTTTGCTTTGTTTAAGCTTGAATGGGATTCCAGTGCAGACAGTTATGGTTAAAATGTAAAGGAAAGCTGGATAATCTGAGTAATGGGATTGAGAGATTTAGAAAGATAAAGGTTTGATTGAAAATATGAAGGGCAGATAAGAAAATTTGGGAATAAATCGGGGTTAGCCAAGCCCCTCCTCTCCCTAGATAGTTGTTCTGGATACCTTTGTGTTAGTTTCAGATGGTTTAAGTATATTTTGAGAGTCTGAGGAAGTATTTTAAGAGGACAGAAAAATTATGTAACTTGATTTGATAATTAATAGCTTAATCAAATTTGTGATGACCCTATCTGAAAGGATGCCAAGAGAATGCTATTTAAGACTTTATGGGACTACAATTCACTATCGTTTTAATCTCTGATTACAGGAACAGTTGTCTAAGTTATCATAAAGCCAATTGACACGGACTGCAGACTGAGAACTGCTAAAGGCAGATATCTGGGGAGAGTTTTGAAGACCTTGGACATGACCTAGGTAGGATCTTCCTAACTCTGTTTCCCAAGTTCACTATGTACTTTCTGAAAAAGGAAAATTAACTGTCAGATACTCATTCCTGGAATCGAGTAGAGATAAGGAAGTTCTTTCCTTCTATTAAGATATATGACATTGTCCCTCTTTTTGTTTTATAGCAAATTTCTATAATCAATAAGTTATATTAAATGATTATCAGGCAATACAGTGTATCCCCATATTGGTGAGGAGATAAATTTCTGTGTAAGGTGATGTGCAAATGCATTTACCTGAATGAATAAAAGGTTGCTTTAAGTTTTAAATATGCAATAAGGCATGTTGTTGAAAAAGTAGTTTATCTAAATGTTGTTATATTAGGAGTTGCATTGTTTTAAAAAAAAGAGGAATTGGTTATAAATTCTGTGTATGAGTTTCTTTGTTGTAGAATTCCTATTGAGAAAATGAGAATCCTTGACATATATATATGTATGTATGTGTGTGTGTGTGTGTGTGTGTGTGTGTGTGTGTGTGTGAGATTTTCAAGCCTATTCCATCTAAGGATGTATAAAGCATGTTAAAATGTTTATTTCTGCTATTAAGAAGGAAGTTTTAACTAAAATTGTTTTTGCTATAAATCAAGCATTTACAATTTGGTAAATAAGCAAAGGTCTTGGTTTTAGATCTTTTCTTGTAATTTTTGTCAATTAGATTCAAGAGGGTTTCATGATAAATTATAAACATTTTTTTAAGAAAGGGAAATTTTTTTTGTATAAAGGAATGTTTTGTAAAATATTTTGTATGATTTTTGGAAGGCCTTCCAAATTTATATTTGTAAGCAAATTTGTTATAATAGCTTGAGATTTTATGGGGGTTGAAAGATAAAGGAGACCAGGAATTTTATGGCTCCAGTAAGCTCTGTGATATTTCAAGACAAACAATGTCATGGCAGTTTCTTCATTCACCCTTAAAGGTCAGTCATTATTATGTCTCTTTGGTCAGGATCAAGGGACCTACCTAGGTCACTGCTCAAGATCTCATTTTAATATAGATCACCTCCTGTGTGGATCAAGTTGTAAGATAGTTAAATTATTTGGGGTTACTGTTTTAATGCTAAAACCTAAAGTTGGTCATTAATTACTGTGTGTGATGTATGGAAAGGAGGGTTCTGCCCATTCAGAGCAGCCCTCAGAGCTAATCAAAAAGTATAGCCTCCAGAAGCTCTAAGGAGCTTGTTTGAGTCATGGAGTTCCTTAACAAGGAATTTGTTTTGGTGATAAATGATCTCTAGTGATTGGCTTTTAGGACAAATTTAAGATTTAAGTCCTGGTTAAATTTTTGATCAGTGAAATCTTCCATCTGATGTAAAAGCCTCTGGGACCATTATAAATTGTATTCTACTACTCAGAGAAGAATGTGACTGTTATAGCCAGAAGCTTGCCACAGGGGACAATCCTGCTCTCAGCCCAGGATAGGATCCTTCTTACTCAGTTTCTCCATTGTGTTCCTCTGAAAATGAATGTTTTCTCAACTATTTCTGAATCTGGTTATAAGGTGGAGATGATATTCGATTAGGTCCTTGCTTTTCATCTTTATGGCATGTTTCTCAAAGTAGATAGTTCATGTTGGTACTCTTGTATAGTCTCGTGAAAGAAAAAAATCCCTGAAAAGGGACATTCTTTTCCAGAGGTGGTGGCCCCAGGTGGTCTGGGGGTTCCAGGGATGGCCTTGATGGGAGTGGTCAGTAGCCTGGAGATTTGGATTGGTAGGATTAAGGTTAGGAAGTAGAACAGAGATTTGGCATAGCAATAGGAAAAGCTTATGGGGCGCAAGAGATCCAGATCAAGTGGAGAAATCCAAGGAGATTTCAAGGTGAGGTTTTCCAGGGCCCTTTAGATAACCGGGACAAAAACATGAGGTCTTTGTGGGTTTCAAAGTGATGTAAGAGCAACTGGGTCTTAAAACAATTGACTGAATTAATTAGAGACCAAATCAGAGATATCTTCAGTTTGGGGAAAAGAATTTCAATGCGGTTTCTTAGAGGCAGGTAATATTTGGTAATATTTTGCATTGATAGCAAAGTTAAATATTTCTGTTTTATTTGAATTCATTTCATGAACGTAAGTTGATGTTAGTGTTCAAACCTATCATATGTACAACTCATTTTTTTTAGACTGAGCATGGTTAGAAAGGGATGGAGAAGCTTGGGAAACAGAAGTGTATCTATTAGAGCAATAAATGATTTAATGGTAAATTTGATTTTATGATTGTTATTTAATCAGGAACTAGAACTAGTATAGAAAGGCATGCCAGCTACTTGAGACTTGCTTTAAAGATGTTCCTCAGCCAATGTGAAATTATGGTCATATCTGAAACTGATTATTGCAGCTGGACATTTTAAAATTTTATAGGATTATTAATTGACTACTCTTCTGAGTCTAACTCCAGTTGTGGCTAGTAAGACTGTCTGAGCCACTGATCAATGATGCCAACAAGCCTGTGAGATGCTGGTATGAACTGCCAAAAGGTAATCTCATGGTAAGTTTGGGAGAATGATTTTTCTGCCTGAGCTAAGGTAAAATTCCCCTGACTCAATTTTCCCATTGACATTTGGCAGACTTTAAGCCTAGCTAAATGCCAGTTGACAATCTACTCCTTCCTAGAATTGATACAAGTTGTGGGGAAATGTTCCCTTGCTCCAGCTATGTCCCTGCTCTTAATAGCAATTTCCTGTAATCAAAAATTTTTTAAGCATAATACCAGATCTGTTAAATTATAGGTTGATAGGGGAACATCTGAGGTGAATATATAAGTCTAAGGTTAAGCTATTAGGCTTAGGATTTTAGACCAACAACAATAAGTTAGGATCCTTTAATTCTTAGTAATAGTATAGAGACAATCAGGTCAAGGGCTTGTGAATTTAGCATACTTAGTTAATATTATTCTTGTTACAAGTGGTTAATGCTAAAAGAAGAATGGTTTGTGGTCTATCTTGTAAATGCTTTAAAAGAAGCATCACATAGCCAGAAGTTGAAATTATTTTATAACACAATATGTACTGTGTTAAAAATGATTACTTATCATGTTTGTGTGTGTACTGGAGCCTGTTATTAATTCCTTAGTGAAATCTCATCCTCCTGATAGGGAAATGAATACTGAATTCATGTAAAATGTAAAAACTAGATACTAATGTGAATTTCTTAAATGTAACAATTGACCAAAATTCCAATTTTGATTTTGTAAGAATGACAAGAGTATAAAGCTTAGGAATGGTATTATCAAATTGTATCAAGGTCAGTTTTGTAGGAGAGTGGACATCTGAATTTCTACAAGAAGATAAAGGAAAGAAGATGCTGAGATGCTGTGCTGAAGATGGCTTGAATGAGCATCCAGATCAGAAAATTGCGTCAGATGATGTTCCTGCCCAGACTGCTGTATGAGATGGAAACTCTAAATAGACAATTCATTGATTTCCCTTTTTCTTTTGAATCTCTATATCTGTACTTATAACAAGGGGACTGCCACCTTGTAATTTGTCAATGAGTCAATCAACTTTGCTCTTTTCGCATGTTTATTTAAAGGGGAGATAGATGAAGGGAAGAATTCTTATGGAAAAGAAAGTGAGGAGGTATTGATTGAATTTAGGTGGGAAAAAAATTTTAATAAAGAAAAAAGAGAGAGTTTGTAGGAAACAGAAGGAAAGTGCTCTGTTTCCACAGGCTAAAAATTTCCAGCTTTGAGTGGTAATAGTTCAGCTTAAAACAACTGGGATTAATGGCAAGGCAACCTAAAACTCCAAGTGCATTTGCTTAAAGACATACAGTGGGCGTGTCAAAAGATTGTGATTCAAAAGAGAATGGACCAATCTGTTCTCTGATGGGAGTATCTGTCCTGCACTAACAGTGTAAAAATGCCTTTATTTCTGTATCTCTCTCTCTTTCTCCCCCTTTTTGAAGAGGGTTGGAGTCCACTTTGGTCAAAGTATTCAGTTCCTCTGAACTCTACTTTAATAAATTTTCCTTGGTACTTTTCAGTGTCAAACATGTTTCTAGCACATGTAATACAGCCTGACCTCAAGATAATCTGGAAAAGTAATTTGTGGAGGGAATTTCTAAAGAAAACAAACTTAGTAAGATGTTTGGCCTCTAAAACTTACAGAAAAGGCACCTTGCTCTGCTTGAGTGGACTTTTAAGCTGCTGTTCCCTCTGAACCCTGGTTTACCTTGTATTGTTCTCTTTCCCCATGGGATGTTGGGGGAGGCAACTCGGTAGGCCTCTGCACCTGGAAAAGCTGCCTAGATGTAAGCCTCCTCTCTCTCCCTATCCTACTCTTCCTCTTCCCAATGGGACATGCATTTTCTGGTCTGATAAGTCTCAAAGGTAAAAGAGACCAGGAATTACAGCTCCTCTCCAGCCAAGACTGGAAGGTAGGTAAGCCTCCCCTCTCTCTCTATCCCTTTCTCACCATGCAATTGTGGTCACTCTCCGAGCACTTAGGAAGGCTTAGAGGTGCTTTTGGGGCCTGACCCCTCAGGTCCCATTAGAGCAGACAGTTACAAGGCTGTCTCACACTTATGATGACACTCTCAGGCTCTCAGTTCAAGGATTAGAGGCCATATGCCTGGACACATGTTCCAAAACCCTATCCGAAAGGGTAAGTCCAATTCTCTCAATTCTTTTATCACTAGGGAATTGGGAAAACTTCAAGTACTCCCTTCAGTCTGCACCCCAATACTCCCTGTCCTCTTGCTCATGCCTGCAGGATCACCCTTCTCTCCTGGCCTGCTGGCCACCAGATCCTCACAGATGGACTCAGTGGAACTTCCTTGAGAGTTGACCCCTAAGCTATCAAAGAAAAAAAAGTGAATTTATGGATAATAATTTTTCTTTTTAAGTACAAAGAGTATTGGGCCTTAGAAATTAAAATGTTACCACTAGTGATTATGAATCCAGATTTGATTTGCTCATCCAGCTAAGTTATGGTTACCTGAATGGTAATTATTTAGTTCTGTTTCAAGTTTTAAATACATGATAACTGCTTGTGTTATGATTATATTTCTAAATTTTCTTATATTGTGTGATTTGGTGAATAATTGTGTTACCTATATTGTTAGAAAAGCAATTTCTCTTATAATATAGATGTTTGTTAGATTAAGAATTGTACTATCAGATTATGAGCTTGTTAATTAAAAGACGAATTTTGGAACCATTTTATCATAAATTCTTATTAAGCCTGTGTAAAGTTTTCTGTGTAGTAGAATTTCTAATGAGTAAAATTTTAAAGACCTGGTAAACTTTGTTATTGTGATAATGCTAGTTTAATTGTGTATGCTCTTGCCTTGGAAGAAAAAACTGAACTTCCTCCCCAAGGTAAACACCTTTTGGTACTTAGGAATTTGTGATTGTTGAGAATTTTGGTGATGCTAATAACAATTATATCCAAACCTACTGTGAATCAGCCTTTAATAGGTGCTTTCAGAGAAACAGTCTCTCCTCTCCTCTCCTCTCCTCTCCTCTCCTCTCCTCTCTTCTCCTCTTCTCTCCTCTCCTCTCCTCTCCTTTCCTCCCCTCTCTTCTCCTCACCCTAAGTGAGTACCTGCATAGACCTTGGCCTAAAGGGGCAAAGGTCTCCCAGTGCATCCTGGGTCATCTCCACTCATCCTGATGAATATCTGGTCACTGGATCCAGATGGTTCTGGAGGAGAAGTGAAACTGATGACCTTGCACAGTCGTCACTCACTCAAAACAAAGTCAAGTCTAAATCATGTCATCATTTCTCTGATGGCATGGTCTTCTTTCATAATGAAAGATTAACACATTGTTTTGTGTTTCAAGTATCCTAAGAACAGGCACTAATCTTGTGAATGTTGGTCTGAAAGGTTCAATGGCCCATTCTACATTTTTAAGGGGTGGACATAGAAGTGAAAAGTTAGAACAGCAAAAAAAATCTTAACAGGTTCTGGAAGTTCTGTGATTGATCATTAAGGAGTTTTAATGCTCCTCCTTACAACCCAGTCAACTTCCTTCCCTTCCTCCCTTCCCTTGAGCCAATAGTGTATCTCAGTAAGACTGCAAGCAACCCTGGAGTTTTTCTACTAACTCCTCTCATCCCAAATTAGATTAGAAAAAGAGAATTTCATTCTTTTCTACCACCTGCAAATTCACCCTCCTCTACCTGAAAAAAGAAAGGAAGGGAAGGGGTAGCAGCTACAACCTGGAAGTATCTAGGTTCAGCACACAGCCATAGCTCCTGGGAGAGAAGAAAGGGGATGGGTCAAGATAAAGAAGCCAGCCAGTCATTTGCACTTGGTAAGACAGTCTGTCCTTCTATCAATAATTTTTATATGATCTGGAAATGCAATTGATGTCATCTGAAGTTTATTGTTTGTGTTATAAATAACACAATTTGATTATCACTTATTAAAATTGTAAGTTTGCAGGTTATGTTTTAATGCTAAAATCTAAAGCTGGTCACTGTGTGTGTATGTATGGAAGGGATCAGTCCTCAGGGCTAGTCAAAAAATACAGCTCCCAGCAGCTCTAAGGAGCTTGTTTCAGTCATGGAGTTCTTAAACAAGGAACATGTTTTGGTGATAATTTGCAAATATATAGAAATGATCTCTAGTGATTGGCTTTTGCATGAAGGCAAGTTTCAATTGGAGATGTAAGGCCTGTAAAATTTTTGTAAAATTTTTGATTAGTGAAACTTTCCATCTGAGGTAAAAGCTCTTGGGACTGCAACAAACTATGTTTTGAGTTATCTGATGGATCAAAAAAATCTTTCAATCTGAGAGAAATGCCACTAGCTACTCAGAGAAAATGTGACTGCTATAGGTGGAGATCTTCCTCTGCAAAAGCTCAGAGGACAGTCCTGGCCTCAATCTAAGATGGATCCTCCCGGCTCAGTTTCCTCATAGTGTTCCTTTGAAAAGGAATGTTTCCCACCTAACTATTCCTGAATCTGGCTATGAGGTGGAATTGGTACTAAGTGTTTGCAAAATTGTGATGTTTTATCTAGTCATGTCCTTGCTTTTCCTTTTCATGGCAAATTTCTCTAATCAAGGCAAATGGTCAGTCTGAATGGGTAGCTATTCTATACTCCAGTTGGGTGAATTAGTACTCCTGCATAGCCATGTGAAAGATTAAATCCCTGGAATAGAATATTCTTCCCGAATGACATGGAAATAATTAGATAAAGGGAAAAGAAGTTTGTGAAACAGATACAAATACAATGTTGAATCATTATCCCATAGACTAAGCCTGGGATACATCTAAGCTACTATATTAAAGTGTGTGTTTAAGATCTGAGCTATTCAGCCTAAGAGTATATTCCTTTTAATTTCTTAGACAATTTAGTAAATGGGTATTTGCCCTAGTCATCTGCCTGTTATGAGATTTATATCTGTATGGAACAAGATCCTTAAATGTTTCAAAATGATGTTAGAATATTTGGGTATTGGTACAACTGACTGAGGGACCCAGCTGTTATTATATTAGTTACTGAACCTACATCAGACACATCTTCAGTTTGAGGAAAAAAATTTCAGTGCAATTTTCTTAGAGGAAAGTAACATATTTTTGTATTAATGGAAAAGTCGACTCCATTCAAAGTTTACTATTGTGGAAATAATACCTGTTTATACTGTGTGTTCTGTGGTACAAACATGTTTTGTTATAAGCAACTTATTGAATTGTACTGTTTTGGAATTAATTATTTATGGATCCTCCCAAATCTTTCATGATAACTGAAGTAAAAGTCAGTCTCTTATAAGTAAATTCTTCTGTATGACTATTGAACTCAAGGGTAGAAAACTTCTACTTGCAAAGCATTGTTACTCATATTCACATGTATAGAGTTGGATCCTCAACAATATCTGATCCTCCTAAAGGTATTGGAATCAGAGGGAAACTTTTGAGAAAATAACAAGATCAGAAAATCCTCTGGGTCAAAAGTAAGTAACAGTATCATGGGGCTTTTGGATTCTTTCTTTGTTTTTCCGCTTTTCTGACATGACTTTTAATGCTCCTTCTTTGGGGCCTGCATATTGCACTTATCTGTCAGATTGGTGTCTCCTGGACTATGCAACAAGGACACTTGTTCCACACTCCTCTCATCCCCTTGGATGCTGTTTCAGCCTCCTTTTACTGCCCTCCCCACATCCACACTGACAGAGACAGTTCCTTTGTCCCTCTCCCAAAAGCATTTGGGTGAATGGTGAGGCAGACAGGAGTACTGAGGCAGGAGGCAAGATGTGAAATGTGAGATGAGATGCAGGGTGGGGCAATCCAGAAAAGTGATCAAAAAAGATTATGCATTGAAGCCCCTCACCATGGGGACTTTCTTGTGTGCTTTCTAGCTGTGTTGTGCTCTGGGCCCCACCTTGAAACATTTCTCCTGTTCCTAGCCCACTGATTTCTGATTCCCACCCTGTGCCTAGGGTTAGGCTGCTTCCTTGGGACTGGGAATCTAATGCCTTAATTCAAATAGGGAACTCTTCTGAGCAGGGCAGAGTACATGATTGCTGGGTGTGTCACCATCATTTCAAGGATACTAGCTTACTCCCCATAGCTCTCCCCCATTCCCTGAAGACCCTGCATGGAGTTTATCCTTTGAGCACTCAAAGAAAATTACAGGCAGCCTCTTGGATGCAACCTATCCACTTCAGCCTGATATCTCCCCCTACCTCCTCCTGGGGGTCATAGTCTCTTCTTTCTTTCCCCCATCCTAACCCCGATATTAATCATTTTGCTCACTCATAAATTTGGTCAGTGCTTGTTTAACCTCCTGGTTTGCTTTGTGTCTTCTTGCCTGCCCCTTTCTCTGTCTCTACCCCCACCCCATCTTCCCCTGGTCCTTTCTCATTTCCCACAACCTACCCTCACCCTCTTCCTCTTGCCCCTCCCCCTCCTCTGGTGCCAGCTGATCCTTTCCCTTGCCTGCCATATCCCCCGCCTTGCAGCCGAATCCAGCTCCCCAACAGCCTGCACCCTCCAGTCCCTCCCTCACAAGAAGTGGGGCTTCCTATTTCCCTTCCTCCCAAGCCCCTGATTCCACCATGCATTTAGGTATTTTTCCTCCAAGGGAAGTAGCTGTCTTGCCCAGTGGGACAATTAGAGTGCATGTCCCATTCTCCATTTCTGGCCTCACTCAGGTCAAAGAGAAACTGGGTTGGTACTCTGAAGATCCCACCAAGTTTACCAAGGGCTTTACAGATGTGTCTCTTCAATTTGAGGTTTCTTGGGGAGACTCACATATCCTCTTCTCCACCTATTATACCAATGAGTAGAAGAGGAGAATCTGGGAACAGGCCCAGAAGTTTGGGAACACTTTGGGTAGCTCTGACCCCATGGGATATCCCCCAAGGAGTGGCTGCTATTCCCACTAGTGACCCAGAATGAGGTTATCAGAAGAATGAAGGCATATGGTGATTTGCCTATTAGAAGGCTTGAAGAATGGGTTTCAAAAGCAAGTAAATTATGAAAAATAAAAAAATCAAGGCGATCACTCAGTTTGCAGATGAAAATCATGCCCTTTTCCAGGGCTGGCTGATGGAAGCTATCAGGAAGTTCACCAATTTAGACCCTGACTCTACAGAAGGGGAAGCCATCCTTTCATGTACTTCAATTATCAGTCTGCCCCAGACATTAGGAGGAAACTGCAGAAACTGGTAATGGGATTCCAGATACCTCAGCCCCAATTAATAGAGACGACTTTTGGAGTCTTTAATAAAAGTGACTTAGCTGCAGCAGAGGAGAGACAATGCAGAGATGGACTAGAAACAGAGAACAAATGCAATTCTTGGCCACTGTTATGACTGAGAAAAGATCTGATGATGCTCCTGGTGACTCAGGCAGTGGAGAAACTTGCTTTTGATGGCAAGAAAAGGGCCACTGTTCCAAGGAGTATCCCTCCAGGATCCTCTCCCCCCCAGGAGCCCCTAGGACCAACACCTCCAGGACCATGCCCAACATGTGACCAGGAGGGACATTGAAGGAAGGATTGTCCCTGAGGCAAGAAGTACCCTGTCCTACAGTCTTCTCAAGACTTGGGATGATGGGAGAGCCTAGGACTTGACCCCCACTTTCTCCATCCCTGAGAAAACATGGAGGGCAAAGGTAAGAGTATCCACTTCCTAATCATATGGGAGCTATGTTCTTTATCTTTTTTCTTTTTTTAAAAAGTAATTGATTGATTGATTGATTAATTAATTTTTGGTTTTCAACATTTAATTCTACAAGATTTTGAGTTCCATGCAACTGGGAAATAAAACATACAGGCAATGAGGTATAGAAATCTCCCTTGCCCTACATAAAATAGAAGGGAAGGGGATAAGAGAAGGGATGGGTGTGATAGAAGGGAGGGCATATTGGAGGAAGGGGTAATCAGAATGGATGCTATCTTGGGGTGAGTGGAGGGGAGAGATGGGGAGAAAATTTGGAACTCAAAATCTTGTGGAATTAAATGTTGAAAACCAAAAATTAATTAATCAATTAATCAATCAATCAATCAATTACTTTTTAAAAAAAGAAAAAAAGATAAAGAACATAGCTCCCATATGATTAGGAAGTGCATACCTCCCCTAAGCCCTCCTACCTCCCCCTCCTTGGCCATCCCTTCCTTCCCTCAGTTTCCTTTCCATTTTTCTCTACCCCAACCCCCCTCAATTCCTGCCTCATTTACCTTCCACATCTCCTATCCTATATCTCCTCCCATGGCCCCTCCCCCCTTGGCTACCCCTGCTCAGTTCCCAGCCACTGAGGTGCCTCCCTCTGCAGCCCCTCTCCTTGGGGCAACATACACTCTGGCCATAGGCCCCACTCCCATGGCACTCTCTGGGGCATGTCCCCCTTCTACTCCTACTCTTTCTCAGGCACCAGTGGATCTTTCCCCTTGCCAGCCAGATCTCCTGGCCCAGCAGCCTAATGCAGTTCAGCAGGCATTCCCCAGCCCCTCCCTCACAAGAAGTGGAACTTCCTATTTTCCTCCACAAGCCTCTGTCCCCATTGGGCCATCAGGGCTGCTTCCCTTGAGAGAAGTGCCTGCCTCACCCAGTGGAACAACCAGGGTGCATGTTCCATTCTCTCTTTTAGACCTCACCCAGATTAAAGAGAAACTGGGGAGATACTTGGAAGACCCCACTAAGTTTACTGAGGGTTTTAGGGACATATCCCTACAATTTGAACTTTCTTGGAAAGATCTACATTGCTCGGGGTCATGGCCCGAGCCCCCTGGATCCCCCTGACCCACGGGCCTCTACTCTGTGGGCCCTGAAGGAAGGAGACTGGAGACAAGATGATCCAGGCAACAACTCTCTTTATTCAGCTGAGGGTTAGGGTTTATAAAGGCTGATCCACCAATCACATACATGCTGAGCTCATCCCATTACTTCACCATCTCAAGACTATTCCACATCCTTACACCTGCAGTAAGGAAGAAAGCTTATCTTGTTCCTGCAGCTAGTTCCTGGGTTCCCAGGCTCACTTGTAACTTTACTGTACAGGACATTGGTATCTGTAGGAACATCAGGTTCCAGGGTCACACAGAGCTTCTGCCAGGGTGTGCGTCAGCACCGTTCCCACGGGAACAGGCTTTGCCTCTGACTTGCACCCCCTGGGACCCTCTGGGCCCCTTACACTACATATTCTTTTTTTCTACCTGCTGTACAGTTGAAGAAAAGAGGAGAATCTGGGAGCAAACTCAGAAGTGTGGAGATTGTTTGGTAAGTAGTGTCCCCATGAAATACCCCCTTGGAACAGTGACTCTTCCCCTTACTGATCCAGGATGGGATTATCAGAAAAGTGAGGATAGGAGAAAAAGAGATCATATGGTGTTTTGTTTGCTAGAGGGCCTAAAAACTGCATTTAAAAAACAAGTGAATTTTCAAAAGATTAAAGAGATTACTCAGGGAGAAAAGGAAAACCCTGCCCTTTTCCAAGACAGGCTGATAGAGGCTATTAAAAAATACACGAATTTAGATCCTGACTCTATAGAAGGGGCAACGATCCTTAGTATGTATTTCATTAATCAGTTTGCCCCAGATATTAGGAGGAAACTACAGAAATTGGCAATGGGACCCCAAACGCCTCGGGCGCAATTACTGGAGACAGCTTTTGAAGTCTTCAACAACAGACTTGGCCAGAACAGAAGAAAAAGAATGGAAAGCCTGAGCTAGGGACAGAGAACATGCTTAGTTCTTGGCTGCTGCCATAGCCAGGAAAAGACCTGAGGGTATTCCTGGTAACTCAGGTAGTGGCGAATCCTGCTTTTGATGCCACAAAGAAGGCCACTGGTCCAGGGATTGCCCCTCTAGGGTGCCCCTCCAGAGGAAGCTTCCAGGACTGACACCTCCAGGATGGTGCCCAATATGTGACCAGGAGGGACATTGGAGGAAGATTGTCCCCAAGGTTGGAACAGTGGTGGAGTCACCCCCCAGCACCCTGTCCTTCAGTCTTCTCAGGACCCGGAATGATGAGACAACCCAGGGCTTGGCAGTGCTCCCACTTTCTCCATCTCTCTTGCTGAGATCTGGACAGACATCGAGGTTAAAAGTAAGATTACCCGATTTATGACTGACACTGGGGCAACGTCCTCTGTTGTAACTAATTACTCTGGCCCTACTCGCCCCTCCACCTGCTGGGTTGTGGAGGTAGAAGGGAAAACTAAGGATGTCAAGAGACATACCCCCTCCCCTGCTTGTTTGAGAATCTGTTGTTTGAACACTCTTTTCATATCATCTGCTTCTGTCCCACTCCTTTGCTGGGAAGGAACCTGATGGTGAAATTGGGAAGCCAGTTTTCTCTAGTCAAGCCTCCCATTTCCATTTTTCTTCTGGTTACCAGACTTTCCTATGTTCCCTTGGATGTGTGGGAGACAGTTAAGCCAATTGTTTGGGATCAGGGAATTCCCAGGAGAGCTACTCATGCCACCCCAGCCATTGTTTGCCTTAAGGATCCTAATGTATTTCCCCATCACCTTCAATATCACATTAAATCTGAGGCCTGGGAAGGACTACAACCTTTAATTGAAAAATTCCTTAAGTACAAAATTCTTGTCCCTTGTCAATCTCCATGCAATACTCCTATCTTTCCTGTAAAAGGGCCTAATGGAGAATATGGGGTGGTCCAAGACCTCAGGGCTGTTAATGAAGCATAGTCCCCAACAAATATACTATATGCACTCAAATCCCTGGGGACATCCGATAGTTCTCCACTCTGGATCTCAGAGAATTCACACCCACTTCTTGCTCCTTAACCTCTGAGAGAAAAAGGACAATTCTGTCTATCCCTGTCCCAGTCACTAAGAAACAACTTCGAGAGTTTCTAGGTATGGCTGGATTTTGTAGACTCTGGATTCCTAATTTTGGCCTTATTGCTAAACCCCTCTATGACTACTCAAGGCCCGGACTTACTCCTTCTAGAATGAGGTCCAGATCATGCTAAAGCTTTTGAGACTCTGAAAACTGAATTAACCACCGCTCCAGCATTAGCCCTACCCAATCTAGAAAAACCCTTCACTCTGTAGGTTGATAAAAGGAGGGGACAGGCTTTGGGAGTTTTAACTCCGTCTTTAGGACCCGACCCCAGGCCAGTTGCCTATTTTTCAAAACAATTAGACTCAGTGGCTGCTGGATGGCCTTCATGCCTCCGGGCAGTGGCTGCTACAGTCATTCTAATTGAGGAAGTTTCTAAACTTACTCTTGGCTAGCCCTTAGAAGTTCTGATTCCCCACCCAGTACAGAGTATCCTGGAAGTAAATGGTCACCAGTGACTGACAAGTGGCAGGCTCACTGAATATCAAGCTCTGCCCTTACACATCCCTGACCTAATCCTTCGAGTATGCCGCACACTTAACCCAGCAACCCTCCTCTCAGACAGTGTCCATTCAGAAACCTTGGTTCACGATTGTGAGGAAACCTCGGACTGAGTTTACACTAGTTGAGCTGATCTAAAAGACTCCTCTCTTGAATCCCGAAGCAGAGTAGTACACAGATAGTTCTAGCTTTATTGAACAAGGGGTTAGGAGAGCAGGGTATGCAGTGGTCAGCCTTTACCAAGCCATAGAGGCCAAGCCTCTGCCCCCTGGAACCTCAGCCCAGAAGGCAGAGTTAATAGCACTCACCAGAGTCCTAGAATTGGGAGAAAATAAAAGAATAAATACCTTTACTGACTCAAAATATGCTTTCCATATTCTACATGCCCATGGAGCAATTTGGAAAGAAAGGGGATATCTAACAGCAAAAAATCCCCATCAAACATGCTCAGGAGATTTCACATCTCCTGCTTGCTGTTGAAAAACCATCTCAGATAGCTGTTGTTTTTTGCAAAGGCCACCAAAAGGGAGAAACAGATCAGGCTAGGGGAAATCGCCTGGCAGACGCTGCAGCTAAGAATGCTGCCCATCAGTTGGCTATACTGGCTCCTCTATTCCCACAACTCCCTGATTCCTTTACACCCTCCTACAGTCCCCAGGAACAGGCTCTGGTTATAGAGGGGGGATATTCTCTCTTCTCCTCTGGGTGGTTTCAGACACTGCCAGGCCAACTATTTATCCCAGGGGAAGTCAGTGGAAGCTTCTTTTGGTCTTCACCAGGCCACACAGCTGGGGAAGAATGGCCTTCAGTCTCTAATAAAGCCTATTTTTACTGGGAGTAAGCTAGGAGAAACCATCCGACAAGTCTGTCAGGCTTTCCCAACTTGTGCCCAGCCAAATCCTGAAGGGGCAGTCAGACTCTGCCCTCTTTTAAAACCTGTTCAGAGGAGGGGTACCTAGCCAGGTGAAGACTGGCAGATAGACTTTACACATATGACCTGATAATGTTTAATATAAAATTTTGGAATAATCTCTTTGTTCTCTCTGAAGCAAACTCAGAGAATGCCTCTTCCTATGTCAGCAAAAGCCAGCCAAGGCTGACTCTACACTCCTTAGGAGACCTTTAACCTAGGTCGTAATTTCTATTGAACTTTGTTTACCCTTTCCTATGTCAGTTATCTGTTTAGGGCAGGAAGCCTGCCACTTACTAGTGGTGGGATTTCCTTATTTTTCACCAAGACATATGTTTACCCAGCTGGAATCCCAAGGCCTGACCAACATTACTTTGTTAATTGTCCTGTCTTACTAAATTTATGATTTGTTCAACTAGGAGAGTTCCTTTCTCACGGCAAAATGTATATAAGCCAGAAGATTTCTGCACTGGGTAGCCAGAACATTTCTGGCTCCATAATGCATTATGTTACCGTTTTCTTTATGGGGAATTGATCAAATAATTAATTAAATCATAAAATGTATGCATTCAGCCTGCTGCCTTTCTTTAACCAAGTTTTCAGGTTAACAGACCCCATGTCGGGATTTCAAATTGCTCTTGGTTTTTGTTGATACCTTTACTAATTGGGTGGAAGCTTCTCCTAACAAAACTGAAAAGGCTCAGGAAGTGTCAAAATTCCTATTAAAGGATATTATACCTAGATTTGGCTTGCCTAGCTCCTTGCAGAGTGACAATGGCTTGGCTTTTATATCACAGATAACCCAGTGTGTGGCAAAGACTCTTAAATCACTTACCACCTTCATTCAGCCTGAAACCCAAAATCTTCAGGTAAAGTAGAAAAAATGAATCATACCATCAGACAGGTCGTTACTAAACTATGCATAGAAACCTGGGAAGATTGGATTAAAAATCTCCCAATTGGACTGCTTAGGGTCTGCATCACACCCAGGGGTAGAATTAAGTTTAACCCCTTTGAACTTCTATATAGGAAGCCTTTCCTAACCTCAGACATCCTTGTAGATTCTTATCAGCATCTAATCACCCAATTTGCAACTCAGTTAGGGGCTGTCAGAAATGCCCTAACTAAATATGACAATGAGCCTCTTCCAAAACCTCTAGACAATGAAAAGGAGTGTCTTGCTACAGTAGAACCTGGAGACTGGGTCTATTTAAAGCCATGGAAAACCCAGAAGGGAGAACAATTAGATGTCAACTGCAAGGAACCCTACCTAGTCATACTCACCACTCCAACTATAGTAAAACTCGAGGGCCTCCCCAGCTGGACTCATAATTCTAGGATTAAGCCAATATTACCTCTTGCTTCCCCCTAGAAACTCCAGAACATACCTGTGAAGCCTTGGAGGATCTCAAGCTACTGTTTAGAAACTCCCCAGCCTCCTCCAGCAAACAGGTAGATAAACAGAGGTGAATCTGTACTTGTCCTTTTTATCTTCACTTTAATCCCCCCCAAGGTTCTCTCTCTTGTTAAACTGCTTCCTTTTAAACTGAAGATAGTGTTAATCCTTTTCCTAGAGGCAATCTCCTAATTGCCTCTAGCTATTTATGAGTCACCCTAGTCCCACTGAGGTACTCCTTGGACGCCTCCCCTAAACTCCTCCTCCCATCAGCCTAGACTACCAGACCACCCCCAGATCCCTCCTATAGTTTTTTTCTGTATTTAAGTTCCATCTTGCTTCCATGAAGGTTCTCAGGTAGGATCCAGCACAGACTCTGTCTAGCTGAGATTCTATCTGGCCTGCTTTGCTATACAAGCAGTACAAATGCTTAGGCTCCTTAAGAGCCAACCCAATTTGACAAATCTTTAATAAATTTTGTTTTTCTTTGTTTTTAAGAAGGCTTGAGTTGAATTTATTTGAGCAGGACCCGGTGTGTAGGTATTTTAGGGTCCCCAGCACCCCTAAACCTCATCATTATTGACAAGCAGGCCAGATAGAATCTGAGCTAGATTTGAATCTGAGCCTTTGTAATGTTTGTATTGACAAGCAGGTCAGAATGACTCTGAGTACTTTCATGGAGGCAAGATAGATCTTATATACAGAAAGATTGTGGGAGGGATCTAGGGTTGGCCAAGTAGGCTGAAGTGACTGGAGGAGGGGTTTGGGGAGGGTCTTGATCAGAGTGGTCTATAGACTAGGGTAACTAGAGGTCTGACTCCAGGAACTCCAGGAATGGAATTAAGGGTGGGAAGTAGTTGAAGGCTACCTGGACTTAACAGACAATGGGAGGACTAGGTTAGTTTAAGGATAACAGATTCAGGCATATCTACAATGGAAGGCTATGGCCTCAGGAGAAAGCCAGATCAAAAGAGAAGATTCTAGGAGAGTTCCACAGGGCTCCTAGAGCCTATGCTCCTTCACCCCAGGTAATTCTCTAAAACTGTTAAGCTGCAACACAGATGGAAAACTGCCATGGCAGAGATAGCTTCCTCACCAGGAGCTCCCTTCAGCAATGAAATTGATGGAGTGATGGGCCCTGGACTCCTAAAAGGAAAAGACCATATGAGTGAAATAAGGACATTGTGAAGACTTCTCATAATAAAATATGGGGAATATTGTATTTTCTAAATAAAATTTCTTTCCCATAAGGCCTCTCCCTCTGGATCCCTGATTTCTAGGAATCCAGGGCTTTTGGGCAGTTAGGGTCCCTCCTCTCCCTTCTCTCTGTGATGGTGCTATGGACTGGAGCTGAAACTTGGAAGTTAATCAAATTTCTCTTTGTTTGCAGCCAAACTCCCTCTTCTCTCCCTCCCCTCCTTTTTACTTTAGTTGTAGAATAGCCATATTAGCAGTTAATTAGGCATTAGATGAGGAAGTGTGTTTGGATAGGTGGATCCTGGTTACCTGATTTCCCTGGTCTTGTCTGGTTTTTCATGCTCAGACTGTAAGCCTGCCTCCCAGCCAATGGACAGGTGGGATAGTGGGGGGGTGGGATTCTCTACGTTAGGATATATGATGGTGTTTTATCCTCTGTAAGCTACCTCCTTCCATTAGCCCCGTCCTGGTGGAGGGATGCCCCTTTCTCACAAGAATTGAATAAAACATTTTCTGTTCCTACCTCAAGAAGCCTCTTAATTTATTTAAAATTTTGGGTAAGGGTCTTGTAACCCACACACCGTATCTTCGAAAGCAACCCAGTCTTTGAATTTTCCCATACATTTCAATAGCCCAGATCACAAGGCATCTGGCCCACTCCAGCCCACCTAGATCACTTAATTAACTTACTTGACAGTCTTTTCACTGTCACTCCTAGCCCACTCCACATCACTTACCACTCCTTGATTCCATTTATATCCTTTCACTGTTCTTTTTGTATATAAGCATCAGTCTCACTCCCATTAAGTCACAAATTCCCTAAGAAAGCATGGATGCTTTGGCTCTGCTTTCTGAGGGCCAGACCTATTACATTTTAATGCTCCCTTTCCCAGTACCCCGAAGGGATTGGGGAATCTCTTTTTTCTAGCATTTGCTAGACACTCCTCTCTAAGGGTCCAGTGATTAACACTTCAGTGCCATTTAACCACTTACAAGCATATTAGTTTTACAAAGGAATTTTTACTTCAAAATATAGCAAGAATAAAGGTATGTTTCCCACCCCCATCCCCATCACTTGGGGCATAATACATACTCTACAATATCTTAGCTTCTGAGGAGGGGAGGAGGATTAGTATTCAAAATTTAGCTTAGTTTTACATAGTTTAGTCACACCAGGTTCAAGTGCACAGCCAGCAATTCAGACTTTGTAATGGTGATATAAATGGGAAAATCTTTCCCATTCATTAATAGGCCCATGTGACCTGCTTAGATCACATAACACCCTAAGTCACATGTGATGGGAGGAACTTGCTGAACATGTGGAGCAGGAAGAGTGAAACAGAGCCAGGAAGAAATTGGTTAGTCTAGTCAGAACTGGGAAAGACACTGGGGTAGAGGCCTCCCTTCTATATGGAGATCCTGATAAGTTTAAACATGGAACTCCTATCACCATCACAGGACTGGGAGGGGCTGAAATATCAGCCAGACAAGTCAAACTGATGATGAGAATTGGACATTTACCTAAGAAAGAAATGTACCTATTCCTGAATACATCCCTGGAGTAGATATATTGACAGTATGACTCTAAATTTACCTGAGAGGAGATACCAATTTGCAGTAAGGAAGATAGGAATTAATATAGTTTTAGTGGGTAAAATAAAAATAGGCCCAATCATTTTACCTGAACCTTCTAAAGTAACTACTTTAAAGCAGTATCGTGTGCCAGGTGGGCAAGATGAAATTACCAGTACTATAAAGGATTATGTTAAGGCAGGAGTATTAGTCCCTACAATCACTCAAGGAAATAGTCTTACCTGGCCAGTACAAAAGTCAGATGAGACACGGAGGATGACAGTGAATTACAGATGATTGAAAAAGGTGACTCCTCCCTTGTATACTGCTGTTCCAGATATCATTACCTTAAAGGATCCAGAAATATAATGGGACTTGGTATGCAGCTATTGATTTAGCCAATGCTTTCTTTACTATTCCAATAGATTCTAAACAATGGGATCAATTTGCTTTCACTTGGCAGGGCTGACAATATACTTTTACATGCTTTTCACAAGGCTATCTGCATAGCCCCACTATTTGTCATAGGATTGAAAGGCTGAACGTTCAGATGAATTGGAGGTACTTGATATATACCTTACCTGCTACATTGATGATATTATGATACAGAGAAAACATGTAAAAGAAATGGAGAAACTTTTGATTAAGTATATGAAAAGCAAAAGGTGGGAAATTAACCCTGCAAAGATTCAAGGGTCAGCTCAAACCATAAAATTTTAGGGTTTACAATGGAATAAAGGGCTGCAAGAGATTCTTCCACAAGCCTGACCAAAGATTCAGAATTTTCCTACCCCCACCAATAAGAAAGAGGCCAAAAAGTTTATAGGATTATTTGGATATTGGCAACATCACATACCACATGTAGGACAAATTTTGAAACCTTTATATAAGATTACTAGGAAAAAATATTAATTTGACTGGAGACTTGAGCTGGGTAAAACTTTTGAAGAAGCAAAGGCTGCTATATGATTCACCCTAGATTTATGGTCTATGCAAAGTGCCCTGGTGGAATTACAAGTGGCTGCAGGATGAATATGCAAACTGGAGTTTATGGCAAAAACAACAAAGCCAAAATTTACCCTTAGGATTTTGGTCTGCAAAACTCCCTTCATCTGGAATTCAATGTACCCCTTTTGAAAAGCAGTTGTTAGCTGCATATTGGGCTTTGGTAGAGACTGAATAACTGACTTTGGGCCATGAGGTAATATTGAGGTCTGGAATCCCAATTATGACCTGGGTAATGAGTATCTCAGCTTCTCACAGAATTGGACGTACTCACGAGGCTAGTATAATTAAATGGAAATGGTATATTCAAAATAGATCTAAAGCAGACAAAAGTGGAGTCTGCTTTACATGAATCTATAGCAAACATAGATACTGAGGGAAATGTTACAGTCCTTAGTAAAATGGAATGAGGGATATGATGGATTAACTGAAGAACAAAAGAAGCATGCATGGTTTACTGATTGGACAGCAAAGTATTTGGGCCACAAAAGACACTGGAAAGTGGTAGCCTATAACCCATGTAGTAGGTGGACTTGGGAAAGTACTGGGATAGGTGAAAGTAGTCAATATGCTGAACTTATGGCAGTACATCAAGCTATCAAAACAGAACAAGGAGGATGGTGTCATATATTCACTGATTCATGGGCGGTAGCTAATGGGTTAGCTACATTGATACTCATGGAAAAATCAAAATTGGGAAATTCATGGCAAACAAGTCTGGGTCAAAGAATTATGGCAAGATATACGGAACATGTCTTTGGTTACTAATTTGTCAGTTTTTCATGCAGATGCTCACGTGACCCTCATCATGCCTGAACATGAGTACAATGCACACACTGATTGACTAGCAAAGATTGTTACTCAATATAACGTCCCTACTCTGACACCAACTGATGCTCTAGTACCAGCAAAATGGGTCTATCAAACAGCCGGACATTTAGGGGTCCAGGTCACACACCAGTGGACACAAGACCAAGGTATTAGTATCTCTCATTCATTGTTAAAACAAGTAGGGGGCTGAGTTCATGAAAGAAGGTTTGTATGCCAAGTGAGACTCTGGGAAGCTGCTAAGCAGTCCCCCAGCTTTGAAAACCCAGATGTTGGTACTTCCCTCTCAGATCTAAGAACCTGTGATAGCAGGCCCTCCTGTATATGTCAGGGTACTTACTGATACATTATGGTGACAAGGATGGGATATGCATAAGTTAAAAGAAAACAGATCAGAGCAATGAGAACTTGGAATGGAGCCCTGGAACCTGAGCAGAAAACTGCTTGCCAAATGACCCAGCAGACGTGGAGAACATCCTGTGTGCTGACTTTGGTGATATCTAAGAACCTGTGATAGCAGGCCCCCCTATATATGTCAGGGTGCTTACTGTTACAAGACTGGAAGATCAGAAGACCTGAATTCAATTGCCCACTTTGCCACTATATTGCTACACAGCCTCCTCAAAAAGCTGGAATGTGGCCATCTTGGAGCATTGTGAACAAGGAGAGCACAATTACATACCTGTAAGCCAATGGAACGTGAAGCCAAAGAGGAATTCATGTGATTACAATTATCCAAAGCTAAAGACTGTGTTTCAATGTGATTCTGTAGATATTCCTGTTGAGCGGAAGGAAGAGAGAATTATGCAGAACTCACACACATACAATCCTCAACTCAGTTGCCTCAGATGTACCAATCAAGCTTATCAAGATTTCATAGAATGCATTCAAAGGTAACAACCAGATGATCAGGAGGATAGAGCTTCAGAGGTGTATATACCCAGTAAAGTCAAAATACAAAATTAAAAAAAATCCAAATAGCAGAGGAATGTTATATATGTCAGTTGGAAAAGGAACAAACTGTTCCTCAGGTAGTAGCTGGAGAGATAGCAAGGGGAAAAGTACCAGTCCAAATTTGGCAAATAAATTATTTTGAACCCCTTTCCCAAGATAAAGGATGTAAATTTATATGTACTTCTGTTGACACCTATTCAGGTATACTAGTGGCTTGTCCCTATAAGAATATGACCCAGAAAAACATTTGTAAAACTCTAGACATAAGTCTATATTATGGAATCCCAATGCAGATGCAAAGTGACAATGAATCTCATCTCAAAAGTAATGAAATGAAGATGTATTGTTTATTAAATAACAAAGAATGGATATATCATATTCCATATTATCTACATGCATCTGGGTTAATTGAAAGAACGAATGGATTATTGAAAGAACAGTTAAGGAAGTTAAGTTCTAATAATTCTTATCAACATTGGAAAGATAATTTGTTCACTGCTTTACATAATTTGAATAATAGACCATTAGGAGGAAGTACACCTCTAGGCAGAATGATGACCTCAAATCTGCAAATTAGAAAACAACAAACACTCATAAGATCCCAAACACTGAGTACTGGATTGTGAGGCCAGATGTCTCAGCACCTTATCCCAGGACACTTGGCTCAGTAAGATATGATTTGCATGCTTTAGAGGACTTTAGGTTAGATAGAACCTAGGTTAGATAGAAAAATATCTACTAGAATATGTGTGAGAATCCTTGAAAATCATTTTGGATGGTTATTACCTAAATTTGGATTAGCAGATCGAGGAATACATGTATTGGCTGGAGTGACGGATTTTAATTATAAAGGAGAAATTATTGTGACGTTCCAAAATTTAGGTGAAGAACCCATACAATTTTGTAAAAATGATAGAATAGTTCAAGTGATTATTATTCCTTTTGAAACAATACCCCTTGTGGAAAGTGACCCTCCTTCCAAAATAACTAGCAGGGGAACTGAAGGACTGGGTTCTACTGCTAGAATAAAATTGAGAGCTAAAGTATGGGTAAAATGGAAACCAGATGATATCCCAAAGGTTGTGGAAATTATAGCGTGTGGGAAACATGATACTGTACCTGTTGTCTATTCAAGAGAAGATGATTACCAAATTGTACCCTTAACATATATATTCTACCATGAATGAGGCTATGATAGTGGGTTCAGAGACTCCAGAAGCATAGCTAACCCTATAATGCCCTGCTTCTGGTTATGGTCTCCTCGTATCTTTTTGACTTTTTGTCTATTAAACTCGTTCTTTAGATTTGTTTTCTGCAGGTTTAGTACCCTCCATCTACAGATGCCTGATTGCTTAAGCTGGATATCTCCTTGTCCACAACTGTGATGTGTCAGCCTTGGACCTGGCATCAACCAAGCTCCAGATACCAGGTAAAGAACTGACCTCTCGAATGGGACCTCTTGGGGCAGGGACAGCTCTATGCCCCATCTCAGCAGGAAGTAGCTAGAGAAGAAGAGACCTTCACCTCTTACTCCAAGATTTTGGACCCCATTCATTTGAGGGGAAATGATGGGGTGCTTGTGCTCAGACCCTACCCTATGTGCTTATTTTGTGTGATCTCTATTATATTGGTGTAAAAGTCTGTTGACACCAGTTGTCTAAGATACTGTTTAATATGCTTACTTTCTGTTATCTCTGTTACAATTCTGTTCATACCAGTTGCCCCACCGACCTATGTAATGAATATGAAAGATCTTGGGACCTAAAGTAAATGGAAAAAATCTTTCCCATTCATTAATAGGTCCATGTGACCTGCTTAGATCACATGGAAGCATAAGTCACATATAATGGGAGGAGCTTGCTGAATGGGTGGAACAGGAAGGGTGAAGCAGAGCTGGGAAGAAGTTGGTCAGTCTAGTTAGAGCTGGGAAGGACACAGGCAGGCAGGCACAGCTTAGGCTTGTGAGTGTTTGTCTGTGGGAAGGTCACAACAGGGGGCAGGAAGTCTTGGGAATGACTTTGCTCCCTGTGGTAATAACCTGTATTGACTTTTTGGTTGCTATGATGGATTTTGCTTTCTGCTTCTGAGATTTGGCTTTCTGGTGTCTAAATAAATGTTTTTCTTCTGCCTCCTATATGGAGAATCTGTTATACTTTGCGACTGAGAACTACTCTGGCATATTCATAGTCACCACCAGTGCTGTGAATGTTGCTTTGGCGATACTGCTGGATATGCTGGACTTTTGATTGGACACATTCCTCAGGTTTTTATTACTGGTCTGGCTACAACATCTGACCCAGATTCCTGGGCTCCTGGATCCTCATAGTTAGAAAAACCTCCCTCTTATAATGAAAAAGTACAAACAAGAAAGGCCAAATCCCTAGACATAGGTCTTGGGTTCATCTGGCCTAAAGCAAAGATTAGAAATAGGTGGCCCCTTAGGTCCCACCTAATCCCATGGTATGAAGAAATCCTTCACTCTCAGATGCAAATGCAACCCAGACAGTGCTCAATCAGGCAGTTTTAAAGATGGCAGACAGCCAATGGAAAAAACCTGCTCCTTACTGCCTGGTAGACCCACATAACATGCCCATCTATGCTCTGGTTCTCTAGTCTCCTAGAAGTCAGTCACCTAAAATTCTCTGTGTGGGTGATGACACCTTGAGTGGTCTAGGCATGCACATTACATTTGTATGAGTGCCTGGCACATGATAAGTGATTAACTAATGCCTGCTGACTGATTGTGCTTATGGATTCCAGATTTGGCTTTCACTAACTTAACCATTTCCATTGAGCATGATGGGAAACCACAACAAAATGCAATAAACATTAAGGAGCTTCTGCATGTGTTGAGCATTGAGTACTGTGTTCAGCCTTGAGATGTGCAGCACAGGCAAGACAACATAAGCCACTTGGTATCTCTCTGGATTTCAGCTGTCAAAGCAGTTTTTCTAGTGGATGTAACTTTGTAACTATTTTGTGGTTTATAGCATTATCGCAGCATCTTGCTTTTATAAAGCACTTCATGAAAGGCTTGCCAACTACAACACGCAAGTTAGAACTTTACTATACCCATTATACAGAAGAATTACAGAATTTGAGGATTTGCAGGTACCTGAGAGGCTACATAGTACAACCCATACCTGAGAAGCATCCTCACTGTAACATGCCTGACGAGTGGTTGCTAAGCTTCTGTTTGAAGCCTGCTAAGGATGCGTTTACTTCTTCTCTAGGAAATTCATTCCACTTTTAGATATCTGTTACTGTTAGGAAGTCAAGCTGTCAAGGCAACTGATGTCAAGTTTAACTTGACTTTAAGTCTAAATTGATCTCCCTTTCATTTCCTTCATATAATGGCAAATACCTCCACAAAGGAATTATTATTTGATAACCCCAGCATCGATACTGGGGAAAGGAAAGGGAAATGCCTATACAATGTCTGTGACATTATCATGGCAGCTCACTTTTATAAAACACTTTGCAAAGGCTTTCTTACTACTGTTCAGACTCCATTAATTTTTCATTGGAGATTTTTCAGACATAAGTCTTTCTGAATTGGCTTGGATCATTGTATTGCTGAGAAGAGCTGAGTCATTCACAATGGGTCATTGCACAATATTGCTGTGTTACTGTGTACAGTGTTCTCCTGTTTCTTCTCATATCATTTTGCATAAGTTCATGTAAGTCTTTCTGGGTTTTTCTGAAAGTATCCTGCTAATCATTTCTTATATTATAATCATTTACCATTACAATCATGTACTACAACTTCTTTAGCCATTTCCCAGTTGATGAACATCCCCTCGATTTCCAATTCTTTGTCACTACTTAAAGCATTACTATAAATATTTTTATACAAATAAGTCTTTCTTGCTCCTTCCCACCCGCCTTTCAAAAAAATATCTTTGGCATACAGACTTCATAGTGGTATGGCTCTGTCTAAAAGTGTGACACAATTTTATAGCTCTTTGGACATAGTTCTAAATTCTCCTAAATGTTTGCATCAGTTCACAACTCCACCAACAGTGCGTTATTGTCTCAATATTCCCACATCCTCTCCAACATTTATCATTTTCCCTTTCTTTCATATTAGCCAATCTAATAGGTATGAGGTGGTACCTCAGAGTTGTTTTCATTTGCATTTTTCTGATCAATAGTGCTTTAAAGCATTTTTTCCCCATATGGCTATAGATAGCTTTAATTACTTCATCTGAAAACTGTCTGTTCATATCCTTTGACCATTTGTCAATTGGGGAATGACTTGTATTGTTTTAAATTTGACTCAGTTCTCTGTATAATTGAGAAATGAGGCCTTTATCAGAGACACTGTAAAATTTTTCTCACAGTAATAGTTACTATATATTTGCCTCCATCCTATTTCCCCCCTTTTTATCCTATTCTCTTTCCTTTCACTCTGTTCATCATCAAAAGTGTTTTGCTTCTGAATACTATCTCCTCCAATTTGCCCTCCCTTCTACAAGCTCCCCCTTCTCATCACTTTCTCCTCCTACTTTCCTGTAGGGTAAGATAAATTTCTGTACCCAAATGAGTGTGTGTGTTATTTCCTTTTTGAGCCAATTTTGGTAAGAGTAAGGTTCAAGTGCTGTGCTCTTTCCCTATCTCTTCCATCTTCTCCTGCACTGTAAAAGTCCTTTTATAACTCTTTTATGCAAGATAATCTACCCCACTCTACTTCTTTCTTTCTCCTTCCAATGAATTCCTCTATTACCTCTTAATTTTATTTTTTGAGACATCATCCCATCATATTTAACTCACACCCATGCTTTTTGTTTATGTGTACTCCTCCTAACTGCCATAATAATGAGGAAGTTTTTAAGAGCTACATGAATCATCTTCCCATGTAGGAATGTATACAGTTTAACCTTATTGAATCCCTTATTTCTTTTTCCTGTTTACCTTTTTATGCTTCTCTTGAGTCTTGTATTTGGAAGTCAGATTCTCTGTTGAGCTTTGGTCTTTTCATCAGGAATTCCTGAAAGATCTCAATTTCGTTGAATTTCCATTTTTTTCCCTAAAGGATTATACTCACTTTTTCTGGGTAGGTGATTCTTTCTTGTAATCCTAAATCCTGTGCTCTCTGGAATATCATATTCCAATCCCTCCAATTCTTTAATGTAGAAGTTACTAAAACTTAGGTTATCCTGACAGTGGCTTCATGATATTTTGAATTGTTTCTTTCTGTTGCTTGAAATATTTTCTCCTTGACCTGGGAGCTCTAGAATTTGGCTATAATATTCATGGGCATTTTCATTTTGGGATCTCTTTAAGGAGGTAATTGGTGATTCTTTCAATTTCTATTTTACTCTCTGGTTCTAGAATATCAGGCCAATTTTCCTTGATAATTTCTTGAAAGATGATATCTAGGCATTTTTTTTTTTTTGGTTCATGACTTTCAGGTAGTCCAATAATACTTAAATTAGGGGCAGCTAGGTGGTGCAGTGGATAGAACACCAGTACAGGAGTGAAGAGGATCTGAGTTCAAATTTCACCTCAGATTCTTGACACCCACTAACTGTGTGACCTTGGGCAAGTCACTTAACCCCAATTGCCTCATCCTGGATCATCTTCAGTCATCCGGATGAATATCTGGTCACTGAATTCAGATGACTCTGGAGGAAAAGTGAAGCTGGTGACCTGTACAGCCCTCCCTCACTCAAAACAAAGTCAAGTGCAAGTCATGTCATTATTTCTCTGATGGCACGTTCTTCTTCGGCAACAAAAGATGAACACACACGCTAATACTTAAATTATCTCTTCTTGATCTATTTTCCAGGTCTCTTGTTTTTCCAATGTCATATTTCATGTTGTCTTCAATATTGTTTTATTCTTTTGATTTTGTTTGATTATTTCTTCATGTCTCACTGAGTCATCAGCTTCCCACTCACCCATTTCTAATTTTTAAGGAATTATTTTCTTCAGTGAGCTTTTATACCTCCTTTTCCATCTGACCAATTCTACTTTTTAAATTCTTTTCTTCAGTGAATTTTTGAAATTTTTTTTCAGGGTGGCTAATTCTGCTTTTTAAGAAGTTCTTCTCTTCACTGAATTTTTGTGCCTCTTTTATCATTTGGTCTATTTTGTCTTTTAAGGTGTTATCTTCTCCAGTATTTTTTGTGTCTTCTTTACCAAACTATTGATTCTTTCCCTCTGATTTTCTTACATTACTCTTATTTCTTTTCCCAATTTTCCTACTACCTCTTTTATTTGATTTTTGAATGGCTTTTTTGAGCTCTTCTAGGAATTCTTTCTGGGGCCAAGACCAAGTCACATTTTTCTTTAAGTCTTTGTATGTAGCAGCTTTGACTTTGTTATCATCTTCTGAGTTTGTTTTAATCTTCCCTGTCACCAGGGAACTTTCTTTTATTAGGGTTGTTGGGTCTCTTTGTTTGTTTGCTCATTTTCCAGCCTATTTATTGACTTTTAACTTTATTTTAAAGGTGGGCTCAGCTCCCAGAGTAGATGGGGCACTGTCCTAAACTTCAGGTTTTTAATGTAGCTGGTTTCAAAACTAGTTGGGAGAGGGTTCCTGTAAGTTTTCAGTTCTTTCAAGGTGGTATGATCAAAGGAGAGGTGTGTTTACTACTCTCCTGGACTGTACTCTAGTCTGTGAGTAATAACAAGCACTATTTTCCATCCTGGAACTGTGACCAGAGTCCTTACTCTAGTGTAGCTACAAGCTCTGGTGTGCTAGTGCTCCTCTCTGCCCTGGACTGCAACCTGAATCTGAGTACGGGTAATGCAACACAGTCCTCCCACTGGTGTCAGCAAAGGGACCCCTATAATTTCCTTCTGACCAGTTGTCTGGCCCTTTTACTATCTGTGAGCTAAGTGCCCTGGAAGCCTCTATTGCTGCTATAGAACCTAGTTTGCTGGGGGCAGTCTGTTGGGTTGCACTTCACTTTCACTTCCATGTGACACAACTTTCCTACCAACATTTGAAGTTGTCTTGGGCTGGGTTACTGTTTCACCCCATCCTTTTGTGGCTTCTGCCATTCAACCAAACTTTTGAAGTTCAAAAGGCCTTGGCCTAGTCCTTTCCATATCCAAGTCTTCTTCATCCCAGGGAAGAAAGAGTAGACATAACACTCATAACAACAGCTAACACTTATATGATGCTTTAAGGTTTGCAAAGCACTTCGCAAATATGATCTCACTTGATCCTTACAGCAAACCTGGAGAAGAAACTGAGGCAGACAGAAGTTAAGTGACTTGCCCAGAGTTATACAGGTAGTAAATATCTGAGGTTGGGTTTGAATTCTGATCTTCTTGACTCCAGGACCAACTTTCTATTCATTGTACTGCCTGGATGGCTGAATACACTATGGACAGAAGAAATAACAGGGCTATGTTCTCATGATTTCATGTGAAGTTGGTGAGGAGAGCAGGTTACCAGTACTCTTATCTGCCTGAAGGCCTATAGCAGTTATTATTATCATTTTTCAGTAATATCTGACTTTTTGTGACTCCATTTGGGGGTTTCTTAGCAAAGATACTGGAGTGGTTTGCTATTTCCTTTTCCAGCTCATTTTACAGATAAGGAAACTGAGGCAAACAGGGATAAGTGACTTGCCCAGGGTCACATAGCTAGTAAGTGTCTAAAACTGAATTTGAACTCAGGAAGAAGAGTCTTTCTGACTTCAGGCCTGGCATCACATAGTTGCCCACTAGGAATGATGCCCTAGCAACCTGCTTGACCCAGTTTATCACTGGATTAACTCCAAGAATGAGACACTGTGTCTTGTTATAGCAAGGGATTAATTGCATCCAATAGCTGTGTTGCATTTGAAAGTGAATTGATTTACATTTGAGCTTACTATGCCCCAAGGCTTGAGGTGTTATAGGGGAGAGCATGTTTCTGAGCTACAGAGATATGTTTATACTTTGATTCTTGCTGTGTCTTTTCTTTGCTATTTCCTCTTAAAAGCTAATGGATATTAATTGGTTAAATGATTCTGAGGATACTCACTGCATTAATGATATAGGGATGATATTAATTTTAACCAGATACTGATATTGAGGAGAGTATGCCAGAATGGGAGAACAAGGTAGAAGAATTAGTGGAAAACCCTCAACCCCTGAAGGGTATCCCTAGAATCCCTATGGGGAGATGTAATCAACCAACCTATGGAGACCCAACTTGTCATTGTGAGTGAGAGCTGGAACAAGGATCTTTAGAGTCTATGAAAGCTATCTTATATACATAAGGGTTATAAAACTACTGAGGCCAGACATTCTGGAAAGTACTATAGCAGTTAAAGTTTTATTGGCCCTCCCATAGTCCGTTACCACAGAAGATACAGCATCTGTACATTCTCAGAATCACTTTGCCTTGTTCCAAGAACTTTGAGGCAGTACCTCACTCCTATGCCATATCTTTGCTCCTAGTGACCTCTCCTCCTACTCTACTCATTGATATGATGCCCAATGGCTGCCTTCCAGGTTAGTCTACTCTTCATTTATCTCAATAAAGTCATCATCTTTGCCCAAGACTGACTCAGGACCAAGGGGGTGGGCGCTCTTGCTATTAAAGCCTTAGCCCTGATTTGGCTAGAGGGTTCCAACCAATTACCATCCTTTCTCTCACTTTTTTCTTTTCACTTTTCAAAGTCCCTTAGATCCTCTGGCATCTCACATTCACTTCCCTGTTTCCTGTGCTCACCTCCATCCTCTAAATGGGCAAGTGAAACTGACATCTGTCTATCCATGTAGTTGACTGGGCCATTCCATTAGGTAAAGTGGTCCCTCACTACCACCAGAATGTTGATCATTTCTTCTGGTCTCCTTGAAGATACAAAAAATCTGTGCAAGGGGCGGAGCCAAGATGGCGGAGTAGAAAGACGCACATACACATAGCTCCGAACCCACAACCCATAGAACATCTGTAAAAAGAAACTCACAGCGGATTCTGGAGCAGTAGAGGCCACAGAACAGTGGAGCAAAGGAGATTTCTGTTCCAGAGGGACCTGCAAACTTCTCACAAAGGGTCCTTCACGCCGTGGACTGGGCGCCGGGACTGGGAGCCGAGTACAGCCCTGCTGCACCCGCGGCACCAAGAAGAGCAGATACGAGCAGGCTTCAGGGACGGGATCTCCAGCGGCCGCGCGGGTCCCTCCACCCACAGGTGACAAGGGTCTGTGAGAGGGTCTCTTTGGCGGGTCGAGAGGGGAGTGGGGTGCCCCCATAACTCAGGCCCCCTCGGGAGGCAGCAGCTGAGGCAGCGGCAGACCAGGACTCCCCAAGCAGGCAGGAGCCTGGATCCATTGTTGAAGGTCTCTGCATAAACCTCCTGAGGGAACTGAGCCCTGTGAGGTGGCCCTGCCCCGACCTGAGCACCTGAACTTAATCTCACACTGAATAGCAGCCCCGCCCCCACCAAAAGCCCTGAGGCTGGGAAGCAGCATTTGAATCTCAGACCCCAAGTGCTGGCTGGGAGGATCAGGAGGTGAGGTGGGTGTGAGGAGAATATTCAGAGGTCAAGTCACTGGCTGAGAAAATGCCCAGAAAAGGGAAAAGAAATAAGACTACTGATGGCTACTTCCTTGGAGAACAGACATTTCCTCCCTTCCTTTCTGGTGAGGAAGAACAATGTTTACCATCAGGCAAAGACACAGAAATCAAGGCTTCTGTATCCCAGCCCACTCAATGGGCTCAGGCCATGGAAGAACTCAAAAAGAATTTTGAAAATCAAGTTAGAGAGGTGGAGGAAAAGCTGGGAAGAGAAATGAGAGACATGCAGTCAAAGCATGAACAGCAGGTCAGCACCCTGCTAAAGGAGACCCAAAAAAATGTTGAAGAAATTAACACCTTGAAAACTAGCCTAACTCAATTGGCAAAAGAGGTTCAAAAAGCCAATGAGGAGAAGAATGCTTTCAAAAGCAGAATAAGCCAAATGGAAAAGGAGATTCAAAAGCTCACTGAAGAAAATAGTTCTTTCAAAATTAGAATGGAACAGATGGAGGCTAATGACTTTATGAGAAACCAAGAAATCACAAAACAAAACCAAAAGAATGAAAAAATGGAAGAGAATGTGAAATATCTCATTGGAAAAACAACTGACCTGGAAAATAGATCCAGGAGAGACAATTTAAAAATTATGGGACTACCTGAAAGCCATGATCAAAAAAAGAGCCTAGACATCATCTTTCATGAAATTATCAAGGAAAACTGCCCTGAGATTCTAGAACCAGAGGGCAAAATAAATATTCAAGGAATCCACAGAACACAGCATGAAAGAGATCCAAAAAGAGAAACTCCTAGGAACATTGTGGCCAAATTCCAGAGTTCCCAGGTCAAGGAGAAAATATTGCAAGCAGCTAGAAAGAAACAATTCAAGTATTGTGGAAATACAATCAGGATAACACAAGATCTAGCAGTCTCTACATTAAGGGATCGAAGGGCATGGAATAGGATATTCCAGAAGTCAAAGGAACTAGGACTAAAACCAAGAATCACCTACCCAGCAAAACTGAGTATAATACTTCAGGGAAAAAATTGGTCTTTCAATGAAATAGAGGACTTTCAAGCATTCTTGATGAAAAGACCAGAGCTGAAAAGAAAATTTGACTTTCAAACACAAGAATGAAGAGAAGCATGAAAAGGTGAACAGCAAAGAGAAGTCATAAGGGACTTACTAAAGTTGAACTGTTTACATTCCTACATGGAAAGACAATATTTGTAACTCTTGAAACTATTCAGTATCTGGGTACTAGTTGGGATTACACACACACACATGCACATGCACATGCACACACACATAGAGGCAGACTGCACAGAGTGAATTGAAGAGGATGGGATCATATCTTAAAAAAATGAAATCAAGCAGTGAGAGAAATATATTGGGAGGAGAAAGGGAGAAATGGAATGGGGCAAATTATCTCTCATAAAAGAGGCAAGCAAAAGACTTATTAGTGGAGGGATAAAGAGGGGAGGTGAAAGAAAAACATGAAGTTTACTTTCATCACATTCCACTAAAGGAAAGAATAAAATGCACACTCATTTTGGTATGAAAACCTATCTTACAATACAGGAAAGTGGGGGATAAGGGAATAAGCAGGGTGGGGGAGATGATGGAAGGGAGAGCATGGGGAGGAGGGATCAATTTGAGATCGACACTCATGGGGAGGGATAGGATCAAAAGAGAATAGAAGTCATGGGGGACAGGATAGGATGGAGGGAAATATAGTTAGTCTTATACAACACAACTATCATGGAAGTCATTTGCAAAACTACACAGATTTGGCCTATATTGAATTGCTTGCCTTCCAAAGGGAAGGGGTGGGGAGGGAGGGAGGTAAAGAAGTTGGAACTCAAAGTATTAGGAACAACTGTCGAGTAGTGTTCTTGCCACTAGGAAATAAGAAATACAGGTAAAGGGGTATAGAAAGTTATCTGGCCCTACAGGACAAAAGAGAAGATGGAGACAAGGGCAGAGAGGGATGATAGAAGAGACAGCAGATTGGTCATAGGGGTAATTAGAATGCTTGGTGTTTGGGGGGGAGGGGATAAAAGGGGAGAAAATTTGGAACCTAAAATTTTGTTAAAATGAATATCAAATAAATAAATAAAATTTAAAAAAAAAGACAAATCTGTGCAAAACTAGCTGTCTGACAGCCTGACAAAGAGGAATAGGTAATTTGAATTGACTGAAACCCATAGTAACCTCTAAAATTGGGAGGAACCTTCTATATAAAGTGAGTCTGAAACATTGCCTTACTTCTTGATCAATTGCTCTGTAAAGCTGTTCTTCAGCTGTTTCATGCATCTATGTGCCTTGACTCCCGGATAAATTACAAGTTGAGGTTATGGACAGTACCATCCCTGTTCCATTATCTCCCCCAAATCACCTGTCACAGTACTGTACTAAACCCAATATTCAATAAATGTTAATTAAATGAATGGGTACTGATGTAAATTTCATAAGGACTAAGGGAGAGGGGCAGAATACCACTAACAATTCTAGCCATTCCTCACATAGAACATAAACCCTTTGAGTGTAGGGATTGTTTCATTTTGTCTTTGTAGCTACAGTATAGCACAGTAGTAAGCACTACTATATCCATAGTAAGCATAGTAACCTTGCTGAATTAACCTTTTTTAATGAAATAGGCCAGTGATGCTGGCAGTATAAGTGAAGGATCATTTTTTAATCATTTTTTATTTTTTTAAATAATATTTTATTTCCCCTCAAATGACATGTGAAAACAATTTTTATTATTATTTTTTTAAGTTTTAAGTTCCACATTCTATTCCTCCTTCCCACCTTTCTTGCCCTTTCCCAAGACAGTAAGCAATCTGATAAAGGTTATACTTATGCAATTTGGTAAAACTTTTCCATAGCAGTCATTTTAAAAAATAAGTTTTATTGATATTTGTTGTTTTCACCTGACCTAGACTTTCTCTTATATCCTCCTCCTTCCCCTTTCCAGAAAGTCATCTCTCTTAGAACAAGGAAAAAAGAGGGAAAAAAAAAGAAAAATTCAGCAAAACCAATCAATGCATCAAAAAAAAAATAAATCTGATATATCATGTGCAGTGTTCCCCATCCTTAGATTTCCTACTTGTGAAGAAATATTATTTTTACTTGTTGTCTGGTGGGTTGATTAATTATAGCTACTTCCTTAGCTTCCTCATCTGTAAAATGGGCTGGAGCAGGAAATGGCAAACTACTCCAGAATCTCTACCAAGAAAACGCCAAATGGGGCCACAAAGAGTTCAACTGGATTGAAACAACTGAACAACAATAAAAAAAAAAACCAAACATTGTTCCAGATGCTAAATGAGTATTGGAGCACAGAATTTGAGAGAGGAACATCCTGAACCCCATGTCCTTCAAGTCTGGTTCCTTAGGAAAATACTGGCATGTATCAAGAAGGATGTAGACTAGGACAAGCTCAATGCATTTGGTGCTTAGGCGGTTATTAGCAACCTAGAGATCAGGGGACGTTGGGTAAGATGAGGTTAAGAAGTGGGTGGGGTTAGCTTTGCTTCATCCACAGATGTGATACACAAGTCATGTATGGTGTTATCCAGGCCTTGGGTGGGGGGGGAGAGGAATGTGAAATAATAGGATCAAGGACTATACTATGAGGCAGTCCCCAGAAGACCTCCCTCCAAGCTGCCATGTGTCCCATAAACATTATATTTGAGATTATTCACTCAGTTCTAGGTCCACCTGACTGTCATCTAGTTTACATCTCTGCCTTTTTCGCAAGGATATTGTAAGATGATTCGTCAAATGCTTCGTTCAAGTCAAAGTATTTATACTAACTCATCATACTTACCTCTCTTTATCTTGTCTATAAGGACATCTTTAGAGATTTTGTCAAATGCTTTCCTGAAATCAAATATACTGAGTCTATAGCATTTCCTCTGATATACTAGTCCAAAAAAAAAGTTGTTTTGGTATAAGCTGTTGTAGCTTTTATATACTCTGGGCATTTCTTATCCCAATTTGAACTAGTGCTAGTAAACTGGCTCTCTAAAAGGCTATGTTTCTCTTTTGGAGTTCTAGGAGTACCCCTTAAGGGAGGTGAGTCATTTTTCTAATTAAGTTCCCATTCCAGTGTATTTCCTCTGATATCAATCACCAGTACAGTTACTTCCTCTGTCTCACTGATAGAGTCAGTGGTTAGCACCTCAATATCTAGCAAGAGCAGAAGTTACAAAGCATTTCCCTCAATACCAACAGGCACATCCCCCTCCCTCCTCCATATCCTTAGACCCTAGGGAGAAGGGGATCTCTACAAAGTATGTAGCCTCCAAGGTATTTGCCCCACCAAATTCATTTTCCAATATGGTGTAGCTACTGGCCAATATGGTGTCACTGCAGGAAGACACAGTGTTTCAGAGTCAGCCCACTGATGGCTGAGTCAAGCAGGTTGCTCCTCAGAGCTATACTGAAACCTCACCTGCCAGCATGAAGGCTAGTATGGACGACAGGTTCTGGTCCTCTAGTGATTTCTTCTTTAGACCTTTCAAAGATCCTAAGTTAAGGTTAGTGTTGCTGTTCAGTGTTTTAGTTGTATCCAACTTTTTGTGACCCCATTTGAGTTTTTCCTTCTCCAACTCATTTTACAGATAAGGAAACTGAGGCAAACAGGTGAAGTGATTTGCCCAGGATCATGTAGCTACAAGTGACTGAGGTTGGATTTGAACTCAAGTCTTTTTAACTCCAAACCTGGTTCTCTATCCACTGTGCCACCTAATGGCCCTTCACAAGATAGTAGTCATCTCCAAAACTTTTTCACTTTAGAGCTGGATAGAATGGACACAAACCTTAACCACTTACCTCTAGAAAGCCTGTGAAGCAGCAGGTAGAAAGCACAGCATGTGTTCTGTGGACAGGGTTCCCATTGGCCAATCTCCTGTTAACCTGAGAAACCTAAGTCCACATTGGGAGAAATATATACATTCTAACTGACTTTTCCATTTGAAAGAACAACAGTAAGACATGTAGCCCTGCCAAAAAACTTGCAGAGTATGGGGCCCCCAGATAATTTTAACCCAGGTTAAAGGTACTCTGTGGGTCTGTTCCCTAAATTCATAACTCATTAGCCCTCCTCTCCAATACGTTTACCTTTAATCATCAACTTTTGGACATGATTAGCTTAAAGCTGTGGCATTGGGAATGAATGAGAAAGAAATGGCATGGTAAGGTAGGTAGAAATAGAACATTTTCCCCATAAAACTGCAGTTCACTCTCCCACAAATACATATAGCATCAGTGGGAAGAATGGACATCCACAGGGAGCCTATGTGGAGGGGCACCTATGTGGCCAAGGCATTCACACAGTGACTAGTGGGCCATTCCACCTCTCTGATACTACAGGACTGCTCTTCCCCCAGGGACTCCTCCTTGCTTCTGTAAGTCTCTGCCCCAGGTTGCTCAGCTGGATACATTGTTCTGCCCATCCTGGGCCCTGCCTTATACCTGCCAGGTGTTGATACTTTGGACCCTGCCCCACTTGGTACTCAGTTGGACGGATGGAAACCAAGTCATTTTCCTAGCTACCTGGCTGTACTCAGTTTCTGACTCGTGGGAATGCTTGCTTAACTGTGCAACTCCTAGAAAAAACCAGAAACCACTGACCAGAAACAGCAAAAAGCCTCCTCTAGGGTTCTACTATTTGGGTCTTTTTGGAATCTTGACTCCCAAAGTCTCTGTTCCTCCCAGTAGGAGATTCTCAGCCTTGAGTACTAAGCTCTTTAACACATGGAGCAGAGTTCTTCCACTATTTTAGGCCTTCAGCCTGAGTCCTTTTTGAACTCTCCTAGGTCTATGGCCTTAGGTCCCCTGGAGACCTCACCTTAGTTTATTTGTGAACATTCCTAATATTAATCTCTGCAGACTATAGTTATTTGTTATGTAATATGTAATGGTTATTTGACTAATTCCCTAACAACTCTGGAGCTCAGGGTTCTTCAGATTTCAAAATCTAACTCATTCTTCCAGTTAACTGGGTGGGTCAAGTTAATAAGTATTTATTAAGAGTTTGCTATGTGGCAGACACTGTGCCAAGTGATGGAAATACAAAAAGAGACAGTCCCTGCTCTCATGGAACTTACAATTCCAGTTGGAGCAGAGTACCAGGGGTGGGGAACCTGCAGTCTTGAGGCCACATGTACAGGTCTTCGGCTGCAGCCTTTTGACTGAATCCAAACTTCACAGAACAAATCGATTTGTTCTGTGAAGTTTGGATTCAGTTGAAGGGTCCCACTTGAAGACTTAGAGAGCTTCATGTGACCTTGAGGCCACAGGTTCCCCACCCCTGGGGCAGTCAATACAGAAAAGGAAGCTGAAAGAGAGGATGAGGGAAGGGAGATGATATCTGGACTTTAGTGGTAGGAGTTTTGAGACTTGAAAGTGGAATTGGGAGTAGAGTGAGGGATGCCAGGCTAGGGTAGTTCCTCAAAATGTACTTTCTGGGAGGAACTCACCAATGGGAGGAAGGGGTGTAAAAGTGAAGGGATCTTTGAGTGTTCAAAGCTGAGTGGGTGAACAAAAGGCAGCATACAAACTAAATGAGGAGAAGGGAAGGGGAAAGAGGAAGATCAATGTTTTTTCTACATCTACAATCATTTTCTCAGTCTTTTCATATTCAGATACAGCCATTTCAGAGCTTCTGAGGGGCTTTTCGTTATTCTTTTATATATAAAATTATAGTAAAAGGAGGGAAACAAAATCATGTGTAACAGTCTTCTTCGAACTCATATGTGTACCAAAAGGCTGGGTCCCTACAGGGACAATTACTACCTCTGGTTCCAGGGGTAAGTGAGAGGGCCTATGCTTTAACACTGTAGCTCACAAGCTCCCACTAGTGTTCATCTCATGAACAATCAATCTGTAAATTTAATGAGTACTTAGAAAAGATGTTTACACCAATGGATAGTAGTTACAAAGCATTTCTCTCAATCTGGGGTACAAGGTCCCACATATATACATCGAGTCCACGGGCTGGAGACTTAGCACCAACCTGATGTACAATTGTAGTGAGGCACATATGTAGGAAACACATGTGGTCCATAGCTCTCGAACTAAAGGGCATTGGGAACCTTGAGGGCCTCCAGATCCTTTGTCTCCTGAAAGTCATAGCAAAATGTCCAAAGGAGCATTGCTGTGATGAAGAGTACTTTACTGTGCACACACTTTACTGTGAGGAACACATCCTCTCAGCAGGGTAGATAGCTCAGTGGGGCTTGTTCTTTGGGAGATACAGCATCTGTGCTAGAGAGGTCAATCTGCTCAGAGTAGCCCCTGTAGCTATCTAATTTAGCCACTGCTATTCTCCTTTTCCTCAGTTACTGAAGACACAGAAAAGAAGACTGTCTCCAAAGTCCTTGACACTGTCTAACTTCAGAAATGGATGTGGTTTCATGGATGGAAAATTTAACTAAAGAAGATACATTACCCTCAGCCTTCCCTCTTTACCAACCTTAAACACTAGAGTTTTGCCATCTGCCCTCATCATAAATGTGTTTTCTCCTCCAATTAGAATAGGGAGCTCTTTAAGAGCAGAGACTGTCTTTATTTTTCTCTCTATCCCCAGCACATGGCATAGTACCTGGCATATAGTAAATGCTTAATAAATGAGCCTTCCTTCCTTCTTTTCTTCCTTCCTTCTTTCCTCCTTTCCTTCCTTCCTTCATCTATCTTTCCCCATTTGGGGCCATCACCTATTGTCCTGATCTATATCTTGCCGTTAAACCCAGAGGAGATAGAGGAGACTGTCTCTGGAGGAGACAGTGAGGTTGGTGACTTTGCACAGCCCTCCTTCACTTAAATCCAATTCACTTGAAAATTATGGCATCACTTTCCAGATGTCCTGATGTCCTTGATGTTTCAAGAACAAAGGACAAATATATGCAGATGTCTTAGCTGCTTGATGCTGAAAGAATGGATTTAATGTGAGACCACTGCTGGCAGTGGCGTCACTGTGGCTGACAGGGGGATAAAGGGCATTTTATTAAGGCAGCCAAAACATATTCAGACATAGACTTTATTCTAATTTTTCATATTTCTGAGTGAAGTTCATATTTAATATTAAGTGGGCAATTAAAACAAGGGGTAATCTCACTTTTATTTATATTTATGGATTTCATCTTTAATTACTTGGTAATGCATTGAGTTTTCATCTTTGAAAAAGAAAGTAAGAATAGTGAGCACATCCCATAAGTTGTTTTGCCCTCACTACATAAGAAAGTATTCGATGAGCAGAGGACCTGAGAGCCGGGACTGGCTGACTGACCATTCTGAGCATTTGCTCCTTCGAAATGCCCTCTGTGGACCAACAGAAAGTCTATCCCATATGCCAGGCATATCCACTAGTTTTTATTTTTTGTTTTTAAATCTTGATATAAGTGTTCTTTGTGACCTTGGCACTGGACACTTCCTAAAGATTAATGACCAGCTCTGAATGAGTCCAGGCCATTAGCTTCTCCCCCCTGGCTCTTTCTTAGTCTCCAACAAATGGCCTGTGGTTCTCTCCCTGTGCTTAGCCACTCCACTTTTGTAATAGCACAGCAAAGTTTGCATTTGAGTTTGGTGAAAGCTATTTTAGGTTGAATTTGAGAAAGGATAAACTGTCTCTCACATTGCTTTCAAGAAAACTGATGACTTATTCAAAACAAACATAACATCACTTAGTTAAGAATTTCAGACTCTCTGATTTTATGCCCCAAATCTTCATTTGACCAGAAAAGGAGATGAAAATAAAAATAAAATTGCAACGTTGAAAAAAAAAGATTGGGGGAACTTGTACTTGCTCACAACTGTAGTTTTAGAATTCTAGCAGGTGAAAAGGTCTTGGACCTGGAACCCTTCAGTCAGTCATTGGATATTTCAGATGTGGTTGACTCTGGCTTGTACTGACTGTCACTAAGTATGCCCCTCACACAGCCATCTTGGAGGAAGTCGGCTCTTTTTGTTTGGATGGGAGGCAGATGTGCACATAGCTTTGGGTTCTACACTAACTGCATCTTTCAACACATTCCTTCTGCTTAAAGAACATTATTCCAGTATTGCTTTCCATTTCACACCCCCGATTTCTAGCTTCTTAAAGCTGACTCTTTTTGTAGGTGCCATTGTGCTGCTCCTAGAGTACACAAGTAAGGTCCTCACTAACTGCAGGGTCTATATCTATTATACCTCAATGTACACACTTTGCTGCTACTGTTTGTAGAAGAATTTCCTTATCTTGCTCCTGGTAGTGCATTATAGGCAAGCATGAACTGTAAAGTGTTTATTTAAATAAATAAACAACCATAAAGGACACCTCTAAACTGGTAATTGAATTACCTCCCCGTCACTTCAGAATGTGTGACATTTCTTGAACTGAGTTAGTGTTAAAACCATAAGCCCTCCCAGTTACCCCTGGAACCAGAGTTAGTAATTGTCCCTGTAGAGACCCAGACTTCTGGTACATATATAAGTCGGGAGAAGGCTGTTACACATGCTTTTGTTTCCCTCCTTTTAGTATAATTTTATATGTAAAAGAATAATGAAAAGGTCAAGTCAGCATTACTCTTACTGTTGGTCATACTTAAAACTGTTGAAATAAACAGTTTATTTTAAGCATATGACTCACAAGGAAGTGAAATAACCACAAGAAACTGTTTTTGTACACTGTACATCCTTAGTATTTCTACATGTATATGATAAGGATGTACATTACTGTCCTTTGTACAGACAGCTTAAATAAAGCACTATGTCAATCTGCTAAAAAACAAACAAACCCCAAAATGAAGGACAAATTACATTATCTCCCCCCCGCCCAATACAAAATGAAGACAATATCTCCAGAGTTCTCTTAATCTTTTGGAAGTTCATTACTTTTTGCTCAATTGCTTTTCCCCTCCAAACCCTACCAGTTATGATCTTGCCTTCCTCATCTATGTACCATTCATTCAACGTGGGACAGGGAGAAAGGACGGGGGTGGGGAAGATCCTAGCACTTGTTACATAATGAAAAATTACTAGAAAGCTGTTCTACTCATATTTTGGAGCCTATGCTCCTTCTACCAGTATGGGAAATTACATTTTATCAACTTTGTTTCAACTCCCTGTTTTACTGGAGGTGTCAGAGTTTGTTTTAATGAACTCCAAGTTTGATATGAGTCAATAAAGTAATATGTCAGTTAAGAAATTTAATGAGATCTTGGGCTGCCCTGAGAGGTGATAGAGTCTGGCCACATCTGGAGTTGTTTTCAGTTCTGTGTTCTCACATTCTAGAATGGATATTGGCAAGCTAGACCGTCCAGAAGAGGGCAACCAGAATGAGAAGTGTGGGTTTCCCCTTTTTGGAGGTCTTTAAGCAGAGGCAGTATGATTCTCTGCTGGGTAAACTGTGGAGAATCCCCCCTCCACCCCCAATATGGGTCTCTCCTTCTTGGGTGAGGGAGAAAAAGGAATAAGGATTTGAAGGACAGAGTAGGCTCCCCTTCTGGATTATTGGGAGAAATATTTAAAGTGAGTATTGCCCTTAGAGATCATTGAACCCAACCATTTCATTTTCTTTAAATACTGTACGATGAGGAGAGCAAAACTCAATGCTCTCAAAAATCTCCTCTGGTTGTAAATTTGTGATTATAATTGCTATGCATTTGTGGAGGCGTAATACAATAAATCTTAGTAAACTAAAAGAGTTCTTTGCCTAAGCAACAGTGTGACTCACCATCACCTCCTAGTGGCTAACTGTGGCTCATGTCTATCATTTAAACCATGTCTATCATTTCAACTACTCCACAGTCAACAATAGTAAAACATTTTAAACTATAAGCAAAGCTCTATAAACTATAAAGCAAAGCCAAGCTCTGTGAAGAGCCCTGTGACTGTGGGGGGAACTAAATAGAAAACAATAGACCTATTGTCCTCGAGGAGCTTACAATCTTCTGGGGGAACTCACGACAAACTCCATTCAATTCAGCAAAAATCAGAAAGCACTTTTAAAATATTATTTATTTATTATTATCTATGTGCGGGGCATTGTGCTTTGCATTGAGAATAAAAAGACAAAAACCAAAAAATGTTTGCTCCCAAGGAGTTTCTAGTCTAGCACAGGGTTATAATTTAAGGTGAATTGAAGGACATCACAAGGGGAGCAAGAGAGGAGGGAGGGACTGAAGATAAGGGAAGTCTTCAAAGAGAAGATGACATTTGAGTTAAGTCAGGGTTCTGAGAGACAGAGATAAGAAAAGAGTGAAAAACATGGGAGATAATGTGTACAAATGTCTGGGCCAGGGACCAGATGTGATGTCAAGATCAGAAAACAGGTGGTGGTTGGGCTTGTCTGGAACATAGAGTTCATGAAGGCAAATAGTGCGAAATAAGACTGGAAAGGAAATGGGGACCCACATTGTGCAAGGTCTTATATGTCAGGCTGAGTTTGCATTTTATTGTGGAGGCAACGTGGAGTTACTCAAGATTTCTGAACAGGGCAGGGGAATGAATGGTCATTTGCTTAATGATTATTTTATCATATTTTTGGAGGGTGAATTGGAAATGGGAGAAGTTGGAAGCCAGCTAGGAGACTGACTACCTAGTAGTCTGGGTGTGAAGTGATCAGGATCTGAATTAGAGTAGTAGCAGCAAGGGAGGAGGAAGGGAGGAGAAGGGGTCAGATTTTGAGAAGTGTCTTGAATAAGAGAGTGAACAAGACTTTCCAACTGAATGGATGTGATGGGTGAGGGAAAGAAAAGTGTTGAGGATCATTCTCAGAATGCACACCAGAATGAGTTGAAGGATGGAATGGGAATAGGGAAACTGTGGAAATAGGGAAATTTAGAGTAGGGACAGATTTAGGAGGAAAGGTAATGAATTTTATTTTTGACATGTTAGTTTGAGGTGTTGATCTACACTGATTGAGGAATTTCTTCCCTGGGAGCTCCTGTACAGGTAAACTATGTTAGATACTTAGTGCTAAGTGGAATTACAGAGACCAAAAGAAGGGGGAGGAGGAGGAGAAACAACGTCACTTGCCCCAAGGAGTGTATATTTTTTTCTTTTTATGATTTGTGTTTAAAATTTTTATTGATATACAGGATATCCCAAAGATAGTAACACTTAAAACTGCCCTAAGACTTTTGGGACATCCTGTCATTTGCTTTTCCATCCCCTTTATTTCTCTTTCATAAACTTGCACTCTACCAGAGGAATACAGTGTGTACACAGAGAAGTAAACACAAGGTAATTTGATATGTAAGTATTCATGTAAAGAAGGCTGTCCCAGACTTGGCACGTCCCTGGGAGAAGTTGTGAAATGTTGCTTAGGCTCTGGGCCACTACTAGGCACAAGGGCTAGGGAATTGCACGAAAGGTTCTAGTGATTGGAGCCAGTGAGGATTATCAAAGATTCCCTTGCAATTTGGCTCCTGCCTCACCCTTCTACTAAGGCTAATCTCCTAACAGGTCCCCAATGATCCCATTACATCAAGTCCTCCTCATTCCCTGGGCTCTTTCTGTAGATCTCAACACCAATGAACACCTCTTTCTTCTAGACCCTCTCTCCTCCATAGGCTTCTAATTCTTGCCCTTTCTAGCTAATTTCTTTGTTATTCTCTTTTCACCGACTTCCTTTCTCCCAACCCCTTAAGTATTCCCAAGATTTTCTCTGTGGCCTTCAAGTTGTTGCTGTACCTTCTCCCTAAATTATTTTCTGCATTCCCAGGACTTCAACTATCACCTCTCTGCATTGACTCCTATGAATTTCCCTATTACCTCTTCCAAATCTTCATTATACTCTTTCTGATCACCAGCTCTACACCTCTAGTTACCTAGAGTATCAAGGATTATAGTTTTAGAACTAGAAGTTATCAATGTCCAACTCCATCATTTTATTTTATTTCATGAAATATGTTTATTGGTGCTCTTTAAAAAAACATACCTTTATTACTTCCCCATGACTTAACCTCTCCCATCCCTAAACTCTTTGTTGTGAAAAATAAGCGCAATCAAGTAAAACAAATCAACGAATTGTCCATATCTAAAAATTTGTGCCTCATTCTGAACCTAAAGACCACTAGCTGGGAGGCCTGATGCATATTTCATCAACAGTCCTCTAAAGTCCATTCACCAGATCAGAGGTTTCAACTACAGTCTCCAACACTCCAAAGTGCCACCTAAATCAGATAAAAATGTAATTGGAAAATATTTAACAAAATAAATAAAAATACGATAAACATAGATAACATTATATTTTAAAACTAAGTCAATATGTGGTGGCAGGGATCCTTATTTATGCATTAGTGCATTTCTATTTGGGTTTGACACCTCTGGACCAGACTTGTTTAGTCCTTCAGTGTTGTTTTCTTTTACATTACTACAGCCATCATGTAATTATTGCTCCCTTGGTGCTACTTACTTTTCTCTGCATCAGTTCACACAAGTCTTCCCAGGCTTCTCTGAATTCATTGTTTCTTATGGTATAATGATATTCTATTGCATACACATGCCATAATTTGTTCAGCAATTTTTCAATTGATAAGCATGATCTCTTCAGTTATTTGCTACTATGAAAAATATTCTTCCAAACATATTTCTATATATGACACTTTTTGTTCCTGGCCTTTTCTCAATCTTCATTCTTCTCAGCAGCTTTTGATATAGTTGATCACTCTCTTCTCTTTGATGATAACTTTCCTCTAGGTTCCATGACTGTACTCTGTCCTGGTTCTCTTCCTACCATCTGATTGCTCCTTCTCAGTCTTCTTCATTGGATCTTTGTCTAAGTCATAGCTGTTAATAGTGGGTTGTTGGGATTGGAAGCTCAAATCCGTGTGGACGGTCTCGGGCGGGTAAAAGTGGGACTTCTAAATCTTAGAGTCTTACGAGGCCCTCCATGAACAGCGGGGATTCGAGAAGGTCAGACTGAGCTAGCTCGGCTAGCTCGGGTATTTCCGCCTCTCCCCGGGAGATACGTGATGGGTGGAGTCTCCCTGCCCTCGAGGTCGTCCCGGATCTGGGCACACTATTGTTATCTAACAGCACGGTATTGAGATGCAAACTGTGTGGCTGAAGGTTAAGTAGGATTGAGGAAGCCTGAAAGCTCTCTCTTAGCACGTAAGGAGCCAAGAGGACAGTAGGCTCCGCTTTCCTTCTTTCCTCTCTCCCCTCCCCCTCTCTCCCCGCTTGTACTTCTACTTCCAATCCCTTAAGATCTTAGCCTCCTTAGGAAATCTCCCCCTCTTCCTCCTAAGGAAGACCCCCCTGCACTTGTAACCGAGACCCTGAAATAAAGCTCAACCCTTGTTCGACTCTGGAACGTCCTTTCTCTCATACGTGCATCCGGCGTGGCCAGCCGAAGACCTCGGAGGTGAGGTAAGAAAGACTCGGGTAGCCCACACAGGCCTCTAGGCCTGGCAGTTTTTGTCACCCAGGGCTGTCCTCTGCTCCCTTCTCTTCTCTCTTTACACAATTTCTCTTGGTGATCTCATCAGCTCCAACGGATTCAACTGTCATCTATATGCTGAGGACTCTTGGTCTACTTATCTGGTTTCAACTTCTCTCCTAACCTTTGGATCTAGTCTCAGAATTTCGAAAAATGGGAAGGACTTAGCTTGGTGAAGAAAAGGTGAGAGGACAATGAAGCAATAACAATGGTTGGCATTTATATAGACAGAGCTTTAAGGTTTGTGAAATGCTTTCCACATTTTCTCATTTGACATTTACCCTGTAAGCGAGGTGCTATTATTATTCCTTATTTTCTAGGTGAGGAATCAAGCACCAGACTGGTTAAGTGACTCGCCCATGATCCCACAGCTGTCTATGGTGTCTGTAGGTCTGAGGTGACATTTAAACTCAGGTCTTTCTGATTCTAAGTCTGGCCCATTATCCTCTATATCATGCCACCTCTCTTGAGGTCAGAGGGACGGTAAATGGGAATCTGAAAATTCCAAGTATTTCAAATCTGATATCATATTTGCCAGTGTAAGGGAGGCTGTGAGCACTATTCTCCCAACCTTTCCCCATCCCTTATGAAGTAGGTAACATTCTTGATTGAGTTATTTGGGATTGGGACACACTAGGGAAGGGAGGAGAAAGAAGCCTTTAAGAAAAATAAGATGCCAAAAGAGAATTAGAGAGACTGCTGAGAGATAAAGGTTAATTGGAATCTCATTGAAATGAGGAGAGGGGAAGCTCTACTCCATGGACAAAGGGGATGATTCTAAGGAAGTGTTCAATTGCTGAAACAGTAGCATGGTAACTTAGCAAGGGAACTATGGTAGAAGAGTTTGGGGAGAAAGTGAGAAGGGAGTAGTATTGGGAAAGAAGGATCATGAGCTTTGTATGAGCTCTTTTTGGTTTCTGTGTCCTTTTCTGGCATTACTTTCTTTAAGTTCAGCTAATGTCTCAAATACTTGAGCATTCTGTACTAAGTGACTTTTGCCAATAAGCTTTACGTGATAGTTGGTGTTGTAAATTAATCTTCTGTCCTCCAATCTGACATCTCCAACTGCCTACTAGACATCCCAAACTGGATGTCCTGTAGTCAACTTAAGTTCAACATTTCCAAAACAGAATTCATTATCTTTTCCCTAATTCCTCTGTTCCTCCTTTCCTTCTTCCTGTCAAGAGTACCACCATCTTTCTGGTCACACTGCCTCAAAAATCTAGGTGTCATCTCAACTCCTCACTCTCTCTCACCACTCTCCCACATGCAAGCAATTGGGAAGACTTATAGAATCTATCTTCATGACATCTCTCATATATGCCCCCCTTCTCTCCTCTGACTCTGCCACTACCCTGGTGCAGGCCCTCATTCCCTCATACCTACTACAAGAACTTGCTGGTTTGTTTCCCTGCCTCACGTCTCTCCCCATTCCAGTCATCTATTAAACTGATCTTCCTAAAACATGTGTCAGGCCATGTCACCCTCACAGTGACTTCCAGGATCAAACATAAAAACCTCTGTTTAGTTTATACAGCCCTTCAGAGACTGAGTCTGTCTTATACCTTTCCAGTCTTCTTACACCTTACTCTCCCCTTCCATGAACTTTGTGATCAATAACACTGGCCTCTTTGCTATTCCTCTTATAAGACACTCCATCTCTCAATTCAGTGCAATTTCACTGGCAGTCCCTCATGCCTGGAATTCTCTTCCTCTTCATCTCCACCTTTTGGCTTCTCTGGCTTCCTTCAGGTTCCAATTGAAATCCTGTCTTCTGCAAGAAGCCTTTCCTGACAGCCTCCCTACTCCCCAGGCATGCTATTGCCTTCTCTCTAAGATTATCTCCAATTTATTCCATATATATCTTGTATATAGTTGTTTTCATACTGTCTCTTCCTTAGACTATGAGTTTCTGGAGAGCAGGGATTTTTTGTTTTGTTTTGCCTTTCTTTGCCCAGCATTTCACTGGGACATAACAGACATTCAATAAACGATTGTTAACTTGACTCAGGGGACAAATATGGCATTGTGGCATGTGCTTTATAATGCTGTGACTAATGCAAATACTTTGTATATATCTAAATATATATATATCAATATATAGATATAGATATGTAGAAGGATAGAGCTCCACATGTAGACATGCTTGCTATTATTTTTGTGTTTGACTCCAAGGGAGTCAAAACAGATATCTCTAACCTCTTCTCACCCTACCCTTCTCCAAGGGAGATTTTCATTCTTGCCAGGAGAAGCAAGAGGTTGGGGCCAGAGGCCATTCTGCTTTCCTTAAAAAGAGGAATTACTAAGCAAGAAGTATATTTATCTGCTCCCTTAAAATTGTTAGAGGATATCATCGGTTTCCATCTAACTTCTGATCACTTTGCCATTCAGGGGGTGTGGGGATTCCAAGCTCTATAATCCAGACTTGGTCCTTTTCTCACCAATTACCATCTCCACAATGAACATATATAGAGAATAGTCTATTTATCCAAATTGCAGCAAACTCAGAATCAGAGGACATAGGAAAATATATTCCAGACAACACAGAGTAAAGGAGCTCTCCCACTGGGAAGGAAGTAACTCAGATTGAACAAGAGAGAGAGTCTTGGGTCTCATCCAAGAAGAAACTCCCCAAAGTCTCTAGAGCAGCAAGCTAGAGACAAATACATGACTGCCTATTCCTCTCGTATCTTCCCAGATTCTTTTCCTTCAGTGATTTGAAGAACAATCAGTTTCTTCCATGTTTTCTCCTGAAGTTGGAAACCAGGAGAGCCCAAAGCAATTCCACATTAGAAGAAGACTTGAAGCTTGTCTAGTCCTCAAGGGGACAGGCCCTTAAGAGTCCCAAAGGAGAAGTAACCTCTGGAGAATTCCAAAGAGGACTGGCTGAGAAATGAAGGTCTCTCCTCCCCCTAATTTTATTCTGCCTGTCATGCAGGGCTCGGCATCGATATCTACCAACAAGGAAAGAGTCCCAAACTAATGGGCTTTGGCACCAAGATGACAAATGTATGTATCATAAAATAATCCAAACTGAATGTTGTAACGTTATAAAGAACAAGACCAGCCTCAAAGAAGAGCTAAGAAAAGAGCAGATCCTTCAGTCCTCTGCAGAGTTTGGGGTCCACAGGTGTGGGATGTTGCATGTAATGTTACATTCTCTTCTGCGTTGATCGGTTTGACTCAATATGTAATTTTGTTGAATTAAAAGTGTTATTTGTAAAATTAACTATTTCCCATAACTTTCGCTCTGCCTGGAGCCTCCTTCTCCCTCTTCAGCACGTCTCAAATGTCTTCATCCTGCAGTCTAAATAAACGTTAAAGTTACCGTCCATACTATTCATTAACCGTGTAACCAGCAGTAAAACAAGGACGAACAACCGTTTACAAGGTTCCTGCAGCAGGAACGATCGCAGCCCACCACGGACACGGACAGCGGCCGCCTGCTCGGTTCTGAAGGTAGGCCCACCATCCGGGTCTCTCGGAACACCGATGACATCCTCAGGGCTTCAGACACCAGCTCCCTGGGGAAGGGGCTGGGTAGGCGCTGACTAGCTAGGCCGAAGGCTGAGCGGTGTGAGGCCTGGGGGCGCTTACCGCGGATGGAGCGCTGGCCCCGAGTTCGAATCCACCCTCTGAACGCTGGCTAGCTGCATGGCCCAGGCTACACAGCTTAACCTCGGTTTCCTTCTCTTTAAAAGGAGGAGAATGCTGGGGTATTTTTTCCACGGGGCTGTACACAGCTCGGACGTCTGCCTTCGCGTCCTGCCGGGCCCGAGGCCGCCGAACCCAGGCCCAGGACTCGTCGCCCTTTCCTCCGGACGGGTCAGCTTTGCGCGCGCATGGTTCCAAAAACAAGGCAAGTGGAACGGCCCGTTGTCCCGAGTACACGCAGGTGCATGGGGACGCGGAACGGAGAGGCGGCCGCTTTGTTCCTCGCCGGCCAGTGGCAGCACAGGTGGGAAGGGGGGCGTGGCGCGAGAGGCGCCAAACTGGGGGGGGCGGGGCGTGGGGGCGAACCTCTCGGGCCCTTCTCGCCTGACGTCAGGACGAAACGCATGCGCACGGGGAGGGCAGCCCGGGGAGGAAGGGGTGGGGACGCTGCACTTCACTTCCGGCGCCAGGGGATGCGCATCCGGGTCGCCTTGCCGCCGCTGCCGCCGCCGCCGCTGCCGCCGCTGCCGCCTCCGTCGCCGCCGCCGCTGCCGCCACAACCGCCTCCTCCTCTTCCTCCACAGCCAACGCCTCGTCCTCCCGCCCGGGCTGCCGCGGGGCCAGACCTGTCCCCATGCCCCTGTCCCGCCGGGGGCTGCCTCCGCCGCTGCCTGGTGAGTCCCCGCTTCTGCCCCAGCCCCGGCGGCCCGGGAGTGTGGTGGGCATTCGGGGCTCGCGGCTGCCTCAGCGCCCCGAGCCCCGGCGCCTGTCGGGCCTTAGGCTGCCCCTGCTCGGCCGGGCCGCAGGCTGGACAGGTTCGCGTGAGAGTCCTGGGGTGTTGGCGCCGGACCCTCGGGTGGGGAGTCTCTAGCCCCGGGTTCGAGTTGTGTCCAGGTTGTTTAGGACTTGGGTGACCTTGGCAAGGCCCCGCCGCACTCCGAGCCTCAGTTTCCTCACCTGCAGGGGGGGGTTAGAGTGTGTTTCTCAGGTTTGTTTAGCCGAGTGACCTCCCTGGGTCTCCGACTGGCCGGCCACCCCTCCCTGTTGGGGGTCGGGGTAATAGTCACCCCCCCACCTGTTGGTGTGTCGGGGAGTGGGGGGGAGAAGGACCATTCTTCTGAATGCGGCTGGGATCGGAACCCTGTATCGATGTTAAGGAGGCGACCGGCGTTTGTTGTCTTTATTATTCATAACCATGGTAACGAGAGCCAGCCTTCATTTAGGACGTTAAGGTTTGGAAAGTGCTTTACAAATATAACTTCATTTTCCGCCCTCAACCACCCTGGGAGGTGGGTGCTATTACCATCCTCACTTTTCGGATGAGGAAAGTGAGGCCAAAGGAGCAGCACGGTAAGCAACTGAGGCTGGATTGGAACCCAGGCCAGCCCTGTCCTAGTCGGGCGCTGGGAAAACAAGGAAAAATAGAGTCCTGGCCTTGAAGAAGCATGCATTCCAGTAGGTTAGAAAACACCAATAATTATACGCATTAAGAATATATACAGTACGAATAGTAAGTAATAAAGGCGAACGTGCAAGCAGTGTGTGCAGAGGGAGAGAGAGACAGGACTGGGAAGGACCTCCTTCAGGAGTGGAATGTTAAGAGAAAATGTTTGTTGATTGATTAATAGATCACCACCACCACCTACCCACCCACCCCCAACAAACAAAAAAGAAGAAAATGTGTCTGACCCCAAAGAACTTCTCTTTGCTTGGGAGGAGGTGGCTGGAAAATCTAAATCCATGAAAAGACACCAAGGAGAATTGAATTAGGGAGAGCATTAACACTGGGTCCATGACGAAATTTTGTTGGAGATGGTTAGGTATGAATTAAGCCTTGAAGGAAAACAGGGACTCAGTAGGGAGGAGTGAGTGCAGACTCTCCAGTTGTATCTGATGGGGCATAGAGTTTGGGGAAGGCATAGTACTTCTATTTGCCTGGAAATCATTCATAGAAACTTTCATTCACAAACTGCAGGGCTTCTGGGTGTTGATGTAAAGTTATGTAATGGAACTGCCCTTTAATTTAGAGGAGCAACAAAAAAAGATTTTCCCATGATTGATCTGTGAGCTCTTGGCCTGGAGCTCTGAGCTTAGATTTGGTCTCTAACCCCCACCCCCTCCATACAGCAGTCAGTTTCTTAGCTGCAGTGGTACATGTTATTTTGCTGTTCATTGATGGTATGATCATTATCCTTAGGCTATCTCAGAGAAAATGTGGTATTCTTAAAAGAGCAGTTGAGACCTGAGTTCAAATCCTGTCCTTGACATTAATTAACATAGAGCCAAGGACAAGTCCCTTAATCCCTGAGTTGATGCCTTAAATTCAGTCAGGCATTTGTTAAGCATTTATAGTGTGCCAGGATGAGGATACAAAGAAAGTGCAAAGAAAGGGGAAAATCACGTTCCATAGACCTTAAGGAACTCTGATTCTGATAGGGGAGACAACATGCAAAAAACCACACATAGGAGATAGACAAGTGTGAATGGAAGGTAATCTTAGAAGGAAGGTTCTATAGGGGAGCAGAACACCAGGAAAGGCCTCCTGCCAAAGGTGAGATTGGAGCAGATTCTTGAAGGAAACCTTGAAAAGCCAGGAAGTGAGCAGAGAAAGCATTCTAGGCATTGGGGCAGCCAGGAAAAGCTCTGAGATAGGAGGTGGTGGCATGGCAGGGAGAAGGAACAGCCAGGAGACTGGACTGTAGAGTATGAGGGAAAGAGGAAAGTCTAAGAAACCTAGAAAGGGCTTTAGTTGCCAGAGGATTTTCTGTTTGATCTTAGTGGTGATAAGGAGCTCCTGGAGTTTGGAGGGGTGGACAATTTAAGTGTGAGTTATTATCTGTAAAGGTAGAGGATGGCTATATACTGGTGAGCAGTAAACAGGCTGTTACAGTCAGCCCTATTTTTCCCACAGGCTTTAGTTATGAGTCATTTGAGCGTATCCAGGAGTTAGCATTTTTTCTTTGTGATGCTTAAGTTTTGTGGGAGATGAGGCGTACAATCATGGAAGAAATTTTGCTATACTAATTCAGTATGATAGTGGTAAAGTTATGTAGTTTCTCCTCTCCCTCCCACCCCCAGTACGTTTTCTTTCGAAGACCTAATCTATTTTCTGTACATGTTCAGAATGCCCATTCAAATTTAGTACCCAAATTTACATCCCTCTCCTGGTCTCTCAGCAGGTTTTTTTTGTTTTCATGGTATTTAAAAATTCCTATCACTTCTGTTTCACCCCTCACATAATTTCCAGTCCCAAGGTTCAACACCATAGACTATTAGAGGAGAAGAGAGTTTAGAGATCATTTAGTCCCAAGTCTCTTATTTTACCAATAGAATATTTTAGTCACTTGCTCAATGTCACATAGCCCACAGAACCAGAACTAGAAACTCTGATTTCCTAGCTTCCAATTCTGTGGGGGTTTTCCTCCCACTACAGCTTTCTTTTCCTCTCTCTATGTTCTTCACCTCTATTCATGTTTCTCTGCTTTTAAGAAATTTTCCTCACTGATGCTTTAGGTGTCACACTTGGAGCAATGATAGAAAAACTAGGTTTCCTTCCTAGATCTCTTTTTGAACATTTGGAAAAAGTTTTAGTTTTCTTACCTGTAAAATGAGGGAATTGGAACAGATCATCACTAACGTCCCATGTATTTCTAAAATTCTGTAGTTCCTAAATATATTATGAAGCACAGATTTTGTTCTTATGGCATAAGAATTTTCATTTCCTCCATTTTCTTCAATCAACAAATGTTAATTGTGCACCTGCCATGTACCATCTAAGAGGTAGTGTATTGTAATGGATAGAGAGTCAGCCTTGGAATCCAGGAGACTTGGATTCATGTCATGAATTAGTGGAGAGAATTTTCTTACCATCAGTTCCACCTAAGAAACCATAGATCTGATCCAAAACAAAACTACAAGGAGTCTTTGCTAAGTATCAGGCTTAGAAAGACAAAAACAAAACCATTTCTGTTCTGTAGGCCTTGCTTTCTTTCAGGGAAATAACCTGTCCGGTATGCAGCTAAGCAAATATAAGATATAAGATACAAAGCAAATACAAGGTTATTTGGTGGGGGGATGGGGGAAAGGCATTAGCTGCTGGGGGACTAGGAAAGAATGTAGTTCAAGGGCACTTGAGCTAAGTTTTAGTGGAAGTGAGAGATTCTAAGAGGTGAATGGAGAGCATTCTAAGCAAGGGGAATAACCTAGATAAAGGCTCAGAGACAGGAGGACCATCTTATTGAGAGAACAGCTAGTGGCTCAGTTTGGCAGGATCAGAGAGTAAGTGAAGGGGAGCAATGTATATAGTGAGTTTAAAAGGATAGACTGGAGCTAGTTTGTAAAAGGCTTTAGTTGCTAAACAAAGGAGTTTGTAATTTATCGTAAAAGCGATCTGTTAGTTTTGTGCACAGGGAGTGACATGGTTAGACAGGTGCTTTAGGAATATCACTTTGGCAGCCATGTGGAGATCACTTGGAGTTTGGAAAGGTTTGAGGCGTGAAGGCTAGTTAGGAATCTGGTTATGGTTTGAGTTATGGCAGTGCTGGGAACTCGGAGTCAGGAGACCTGGGTTTGAACTTTGGCTCTAACACATAATGCACAAATCATTTGTAATTGGTTGCCATAACCAAAACTCAGCTGTCAAATTCATGGGCACAAATTCCACAAATGACATCTCATTTCTGTAAGCAATGTCTTTAAGCAACACTTTCTTCTTTCTGTCTTTATTGTGAAGTAGCAGGCAAAGCACTGTCCACAGCTAAGCAGTATAGTTAGGTGTTGTGAGTCTTACTTATATCATACTTATAAAGAGGGCTGTACCGTAATTGTGGCATATCTTGGACCTCAGCTCCTTCCAGACCCTAGTCAAGCCTCCCCAGATATTTTTAGCAAGGACTGTTGGAGATAAGCCAGGTCAGGCCTGGATGATGGTAACCAGTAACCTCTAGGTGGTCTTCCCCTTCCCATCAGTGAGCTGTCAGTCAACGAGCATTTATTAAGCATTTACTTTGTTCTCTGCACTGTGCTGAGGATACAAAGTCACAGTCCTACTCTCAGAATTCACCTTCTCATGTGAACAACTATGTCCATGTAAGGCATATACATTGTAAATGGAAGATAGTCTCAGAAGGAAGGTACTGGTAGGTGGTGGGATTGGAAAGGGCCTCTAGCTGAATGTGGAAAGATTGGGAGCTGAGTGATGAAGGAAGTTGGAGAAATTTGGAGGTGGAGATGAGAATGGCAAGGAGGCCAGTGTAGCTGGATTTTAGAGAGTATGGAGAGGGATAAGGTATAAGACTGGTAAGCTAAGCAGAGGCCAGATGGTGAAAGGCTTTAAGTGCCAGACAGAGGAATTTATATTTTGATCTTAGAGGCTATATGACATAAGGTCAGAGCTGCACTGCACTTTAGGAAAATCACTTTGGTGGCTGAGTGGAAGGTGGTTTGAAGAGGAGAGCAACTTAAGGCAGGGAGACCAACCCAGATGGCTTTTGTAATAGTCAAAGCAAGAGGTGATCAGAGCCTGTGCTAGGGTGGTATCTGAGTGGGGAGAAAGGAAAGTGGAGTAAAAGTGTTGTGAAGGAAGAAATAACAAGACTGACAACGGATTTATTATGTGGGGTGACTGTGCATAGGTAGTTGAGGTTGTGTACCTGGGAAAGTAATGATCTTTTTCCGAGTAAGAGGAAAGTTGTAGGTTTGAGAGAAAGATAGAGTTATGTTTTTGGACATTGTTTTGGACATTTTGGAGTTTGAGATGAGTATGGGCCATCCCATGTGAGATGTCCAAAAAGCAGTTGATCAGGGAATCATGTGTTGTTGATGTTGTTAAGATGGTTTTAGCCATGTCCTATTCTTCATGACATCTTTTGGAATTTTCTTGGCAAAAATACTGGAGTGCTTTGCCATTTCCTTCTCCAGGGTTCCTCTTTTACAGTTTAGGAAACTGAGGCAAACTGAAGTTAAGTGACTTGCTGAGGGTCACACAGCTAGTAAATGTCTGAGATTGGATTTGAACTCAGATCTTCCTGACTATAGGCCCAACACTATCCACTGCCCTACCTAGCTGCTGGGAATCATATACATGGATATAATCTAACTCGTGGAAATTGATGATATCAAGTAAGACTAGTATAAGGGTTCTTAAATTTTTTTATGTTATGGAACTCTTTGTCAGTCTGGTGGAAACTTTGGACCCCTTCTCAGAAGAATGTTTTTAAATAAATAAAATAAAATACAAAGATTTCAAAGTAAACTGATTATTTAAATGTAGTTCTCAAAATGTTATTTAAAAATACAAGTTTCTCCAGGATCCCAGCTTAAGAACCTCTGAGTGAATAGTGGATAGAGCCCTATACAGAACCTTGAGAAACACTCATGGTTAGTGGGACTCATGGTTAGCGGGTATGACAAGAATGAAGAGCCAGCAAAGATGACTGATTCTGGAAATTGAGACAGGTAGGAAGGCTTCCATTTGACCTGCCTTTAATTTGCCCAGTGGTTTAAAAATAGCCCCACAGCCAAATCTGAAATTTCATGACTTACAGTCAGTTGTTAGCTCTAGGACATCAGTTATTAATTTGGATGAACATTTTAAAAAACGTTTTGATAACTATATTTCAGTACAGTTGGTTTTATGCATTTCAAAACTTTCTGAAGAGTCCAAAGCCTTCACCAGACTGCTAAAGGAGTTCGGTTGCACAAAGGATTAAGAACTTCTGCAGACTCTAGGGTCTCTGTAGGTAGATCAGGCCTACAGGTAGATAAAAGGGGTCATGTCTGGGTTGATGGTGGGACATCTCCTATTTGATCTTGGTACTCCTTGGGCATATTGAAGCCTCCGTTTAGGATAGACTTAGGAAGAGCAGGCAGGAACTCTAGAGCTGATCTCGTCAACCTCTAAAAGAGGGAGACTACCTAAGTAATAATGAAGTCCTGCAGATGCGCACCCAGGAAGGGGTTTTGGCGTCGGTAAAGCTTTCAAGTAAAGCATCGCATCTTGGTAAACTGTGTCCACATGATTTCGAGACTGTTGAGATCAGAACTTCTGTGGATCTTTACATTCATGGATGTGGATATTATTGCCCATCCTCCCTCGTGTTGGAGTTCACAACTGACGTCTCTGCTCAGTCTGTGCTACCCAACCACTGATTTTTAAAATCTGTGCGCAAGGTATTGTACTTGAGCAAACCACGTGCGTGCACAGTACCTAATATATGGAGCAGGAGTTGAAGTTAAGCATTTAGTTCTCTCTTCCTACACATCTGTGTTATATATCAATCAATAGGCACTTATTAAGAGCTCAATATGAGCTGTGTAGTAATAGATAAGATAGATGGATAGATAGATGTCCTGTATATATTTATTCTATGGTAGTGGCTCTGTGCAAGGACTAAGTAAAATGAAGAGTGCTAGTCTGTGTTGTTGCTTCTGCTGTTTGCAAAGAGCACTTTGATCTTCTGTCTGATGAGTAAAAGACTGCGAGGGAACCTAGGATAGCTAGGTGAGGCTGGAGCGCTAGACTTGGAATCAGAAAGGCTCAACTTCCTAAGTTCAAATCTGGCTTCAGACACTTACTAGCTGTGTGACCCTGGGCTAGGCACTTAACCCTGTTTGCTTCAGTTTCCTCATCTGTAAAATGGCTGGAGGAAATGGCATAACTCTGTTATCTCTGCTGAGATAACCCCAGAGGGGGTCATGAAGAATCAAGCACAACTGAACCCTTAGAACCACCACCACCAACAGGGAACCTGCACCTGAATTTCCAAAGAAAAATGACGCTTAGTGATGGTTAAGCAGGAAAGAAACCAGCCATGTTATAATATAGGTATTAACCATATAGTTATAAACCATAAAAGCCCCAAACCTGTTCTGTAGCCCCACTTTGTTGAACCTAAAAAATTGGCATAAAATGCATCCTTCACACTTTGACTTCTGCTGACTGAGTATACATTTTATGATTTTTTTATGATTTAAAATCTACAGGCAAATCAAAGTAATTGATATTAGCCTGGATTGCTCCTTTTCTTTCTAAATTTTTGTCCTTGACATCCCCTGTCTGGGACATTTTAATGAAAGATGCAGTTTTAAAAACTGAAACGGCATGCTTCTTACTTGCTATCCTCATTTGTGCCCTAATGAAGTTTGCTTTTTTCTTTTTAAATCACTTCCAGGCTTCCTTATTTCACTGTTGTACATAGAATCCCTTAGAATTCTTCCCTCCCCCTCACCCCCCCCCCCCCAGTTTATTCAGTACAGCCATGTTGTAATACATTAATAATTGTATGATTAGAATCATGGGATGTTAGAGCCAGACCTTCTGATTTTCCAAATGAGGAAACTGCAGTTCAGATAAGGAAAGTGACTTGACAGACCTCACACAAGGACCCTGACTTCTGACCCTCCAGTCTAAATGCTTGTAATGGGCTATGTTGCCTCTCCTGGGACCTTAGTTACATACTTCCCCTCTTGGGCCCTCATTTTCTTCCTCTATAAAATTAGAAGACAATTAGAAAGCTCACTTCAGACCATCTCATATCTATCAGTAGATAGAGTAATGGTCCTGAATTTTTTGTCTGATTCCTGCCTTAATATTTGAAGGCCTGTCATCTGGAAGAGAGAGTAAACTTGTCCTGGGTTTTGGACCTGGAGAAATGGAAATTTTCAAAGTGGCAAATTTTGGTATGCTATGAAGAAAACCTTTCCAATGAGAGCTATTCCGAGTGGGGTGGGCTATTTTGAAGATCTTGTTGATTACATTTGAGTTAATTTACTTGATTAATGGCTGTACTACTTAGATTTGAACATGTGATTGCCTAAACAAATGTAAATGGCAGTTTCCTTTTATGGGTAATCTCCCCAGATAGAGTATGAGCTACTTGGGAGCAGCAGCTCTGCTTTATCTCTTTGTACCCACTGTGCTTAGTGAGAAGCCAGTACTTAATAAGTGCTTTTTCATTCCTTCCTGTGATAGTCTACTCAACAAATGTCTTGGGATCAAAGTTTCATACTGTTCCACTGAACTGAGAACAGGTTGTGAATGAGGCTAACATTTCAATCTGTGCTTTTAATACGATCTCATTGGGACAGGTAAGAGGATGGATTGTGTATGTTGTGGGGTTTTTTTTTTTTAACACTTCTGTGTAAAAATTGACATCAGTCAGCAAGAAAGTGCTAGTGTAACAGTTTTCACTTTTATGGGTGAGAATATGTAAGCTTTTTTGATTAGAAACCTAAATACTAGATCTTTCCCCTGTCCTTGCCACGATCCTAAGGGTGTATAGCTTCTTTGATCAGGAACCCAAGCCAAGGATTTATTTTATTCCCTGCCCTGCTTTTTACTGGAACCTGACTTGGGATAATTCACAGATCCTGGATTTCTTTGTGTTTCTATGTGTGTTTTTCAGGTAGTAAAATGTTGGGGAAAAAAAAAGCAAAAATTTCATTGCAGCTTTTAGAAAAGCATTCTTTGATGATATTAATGTTAAATGCTTTGAGTTCCTTGTGGAAATTGATTGTATTATAAAACGCATGCAGTATTAATACTGAAATGTCTCAACCTTAAAAGTTATTTAATTTCTTCTTTCTTTGATCAGCAGTGTACATTAAAATGGATTAATGAAAATGCCCTAAATTTAATGCTCTCCACATGGATTTCAAATATGAAACAAATTTTCTTCTTTATATTATGTCCATCAGATAAGACTCCCCTTTCATCTAGAAGAAGTTAGCAAACGATATACCAACTTGAACTCTAGCCACTTCTTTTGAACCAGTGGAGTAGTAGCCAGATTTACATCAACATTTCCATTTTTATCTTTCAATGAAGCGGAAAAAAGCTTTAAAATCACTAAGTACAAACAGTTTTTGTTGGAATATCACTGCCTTTTTGTACAAGTTACTTTTTTTTTAATCATATGCTAGAAACTTAATTGCATTTTTGCTGAGAGGGTAATGATCATTTGATATTGAATTGGGTATAGGAAATTTAAAAATTTCAAGGCTTGAAAATTTACATAGTGATGAGAATTGACTTCACTTTCTTTGAAACCAATAGATTTATGAAATTTAATTTTTAAAAAATATACCAGAAGATTCTTTTTTTGGTAAAAAAAAAAAAAACAACAACTTTGTAGGACAGATGTTTATTTTTTGTTCCTTTTATGTTAGCCTGTGTAGCTTGTCAGAAGTATTAACTAAATATTGCATTTTATTTATTTTCTTAGAGAATGATTTTTATTTTTTACATTATGTAGCTTAATATATCCTTTCTTTTCAGGCATCTCTTGTAACAAAATTTTTTTGGGGGGGAAAGATAGTGAAAGCATGAGAATTGAGAAGAAGTGATTTACCCAAGGTCACACAGCTAGTAACTGTCAAGTGTCTGAGGCCGATAAAATTTGAACTCAGGTTCTCCTGACTCCAGGACCGGCGCTGTATTCATTCCACCACCTAACTGCCCCTGAATATTGCATTTTAGTAAGGTTTTCCTAATTAATTTTCTCTCTTGGAAAAAAAAGGTATATATTTACATGTATCTGTATATGTATAGGAAATAAACTCAGACTTTGCTACAGACATGCTGAAATATAAAATGTTCTCTTCTTGGATACTAGAGCTTTTAAAATAGGCATTTTGAATGGTTGGGATTTGTTTTTTTCACCTGTCTTCTACGTGAAGTTCTGAAAAAAAGATCAGACTTCTCTCTACATTAAAGCAAGCTATTCAAATACTAAAAGTTCAGTAATGGAGCAATTGCTGGAGTCAGGAATGTTATTTGTTGCTTTAAACTTCACTACAAGTGGGAATAAATTTGAAATGATGAGCTTCCAAGTGGAAAAGAATTTTGTTGTTTGTGTTCTATTTGTTTAAAAAATCAGATGAAATAATTACTAAATTCCTTAAAACAAGAAAGGATGCTTTTAACATAGTGATGATATTTAGCAGATGCATAAAATCGTAGAGGTTGGAAGTGTTCATTTCTTCTAGATTTATTTCTAGTGTTCTGGTTCAGGCAGTGTAATTCAGCAGTGTTCTAGTGATATCTTCCTATTTTAGCCCAAAATTTATCCACCTTCCTAATTCAGCAATATATAGCAAATTCAAAAACTTGAAAGGACTACTAAGTTAACAATTATTTATTTAAAATTTAAAGACATAATGACTCTGTAAAACAAGATATTTATAATAATACTAATGGAAAATAGAGGGGCTAAAAATTTACCTCCCCCACCTCCTTCTTCTGGCCATAGAAATAATACATGTAGTCTCTCTAAACTTTGTCATCACTCCAGGTCTTGGGGGGGGTCTAATTAAACAGAGGGCTTGGTGGGAATCCGTTATGTTTGGATGGTATCAAAGGAAGAATGGAAACGTAAGGAAGGGAAACTACTTGGCCATAAAATGAGAGAAATTGGGACTAGAAGGAATTGTTTGTTCTCCTTTTGGTTGAAGTAAGAGAACTCCTGAAAGGAACATATTCCACATAGGGACTAGACAAAGTTTAAAAACTTTTCCAGTCTTTTGTTTCTTTTTTAAAATTTTTATTTATTTATTTTTAGTTTACAATGTTCTGTTCCACAAGCTCCCCCCTCCCCAAGATGGCAAACAATCTGATAAAGATTCCACATGTACATTTTCATATTAGTCATGTTGTAAAGAAGAATTATAACCAATGGAATTAACCACAAGAAAGAAGAAACAAAACAAAAAGAGAGCAAATAGTCTGCTTTGCTCCGCATTCAGAGTCCAGAGTTGTTTCACTGGATGTGGAGAACATTTTCCATCATGAGCCTTTTGGAGTTGTCTTAGAACTTTGCATTGCTGAGAAGAGCCAAGTCCATCAGAAGTTAGTCACTGCACACTGTGGCTGTAACTGTGTACACTGCTCCCCTCACTCAGCATCAGTTCATATAAGTCTTTCCAGGTTTTTCCGAAGTCTGCCTGCTCATCATTTCTTACAGCACAATAGTGTTCCATTACATTCATAGACCACAGCTTGTTCAACCATTCCCCAATTGATAGGCACCCTCAATTTCCAATTCTTTGCCACCACAAAAAGAGCTGCCATAAATGACCTTTGCAAGTGTGGGTCCTATTTCCCATATGATCTCTTTGGGACACAGCCCTAGAAGTGGTATTGCTCAGTTAGAAGGTATGCACATTTTTATAACCTTTTGGGAATAGCTCCAAATTGCTCTGCAAAGTGATTGGATCAGTTCACACTCCACCAACAATGCATTAGTATTCCAATTTTCTCACATCTTCTCCAGCATTGATAATTTTCCTGTTTTGTCATGTTAGCCAATGTGACAGGTGTTCCGTGGTACCTCAGAGTTGTTTTGATTTGCACCTCTAATCAATAGTGATTTAGAACATTTATTCATATGACTATAGATATCTTTAATTTCTTCCTCTGAAAACTGCCTGTTCGTATCCTTTGACCATTTATCAATTGGGGAATGCCAGTCTTTGTTTCCTAAGTTTAGGTTTGTTCTGTTCATTATTGCCTCCCATGACTGTACTGTTTCTCATTCTGCATACTTATTGTATGAGTTTTGAAATCATCAAATAAACATTTTCTGAAGGGAGTAAGTTTATGGTGCTCCCAGAGGGCCTTGTTTTAGTTGTAGATGTGAATGGCTACTTCCTTTTAGTTAGCTGGTCTGTTTCATTTTAATTTTATTGCCTAGTGGATTATAAATTGGTTCATGTACTAAGTTCTGCCCAGGTTCTTTTTTTTTCTTCTTATTTATAGTTAGATATTTTTCTTCTGTTTCTTTGATGCGTTTTTTTTGGAATTGGGGAAACTTTCCTCCAGTTTTTCTCTTGTGTTTTGATTGTTTTAAGTACAAATGTTTTTTTGGGGGGAACTGAAGTAAGCAAAGGCCATTCATTGCGTTGATTTCTTAGGTAACTTCTAAGGAAAATTTTAAAAACAACTAAAAGTTTACTAGTACAAAGTAATGTAGCCTCAGGCAGGAACACACAGAAAGAATCCTAGACTCAGAGCTAAAGGGAAATGGAGAGATAAGCCAACCTAATCATCTAGTTTTACAGCTAAGGACGATAGAAAAAGGGCATAGCTAGTTAGTGGCCAAGCAGAGTCCAGGGTTCTTTCCTTGTACCAGACACTGCCCTGTGATTTCTGCTGCTGCCATCTCTCTTCCATAACATGTGCCTGGAATGACCATTAGCTAAGACCTAAGTTCAAGTCTAGAATCAAAGTATAGAATTTAGAGGTGATCCAATTTAATCTCTTTATTCCTTGGAGGGGAACCTGAAACCCAGAGAAGTTAAGCATGATAATGAAGCTAAAAATTTCTCTAGCTGTCAGTCAAGCTTGTATTATTAGAATCCTAGGCTATTTTAAAATAAATCAAGGCTTAGTAGAGGGAAGACTTCTGAAGCATCTGGTCCCCATTGTTGGCTAAAAGCCAAGAGGCTACAAAGGAGCTTTTTTACTAGCCCCCTTCTGACTCTAGAGAAGAGAGATTAATTTAGAATAGTTTGTAAATACTGCGTGTGTGAGGTTGAGTGAAACTGAAGGAAAATTGAAGAGTCCTTATATTTCTTGGGCAGTGGGTAAGTTGGATGGGCAGCTTGAAGGATTAGACTTAGAACCTTAACTTTTTTTAAAAAAATAATTATTTTATTTGTTTTCATTGTTCTACAATCACTTCCATATAGCTTAGATTTTTCCCCTTTCTACCTCTCCTTCCCCCCTACCTCCCCACTCCCTCCCTAAGATGACATACAGTTTTATATGGGTTCTACACATACATTCCTATTAAAAGCATTTTCACCTTAGTCATGTTGCATAGAAGAATTAAACTGAAAGGGAGAAATCATAAAACAAACCAAAACATAATACAAAAGAAAATGATCTGCTTCATTCTGTGATCGAATTCCATAGTTCTTTTCCTGGATGTGGAAGGCATTTTGCCTTAAGAGACCATAGGGAATTATTTAAGTCCTTGCATTGCAATGAAGTACTAAGTCTACCAGAAAAATTCTAGAGCCTTAACTTTTATGTCTCAGATTTATTGGAAGACAAAATACGGTGTTCTGAGCATGCCAGACAGGGTCTTACCATGATCATGGGCTTGATCACCAATTAGCAGATAGATAGGATTAGGATAATTAGGGGCAGCTATGGTGCAGTGGATAGAGTCAGAAAGACTAATCTTCCTGAGTTCAGATCAGGCCTCAGACATATAGTAGCTGCGTGACCCTAGACAGGTCACTTAACTTTGTTTGCTTCAGTTTCTTCGTCTGTAAAATGAGCTGGAGGAGGAAATGGCAAACTACTCAAGTACCTTTGCCATAAGAAAACCCCAAATGATGTCACAAAGAGTCAAATGTGATCGATACCAACTGAACCACAAAAAGGGAATTATCTACATAGCATCTGAAGGTTTCTGTGCTTGAACTTAGTTCAGTGATGTATGTAGAGTGCTTTCTGCATATGTTCTAAAGGCTAAAATTTTTTTTCAGGATTTAGGATGGTTTTGCTAAACTCTCATTGTTCATAATGTCTGGCCTTTTATTTTTGCAGTAGCATTTATCTGAAACGTGTGTATGTTGATTTCGGAGTCTGGCTTCAGTGGCTGAAAATGGTATTTTGATGTTAGACTCTTGAATTTGTCAGTAAGCATTTATTAAATGCCTACTACATTCCAGGTATCGTGCTAAGTGCTGGGGAGACAAAGAAAGAAGATTGGGAATAAAAACTGTTATCAGGGTTGTGTGGGATGGTTCAGATCCCTACTTGAATTAATTACTCAAAGGCCTCTCAAAGTGATGACAGAAAGATTTATTTACTAGATTCTCTGAGAATCGGGCAATTCCTGTACCAGTTCACCTGGAGCAGGAAAAAGCCAAAGACATAGAAAAGACAGTGATTTCTATAGACCCTAATGCAACTCCCTCCCCCGCTCCCCCTGCCCCACTGACCATTATTCTCATTAGCTGAGAATATGATCTTACATTCTAGACACAAAATCTAACCAATCCCTTTTGAAATGAAAACATTGAAGAATTATGTAAGTTTTATCCAATCATTGAGACCCTAATGTACTACACAGTTTTATATCCTTATATGGAATTATTCCACTCTAAAAATATTGTAACCTTGAGCCTCTTGGTCTTACCTCACCCCTGGAAGAAAAATTACAATCTGAGAAGTCTTCACTAAACCTATTCCACTCAGGGAGATGTCTGTTAGCATGAGCTGCTCATATGGCCTGGGTAAAGAATGACTGGTGGGCAGTCAGTATGAGTGGCCAAGCAGGGCAACAAGATTTACTTAGTCCTCCCTGGCTGTTATTAAGGACCTCCTAGGTCCTGCTCTCTAGGAGCTTACTGTCTAATTGGGGAAACACCATGCAGACAGTGATGGATAAACAAAATATATACAGAATCAATTGGAGATAATCAGTAGAGGGGTGATAACTAGCATTAAGAGGATAAGGAAAGGCTGCTTGTAGAAGATGGGATTTTACCTGGAACTTGAAGGAAGCTAGAGTAGGGAGATCATTCCAGGCATGGGGAGACAGCCAGGGAAAATTCTGGCATCTGGAGATGGGAGTGTTTTGTGTGAGGAACAGTCAGGAGCCCAGAGTCACTAGGTTGCAAAATATGTGGGGGAAAGTAGGAGAGTCACATGTAAGAAAACTGACCTTTCCCCTTCAGATTTGCTTTTCTTTTTTTTCCCCTTGTTTATGTTAATGATTTGATACCTTGAATTCTGCTATTTTTACTTCTTCCTCCTCTTCCAGCATCCAGTCAGGAAAACCTGAATTTGTCTCCTGACTCCCACTCTCCTACTAGTGCTGTGACCATGGCAAGTCGCTTCACCTTTCTCAGTTTCAGTCTCCTCATCTGAAAAATGAGGGGGGTGATGGCGCCCTGCCCTGTTGGGGCATTTCATTAGCCGTTAGCATTATTATGCCTCTCTTATATACCTGCTGCATATCTTTGCTATTATCATCCTTTGAGCTTTCATTTCCTCATCTCTACAATGGAGATAATAGCATCTCAAATAAGGTGATGTAGTAACATATTTCACAAATTTTGAAGAGCTAATAAATGTGAGCACTTATTATTATTGGCAAGTTCTGTCCCTTCTGCCTCCACAGTCTCTTGCCTCTGACCCCTATATTTTCATTTCTGCTGTCCTAGTCCATGTGCTTATTTCTTATCTGCATTGCCACAAGTCTTTTTTTAAAAAAAAGTTGTTTAATTTTTCTCAATTATATGTAAGACAGTTTTTTAACATTCATTATTAAAAATTTTCATTCCAAATTGTCTCCCTTCTTCCTTTCCCTCCTCTTTAATAAGCCAAACAATTTGACATAGATTTTACATGTTCAGTCATGCAAAATATTTCCATATGCAATGATCTCTTAAATGGTCTCTCCAGTGTTAAGTCTCTGCTTCTTTAATCTACACTGCACATTCTGTAATCACGTTGCTCAAAAACTTCAATGGCTTGCTCTTGCTTACCACCAAATAAAGTATAAACTTTAATGTGGCATTCAAAGAGGGGATTGGGGAGAAGAGGAGCACAGAATGTGCTTAATTGTCTCTCCCCAGCCCTTCTCCCCCCAATCCGGAACAACTGCCTCAGGCTTGGCCCCTGCCATGTGGAGGAACATAATCATTTAAAATAGTGGGGTGGTCTCTTAATCCAGAGAACCCCACAAAAATCATGCAAGTCAAAGGGTTCATAGCTTTGAGTCTACTTCAAGAACACCGGTGAAAGAGCACAAGCTCTCAAGGGCATGCAAATCCAAAAAGTTACCAAGTATTTGAAAGATGTCACTTTGAAGAAACAATGTGTTCCTTTCTGTTGATGTAATGGAATTGGCAGGTGTGCCCAAGCTAAGCAGTGGGGTGGGACACAGGTTGTTGCCGAAAAAGAGTGTTGAACTCTTGCTGCATATGCTTAAAAATGCAGAGTAATGTGGAACTTAGAGGTTTGGGAGTGAATTTTTGTGTCATTGAGCATATCTAGGTTAGCAAGGCAAGGCTCTCAAAGGTGTACTCGAAGGTGTACTTAGAGGCCTGGCTCATGGTCAAACCAACCCATACAGGAGTTCGCCTTACCATATTGAGATGGTATTACTGAAAAGGAACAAATTGTTCCTAAGCCTGAAGAGGAGGGGGAAAAAACTGATGAAACAAAAACTTAAGGAATGGGAGTAAATGTTACATGTGTTCAAATCCAGTGCTTTCCTGCCTCTGTGCCACAGGTGTGCTGGAGCTAGCCTATGTAGGGTCATGATAGCTGCCTCTTATATGTTCAGTGTTAGCATTTATACCTCAGAAATTGGTGAATGCTACAAATCAGTGCTTGATTTATTGTTTTGTTGCTTGTCTTGACTTAAGAAAGTGATGGAGAAAATGTTAATAAAGTAGATTAAGCCTAAAAGTGTGTTGTGCATTGCATAGAAAGCTGGTTATTAAACATTTACCAGCATACCTCCACTCTGTGCCCACTGTTCTCCCCCAAACTGGCACCTTCCATTTTCCCCTACTGAAATACTGAATTCTTCGAAATCTTCCTTCATGAAGCCTTCCGAGATTGGGAATAGTATTTCCTTTCTTGAATATCACTTTGTTCCTTTTTTCAGAATTATGATTATTTTGTATTATTGTTGTTTAGATATAAATAAATCAGTTAAATATCTATGCTTCCACTATGTGCCAGAAACTTGTGCTAGATAACAGGAATACAAGAACAAAGAATGAACTCTGCTTACAATGAGTTTACGTTCTAATGGGATTAGAGAGAAAATAAGTATAAAAATGTGGATAGTGTACTATACTTATGAACCTACCACCTCTGCAAAGGAGTGGGGGCCGGTATCTTCTACTAAAAGGGGGTGTCCTCCAGGGCTCTGTCTTGAGCCATATGTGCTGTTTCACTTGGTGATCTCATTAGGTCCCCTGGATTCGGTTATAATCTCTTGACAGATGATTATCACTTTTACTTATCCAGCCCTAATGTCTCTCCTAACCTCCAGCCTCGCATCTCCAACTGTCTATTGGACATCTTGAACTAGATGTCACATAAACATCTTACACTTAGCATGTCTAAACTGAACTCACTGTCTTTTCCCCCAAATTGTCCTTTCTTCCTAACTTAGTGTCAGGAGCACCACCATCTTCCCTGTCACCCAGGCTCATAACCAGTGTCATCCTTGACTTCTTACTATCACCCTGCTCCTCTCCTCCCCCCAGCACTGGCCAAGTGCTGTGGATTCCATCTTCACAACATTTCTCATTTATGCCTGCTTGTTTTCTTTGTCACTGAAACCACTCTAATGCAGATCCTTAGCAACTCACACTTGAACTATTCCAGGAGCCTGCTGGTTGGTCTTCCTGTCTCACGTTTCTCCCCATTCCAGTCTGTGTGCCACTCAGCTGTCAAAATGGTCTTCCTGAAGTGCAAGTCACCTTCTCCAGTAAACATTAATGACTTCCTGTTACCTCCAGAATCAGATGTAAAATTCTCTATTTGGCTTTTAAAGCCCTTCATGATCTGATCCCTGGCTACCTCTCTAGTCCCTCCATTCCACATGTTCTGTCATCCAGTGAACTCAGACCCTCCTTGCTCTTCCTTGATCAGGACACTCCATCTTCCATCTCCAGGTATTTTCACTTACTGACCCTATTCCTGGAATGTTCTCCTTCCTCATCTTCACTTCCTGACTTCCCTGAAGTCTCAGTTAAAATCTCACCTTCTACAAAAAGCTTTTCTATGTCTTCCTTAATGCTGGTGCATTCTTTTGAGAGAATTTGTCCTATATTTCATTTGTCCTGTATATAGTTTGTTCACAGTTGTTTGCATGTTGTTTATTAATTGTTAATAATTAGACCGTGAGCACCTTGAGGAGGGCAGATACTGTTTTTGTCTTACATTGTATTCCTAGTGCTTACTGTGCTGCTTAGTAAATGCTGTGGGCTGGTTGAACAAGAATAAGAAGACCAGTAAAATGTATGAATAGTAGGAATATTGTGTAAGAAGGTTGAAAAATTAAGCTGGGACCAGATCTTAAAGAGCCTTTAATGCCACACTGAGGGGTTTGTCTTTTATATTACACATAGAAGGAATCCACTGGAGGTGATGTGATCAGACCTTCACTTTAAGAAGATCACTTTGGCATTTGAATGGGGGATAGTTGGGAGTGCAGAGAGATTTTGAGGCAAGGAGAGTAATTTGAAGACTTTTAGCTGTCCAGGGAACTATTGCATCAAACTATTACATCAGATGTTTATTGTTGGGAGGGTCAGTGGTGTAATTTTTCTAACAAAATTGTGCAATAGCATAATACTATATCCTTTATTTCACATTTGACTTTCATAGCAGGACTATAAAGAGTGCCTTTGCGACAAAAATATTGCCAGTCCTTGGTGCCTGTTCTTGAAGACCTAGCATTGGAAAGTATCTGTGAGCCTTAGGGGGTAAGGGTGACTAGGATCCTGCTGCTAACAGACTCTGGAGTTGAGCCTACTTGTCACTTTTCCCATTTACATGCTTCAGGGCTGTATAGTTTTCTGGAAATGTTTTGGGTTTTTTTTAACCCCTGAACTGATTGGGAGGGGATTTTGGTTGAGGAGATGTTGATGATGGGGTGCTATCATCCAGGATAGTGCTGAGGGGAGAGCTCAGAGATGCCTATATGATTGCTTCTTTCCACCTGTCTGTACTTAGGTCTGTTGTCTGTTAGCCATACAGTGCTTGCTAAGGCTGCACTTCATGTTCCCTCATTCCCTCCTCCCTCTCTCCTTAACATTTTGTTCTTCTAACTTTATACTGCTGGCACAGCAATCCCCTTTTCCTTCTCTCCTGTTTTAGAGTGGTGTAGTTGGTACTTGGGATAAAGTTATTCTCCCCTCGCCCTTATCTCTTACCCTTGCAACGATTCTAATTCCAAAAGTCAGTATCTAAAAGTATAGTTACCACAAACAGCTGAGGGAGCTGGGAATATAGAGGGGGAAATATTGATGAGCTGCTGCTGTTTTTTTTTAGAAGAATGTTTGTGGAGGTCTTCCTTTTCTCTCCAACCCCTGTCTTTCCCCAGTTTTCCTCCATTGATTTCACTATATTTGTTATTTGGGTTGGGAGGAAACTGTGTTACTTCCCTGTTTTCCAGGATATGCCTGAAAGGCCCTTTTGATATACTTCATATCTTATAATACAAGTCAGATACCAGCTCTTCCATGAAGCCCTTCCCCATCCTAAGGATCATGGATGTCCACCAGGTCATAGATTGAGAGCTGAAACATACTGTTGAGTCCAACTCTCTCATTGTACAAAGAAGGAAGCTGAGACCTGCTTAGGGAGGTGAGATGACTTTGTCCAGGATCTGTAGTGTCAGAGGTAGAATCTGACCCAACTCCTCTGACTGATTCCTCACGTTTATGTCCTATTCCTCCACTTCCACCCCCAAGCTTGAAGTATTTTCTATTTAGGTTGAGTTAAGGCAGCAGTTCTCAAACTTTTTTTATACTCTTAAAAATTATTGAGGATTCCTCAAAGAGCTTTTATTTATATGGGTTATATCTGTCAACATTTACTATATTTGAAATGAAAACATTTTAGTATTATTATGAAAATAGTTTTGACCTTGAGAACCCTCTGAAAGGGTCGTGGTGTTTGAGACCATTCTTTTTGAAACATTGAATTAGGGTGTAGTTTGTTTGCTTTTGAATAGTTATGGAAGTTATCTGACCTTCTGGGAATCAAATATGTATACTTGGCCTCATTAATGCTATTATCTTAACTAATGTTAATTTTTTGGAAATAAAAATGCTATTTTGAAAACTATTTTAGGTAGCAGATAGTTGGCACTCATCTCTAACTTTTAGTAAGAATTTAATGGACCTGGAAGTAAGATGTCTTCTTTTATAGATGCCGTCTCTTGGATTACATTCAGTACTACAAATGAGATCTTGTACTTCCTAAAGTTCATTTGGAACTCTTGATAGCAGCTGGGGTACCTGCCCCAGATTCCTGGCCAGTGACATATTGAAAGTTGCATTTCATTTTCCTGATAGTCATCTTGTCATTTTAGCTAAGTCTTTAATCTCTTGTTAATATTCTGTCTTGCTCCTTCTCCTCAGTGCAATCGAAGTTCCAAATTAGTTTGTGCCAGGAAGCATAGTGAGGCCAGGTGAGCATAGTGAAATGAAGTGTGACCAGACACAGGTAGATTTGAGTGCCCCTGAGAGGTGCTAATTTGACATGTCTCTCTGTTAGTAACAACAGAATTTCATCCAAGCAGTCACATTTCATAGTTACTACTTTGGGTACATTCTCTTTCTGTAATGGAAGTATCATTTGTCTTTTGTTTCTTTTTCTTGAAGCTCATCTGTCTGTCAGAAAGAACAAAAAAGCAAGTAGGAATGAGGCTGTATGAATGAGTCCAAGTAACAAAATGACACTAACGTAACCTTTGGGTGATGATTTTTCTCGTCAGTTAATTAATTTTCAACTAAAGTCAAGCATTTTTAAAATATCTACTATGTACAAGGTACTTCTTAATTCTGGGCAAAAAAGTGCCTACCCTCAAAGAGTTCACAGTCTTCTGAAGTCGAGGTAAACTAGATACATAAACAAGTTGTTGGTGCTCTTTCCCTCCTCAATTTTGTGTTTACGTGTTGATTGAGGAACCATTGTATTGGGAGGAACTCTTCAGTTCTCACAATACTTTATGGAGAAGCAGAACTACTTCCTTGTAGGGAAGGAAGCCTGACCCCTGGTTCGTAGTTTGCTCTTCCTTTATATAGTCCCACATTCGACTGAAAGATGGAGGGACTATGAGGTCCCTTAAGCTTTACTCTTGATTATAAAACAGCATTTGATTGGGAATAATACACACACTCTAAAGGTACTATAACAAATGAATACTCATTCACGGGTCAAGATCATACAAAAATTACTTGAGAAGTGAAAACCATAAAATTGTTTAGTGGCTTTCTGGTTATTGACAATTGAGACATAAAAAGACAGATTTTTTTCTGGTGGTAGAGACTACCACAGCCCTGAGGCCCAGTCTAATATGTTGGCTTTCATTTGTCTAATAGTACTGCTAGAAAAAAAGAATCTAAAGCTCTGATTTCTCTTCTGACTGTATGTCTAATCAGGGGCAGGCTGCCTCAGAAGACAGTCTCTCAGAATCATGGGCACCAATTGCTCTGCTTTTCTGATTATGGTACCAGTCTCCCTCTTCTAAGCTCCAACATTCCCCGTTTCTATCCCAGAAGATGAAGGAATTGATCTGATTTTACCAAGTATCCCTGAGGGGAACTAGGTAGGCTCTTCAGAGATCTTTTGCTTGTCACACTGTATTGGTGCTAGCTTACTATCTTCGTGAACCATGGCAATGCATATGGAAAGGCCTTTATGGGTTTTCCCATTGTGGACCTGTCTGTCATTTTCTGCCAACTCTTACAGTCCTTCTTCTTTCCTCTCTCCTAAAAGACTAGTTTGTGTTGATTACCACTCCAGTTATTTCTCCTTCTGCTTCAGGATTCTACCAGGGTAGATAAACTGTCAACTCTTGTAACTTTTTTCTTTCAATTGCTCCACCTAAGACAGAAGCTTCAATTTAAATGGCCTCTGGGAACTTCTTTTTTTACCTTTTAAGCAAGGTCTCTTGGACTGTCAGTCTAAGTGAGGAGGATGTTGGTTAGCCCCTTTTCCTTCCAGGAAAAAGACCATACCTTGACTCAAGGCTTTAGCAATTAGAATTGAATCTTGAAAGAACTGAAGCCTGTGAGCAAGATTCAGGGAGAAAACACTGACCCTTAGCTCCAAGCAAGGGTCCCTGAGCTGTTATATCTTGAATATTATTCCTCCTGAAACCATATTAACCACTCTCAAAAGTACCTGGCTAGGGTGTACCCTCTCTTCCCATTACCTTCAGCTTCCATGGCAATTCTTTCCTGCCATGTAAACCCACTTCCAGGGGTCTCACTTCTGCCATGACAGCTTTTTTAGAGATTGTCTTCCTTTACTGTAACATACCCCACTTAAGCCTAATTATATTGCCTAAGATAAAGGCAGTGTAATTTCCTGAGACCCAGTCCCTATCAAGACCTGGCATCCATCTGGTCTCCCCTGACCTCACACAAAACTTCAGAATTAGGGAATCTGAGAGGGAAGAGACCTCGTCAAAGACATCAGGCCAACTCATTCATAAGTAAGAATCTTCCTGGCAACTAGCCATCCATCCTTTGTTTTCAGAATTGGGAGCCCATCCCACTTGTAGGTAGCTCTAATGAGGAAATTTTTCCTTATTTCTATTAAGTCTTCTAGTTCTTCCAGAACACGTCTGATCCTTTTCCATTCTATTCTCTAACATATTCAGTTTCGTTAACTGCTCCTCATATGGCATGAATTTAAAACACTTCACCATTCTGACTGCCTTTCTCTCAGTGTTACCTGCTTCCCCCCCCTTTTTTAGCCATCTGTTTACTAGTTCTTTCTCTAGATAGGGATAGCAACTTCCTTCATAGGTCCTCTGTAGTTGATTTGGGTATTTATAATTCTCAGAAACTTAGTCATTCAGTTACTCTTTGAGTATTTATGTACAGTGATCTCTTGGTTCTACTCATTTCATTCTTCATTATTTCATGCAAGTCTTTCCTTGTTTTTCTAAAATCAACCTATTCATCATTTCCTATAACACAGTAGTATACCATCATAATCATATACTACAGCTTGTTTAGATATTCCCCAAGTAATGGACATCTCCTCAATTTCCAGTTCTTTGCCACCACAAAGAGAGCTGCTATAGATATTTGAGACCATATAGGTTCTTTTCCTTTTTCCCTATTCACCTTGGGAAACAGACCTAATAGTGATATTGCTGGGTCAAAGGGTATACACAGTTTTATAACTCTTTGGGCATGATTCCAGGTTGCTTTCCAAAATGGTTGGATAAGTTCACAGTTCTATCAGAGGTGTATTAGCATCCCAATTTTTCCCACATCCCCTCCAACGTTTATCATTTTCCCCTTCTATCCTTTTAGCCAATATGATAGGTATGAGATGATATCTCAAAGTTTTAATTTGCATTTCTCTAATCAATAATGATGCAGAATATTTTTTCACATTACTATATCTACAGAGAGCTTTGATTTCTTCATCAAAAACCTGCCTGTTCGTCTCCTTTGAATTATCTAGGTTTCTGATGTTTTCCTTAAAAAAAATTACCTGAACTGAACATAGTACTTCATATGTGGTCTGGCCAGGGTAGACTATATAGTAGAACTATGACCTACTTAGTAGTCCTGCACATGAGACCTGAGTTGGCATTTGCTTTTTTGGCTGCTGTATCATCACAGTGTTTATTTATTTATTCACTTTGGGCTTTCATTCCACGAAAAACCCTGTATCTTTTTTCAGATAAGCTGCTGACTAAAGCCTCATATTATATTTGTGGAATTGATTTTTGAACCCTTGTAACATGTTACATTTAAATTTCATCATATTAACTTCAGCCCAGTGTTCTAGCTTGTCAAGGTCTTTCTGGATCCTTACTGCCATATAGTGTTAACCGTTCCTCTCAGCTTTGTGCGATTTGAAAACATGATCCAAGTCTTGATAAAAATGTTAAACATGTCACATCAAGGATCAAGATCTCTGGACCAGAGCCCTTCTAAGCTGACTGATTAGTTTTCAGGTCTAGACCTTTAGTCAGTTCTGAATCCATCTGATCATACCGTTTAACTCACCTCTCTCCACTTTGTTTATAAGAATACCCTGAGTGACGTTTCTTACAAATGAGGTCAGTGTGCTGTGACCAGTGCTTGATGAAACCATCATGTCATTGTGAACACTTTCATTTCTAGATATTCTCTTGATAGTCATTCTTTTATGATATTGTTTAGAATTTAGCGAGGTGTCTAAGTCAAGATTCCTGGCTTTAAGGTTTGTGCACTCCATTGTTGATCCTCTTTTTAAAGACAATTGAGGCATTTGCTCATCTCCAGTCCCATAGTGTCTCTTCTGTTCTCCATGAGCTTTCAGAGCCCTCACATCTGCCAGTTGTTTCAGTAGCAGAGGATGTAGTTCATCTAGACATGGTGACTTGTGTGCTTTGATGGAAAGAATGCTGGATTTGGAGTTAGAGGATATGTGTTTGAATCTTGGATCCACTATTTACTTAGATGTGACCTTGCCTAAGTTAGTTAAACCTCGTGGGATTATTGGATTGGATGAGTTCTCAGGTCCCTATTACTCTAATTCAATGATCCTATGAGGAATCCAAAGAAGCTAGATGGCTCAATGGATAGAGCTAGACCTAAAGTTAGAAAGACCTGAATTCAAATTCAGCCTCAGATACTTAACTAGCAGTTTGACCCTGGACAAGTCACTTAATCTCTAACTCATTTTCCTAATGTCTAAAATAATAAGTACTTATAATAGCTTTTGTATAGTCCTTTAAGATTTGTAAGAAAAACAGAAAAGATTGTGCTTGTTATCTCATTTGATCCTCCCAACGACCCTTGAAGGTAAGGTGTATTGTCGTCTGCATTTTACCAGTGAGGAAACTTGAAGCTGAGAGAGGCTGTGACTTGCCCAGGGTCACATAGCTAGTGTCTGAGGCAGGGTTTGAGCTCAGGTTTTTCTGATTCCAGCACTAAACTACTGTGCTGCCTGCTTGCCTTAAGTGCTCTGAGTGAGGTGGAGAGGACCCACCTCCAAAGTTTATTGTGAGGATAAATGAGAAAGTATTTGTAAAGTACTTTGCAAGCCTCAGAGTGTTATATAAATGCTAGCTATCACACTAAGATCATTTTTTTATATTGTATCTCTTGATTTCACCATGGATAGCCGTCTCCATTTGCCATTTTTATTTTAGTCTTTCTGTAAAAATTCTTTTCCTTGGCAGAGAAAAAAGCCAAGAATTGAACCACTAACTTTTTGTCATCGTCTCATCTTTTCTGAGCCATGGCCTTAACCTTTGAGTCTCTTCTTTTTCTTAGTATGTGTTAATAGCATATTAGCATAATATTAGCATTGGATTTAGCACTTTAAGGTTTGCAAAGCACTTTGCGAATATTCTCTGTTTGTCCTCACAACAACCTTGGATAGTTGGTGCTATTATTATCCCCATTTGACAAATGAGGAAACTGAGGCAAAAATCATATGACTTGCCCAAAGTCATACATCCAGGTAGGAATTGAACTCAGATCTTGCTGAATCCAATTCAGATGTAGTACTCCATCTACTTTGCTATTTAACTCCTTAAAAAAACAGCTCCCCCATCCCCAAGAAAAACCTGTTGTAGTTCTCCTGATAATCTTCTTAATCTCACACTTTTGTATTCATCTTGTTACCTGTCATTGTTTCTGTATTCTGTATCTGACTTTTAAAAATTAAAATTGGTCACTTAAAGATTCCTTTCATTTCCATCCTAGCAACCATTAAAGGTTTGTTTTTCCTCCTGTAGCATTATATGTATTCATATATATTTTGCTAGGTAAGTTATTCTTAGATAGATAGCTCTATATCCTTTACCTTCTAGGATATTGCATTCCAAACTCTCTGTTCCCTTTGAGTGGTTCCTGCCTGTGGTTCATAAGTACTTGACTTCTTTCTTTCTGGCTGCTTGCAGCATTTTTACTTTTCTTGGAAACTGGAATTTGGCTATAATGTTCCCAAGAGTTTTATTTTGGGGTTTTCTTTTAGGAGGTGGCCAGTGGGTTCTATTTCACTTTGTCCTCAGGTTCTAAGAGATCTGGGCAATTTTTCTTTTGTCATTTCTTGGTATTGGTATTCAGGTAGTCTGATGATTCTGAAATTCTCTTTCCTTGATCTGTTTTCCAGGTCAGTTGTTTTTGCTATGAGATAACTTAGATTATCTTCTATTTTTCAGTCCTTTGACTTTGTTTTAATATTTCTTCTTTTATAATGGAGTCATTGGCTTCTGTTTGGTCCATCCTAATTTTCAGGGAATTTGTTGCTTTGGCAGTTATATTAAGATGTTAATTCTCTTTCTAATTCTTTCTTACCTAACACCCGTTTCTTTTCCATTATTTTCCTCTAGCATTCTCATTTCCTTGATGAAAATATTTTTAAAACTTCTTATCCCTTACAACAATTCTAGTTGCATTTAATAAACTGTGTCTTTCTTGTCAGTTTTGCTTATAGATGTTTTGGAGTCATTCTCTTCGAGTTTATGTCTTGAATGTACCTGTCACCATAATAATTGTGTTACGGTGGGATTCTTTTTTTGTTTGCTCATCCTTCCAGCATACTTCTTGACTTTGGTCTCTTAGGTCCAGCACTTAGGAGGAAAGTCTGGGCTGGTCCTGTTCTTTCTTTCTTGATATATTAAGTAATGTGTTATTCCAGGTTCTCAGAGACCTCATGCTGGGGACCTGCAAGCTTTCAGTGCTCTCCAGATGGCCTGATATAGGACAAAATCTAATTGCTGCTCTCCTGATCTCAGTGCTGCAATTTGCGGGCTTGGGTTTGGCCCTGAGCAGCATACCTGTGTGCCTGCCTCATTTGGAGTTCCAGTAGACTGGACTTGAGCATATCCAGAGTGACAGAACGGTAGGCTTTTCCTTTGGTCTAGGATTCCTGCCTTGGCTATTCTTTTTTAGGCTCATACAGGACTTGATAGTGGAACTCCTCACTCCTGAGCTCCAAACCCTGTTCCTTTCTTCTGAACTTTCTCCTTGAGCCCTGTAGTACTACCCCAAGTGGCTATCTCTTTCTGAGTTCACCCAGAATCTGGGATTCAGACGTCAGATGAATGACAGGCAATTGCCAGTTGTCACTTGTTCCTGCTCATTATATCAGGTTAGGCCCCTCTGTGCTGGATCTGGGACCTTTAGCTATAAGCAGCTCCTTTTCTAACCACAAAAAGAGGATAAAGGGGAAAAGAGCAGTCTCTGAAACTCAGACCACTTTACTGGCAGTGTTAGCTCAGCTAAGGAGCAACTCACATCTGATGTGTATCCCTCATCACCTTTGAAGATTTAACAGATCAGACTGAGGGTTGGAAAGGCCCTTAGGTCCCCTTATCCAACAGCCTTGTTTTTTCACAAGAGGAAACAGACTCATAAAAGTTAAGTAATTTGCCACTCAGGTAGTGAATGGCAGAAACAGGATTTGAATCCAGATCCTTTGACTCAAGCCCCAGAACTCTTTCCTATATACCACAGCACCTCTGTTATCATAACTAAGAATCTAGAGCCCTTCCATCTCCCACCTTCTCCCTCATCTTTATTTGAGTGTACCTGGTTTTGCAATATAAAGAAAAGAACTGCACTTTATTACCTCATCCTGAATTCACAAATATTCTTGCCTACCAGAAGTTAGAAGAACCTGAATTAACCATAAGGCCTCAGAAAGCAACAAGACAAGATCCTTTATGGGATTTAAAAATTTTTTTGTTTTTGGTTTTAGACATTAACCTCCTAGGTTTGTCAGCTCTCTCAAATCCAGTCTATGAAACACGTACTCTGAGTATGGTGAGTGGATAATTATTAAATTTCTAAATAAAACTGAGTAGAAAGAATAGAAGCTAACATGATATTAAAACAAAACTTCCAGGATTCAGGAAAAAAAATCCAGGCTTTTACTGCTGTTTCAACCAACAGATTAAGAGGGGACAGGAAATAAAAGGGCCACCCAGGGAATTCTTCTTCTCCACAAAGAACCTTTTAGCATCTACGTGGCACATCCACTCATTGGAAGGTATTCTTGCATAAAAACCGTCATCCTTCTGCTTTTACCCTGAGCCAAACTTTATACTATAGGAAATAAAGAGCATCTAATAACTCAGCGATCCTGCCTGTCCCTGGTGCTACAAAAGCTCTGGAAAACTTGGGTGATCACTTGTAATGGTCAGAGGAACAGAAATCTAGATTGTCCTGCTCCCCTTGGTATTTACTTTTCCAGTCTGTAAATAGAACCTGTATTTCTAATGTTTGCTATTAGTTTGTTCTTTTTCATCCATCTTTACTTATGCATGGATCAAAGGCAAAGGGCCACAGGAAGAAAGACAGCTGATTTGCAGAAATGAAATGGAGTATATGTTCGAACCCAATTCACTTAACTGGCAAGAGTTTCTAAGAGTGGTAAGGGCTGAGGGTTAAGGAAAGCTGGTATGGTAAAGACTTAGTGGATAAGAGGTAAGAAATGGTTCTGGAAGATAGAGTCTAGAATAAAAAAAGGGAGAAAAGTTATGTTCTTTTGAAAGAAACAATGGATAGATGAAAAGAGGAAGAGCAATGATAAGAAAAATGTGAGTCAGGCAGGGACTGGTCAGTGGTCATCAGTAACTAACTAACATTTTAAAATCTCAGCATATGCTACTTAGAACCATAAAATGAGCGATCTGGAAGGGCCCTGAGAGATTACCTCATCCCTTCATTTTACATGAGGCAGGGGAAGAATGAAGCCCAAGACAGGTCAATATAATCAAAATTTAATAAGAGGTATTTGGTTAGTCATCAGATTCAAATGCCTCATTTTGTAGGTAAAGAAACAGAACTTGAGAGGTTGTCACTTTTCAGAAATCAAACAAATGATTAATAAGGACTTGAAACCAGAGTTCAGGTCTCCTGACACTTAGTGCCATGTCCTTTCCTATACACAAACCTGATTTAAATAAAGACCCTTCCTAGTTCTAAACCTGTGATCCCATATAACAAATACCAGTCTCCAGAGTGATCTGATAAGTGCTTACACAGTGCTAAGTGTTGCAAATACAAATGTAAATGCAGAATATTAAGGGGACAGGGAAGCTGTAGGGAACAGGCTCATATGCAGTTACAATAGAACACTAGGTGAGAAGGGCAAATGAAAATCAGGCAAAGTGCTGTGGACAAAATTGGAGTAGATACAGGCCCCATAGAAGTAGAGGTGGTTAGGGAAAGCTTCTTTGAGAAGATGACTTTGACATTGGAATCAGGTTTTAAAGGAAGGTAAGACTTCACAAGAAATATGTAGAGGAAAGAGGAGTATATTCTCCAAGCATGGGCATGGAGTGAGTCTTGCCGAGTGTGAACAAAGGCACGGAAACAAGGAGGAGTAGAAGAGGAGCAGAGAGTAGTCCAGTTTGCTTAGAGCATAGATTGGTTAGAACCAGACTGGAGGGGTCTGATAGATGCCTTTGAGGTTCCTTCCAGCTGAAAATCTAGGTCCAGGTACTGTGAGTATTATTTATTCTCTTTTTGTAAATAAAACAGGATTCAGAGCATCGGTATGCCCATGGTCGTCCAGCTAATAAGTGGCCAGCAAGGTGCTAGGGCCATATTTCTCTGAATAGTTTCCTATTCTTTGACATGTTTTCCTTTTACCTTGAACTGCAGATATAAAAATACCCTCGTCATTCCTTATGACTGGCTCCCTGCTGATTCCAACTTTTACCCCATGTGATTTTCTGGGACGGCCAAATGCCTTTCATAGCTTCTGGGGCGCTTCACGTAGCATGAGGCGGCTAAAATTCTGGCAAGTGTTCTAGAAATTTGTTGACTTAGTAACACAACAAATGGTAAAAAGCAAACATCTGTTCTAGAAACAGAGGTTTGTTGCTGAATATGAAGGAAAATTACATACGTGCCAAACATCTTCTGGTGCACAGCAGAAAAATGGTTTGCCTTCGAGCCCCCTACCACTTGCCTGCCTCCTCAGGCTGCAGTGTATCTTTCTCCATTCACCTGCACCCCTCCCTGACTGAGTCAGTGGGGGTTAGTGAGGAACATCTGTCTCAGGTCCTCTTCCTCCTCCAAAGGCAGTGGTGAAAGCACATGCTGGTGTACAGAGAGTAGCAGGCAGAACACACTAAACTTACATGAGCTGGCCTTCCTCGGAAGAACTGGGCTCAAGTTGCCCTTCCCCCTTCTTTTTTTTTTTAAACAGACTAGGAATCAGACTCAGGGCAATAAAGTGACTTGTCTAATATCCTTAGTGGAAAAGCTAAGATTTCAGAACCTAGGTTTCCTGAGTCCAGTCAGTGCTTTTCCTACTTTCTTATTTAAGGACTTTATCTTGATTTCGCTACAAATATGCAGGTTTTGTTGGTCATTTGGAGTGGAGGAGAGAGTTATTCTCTTGGATCTATGGAGATTACATTCTTCTAGTAGCAGAGAATTGAACTAGGACCTCTGAGAACCCTCCCAGCTCAAGGATTTTTTAATTCTGTTTTTTAAGTATGACAAAGTCAGCATTAGTGTTATCCTATTTTTAAAATCATAATTTTTGTGGGAACTATATTTTAGATAAGTTGAGGTATGGAATTAATATTTTTACTTTATTTAGCAGCTATTTAGTTTTAAAAATTTTGATATTTTTCTGAATTGTCTTTGTATCCCTAGCATCATGCACAGTGCCTAATATGATAAGATGTTTAATAAAAGCTAATTGGATCTATTGTTGTTCAGTTTGTCTGTAACTTCTTACCTCATGGACCATATGACACCAATGCTGTCCTTTGGATTTTCTTGGCCAAGATGCTGGAGTGGTTTGCCATTTCCTTCGACTTGGTCACACAGTTGATAAGTATCTAGATTTGAATTCAAGTCTTTCAGACTCCAGGCTCGGTTCTCTGTCCGCTGAGTCAGCTGCTTCCAGGTGCATTTGTAGGGAGCGGAAAAATTCAAGGTGGGATAAGACAGTCAATTGCTCTTGAAAATTTTAGAGTCTAGTTGAGCAGAGAAGACAGGCACAGCTAGAAAGTTAAACAGTTCAGTGTTTAGAAGTGATTAGTAGTAACTACTTATTGAGAAGACTTGCTTTATGCATTTTTAAAATCTTAAAATTTTAAATTTTAAAATTTTAAAAATCTTTTTAAAAATAATTCCTCTAAAATGAGGTGTGTTGCTGTTATCATTACTTGAATTTTTAGCTGTTGCTTTTCAAGTAGATTTGGTGAATTTCTTTTGTTAACCATAAAGTTTTGCTATGAAGAAGTGGTGACAATTTTTTTGTGTGTCCTTTGTACTTCTAATTACCTAAGATAATGTCTCTGTGTGTGTGTGCAACTCGGTGGTGCAATGGATATTTCACAGGGTCTGGAGTCAGATAGAGTCATCTTCCTGAGTTCAGATCTGGCCTCAGACACTTACTAGCTGTGTGATCTAACCCTCTTTGCCTCAGCTTCCTCAGCTGTAAAATGAGCTGGAAAAGGAAATGGCAAACCACTCCAGGATCTTTGCCAAGAAAGCCCCCAATGGGGTCAGGGAGAGTCAGACGTGAGTGGAGTGACTGGATAACAAAGAAAGTTAGGGAATTGTTCTAGGTGATTTCTGAGATCTCTCCCAGCTGTAAAAATCCACACGCCTGTGTAGAATTCTTATAGCTGGAGTTCTTTTGTGAAAATATTAAACTTTCTTTCCTACTAGATGCTGGAACTACTTCTTGGCTCAATTTGATATAGAAAACAGATCAATCTGCAAAAGTTTTTTTTTTCTTTTAAAAGAATTTACTTGCATCCTCATCAAGGTTGTCTTTAGGGTACCCTGAGGTTAGTGTCAATTATTTAAAAAAAGTAAAGTGAAACACAAGATTTTGAAATAACTTGTGAAATTCAAGTAATTTTTTTGAGGAGACCTTAAGAAATGCATCTAGTAAGCTGTTACTGTTGATAGTTTTAAAAGTTCTGTAAGGAATTTTAGGCTAATCATATAGGCCTCGTAAGATGCAAAAAGAAATTAATTGAGACCTGTAATATTATGCATCTCAAATAAATGGAGGTCTCTCTCTGCTGGTGGTCAGTGCTAAGTTTTGAGGAGGATGGTGAAAAATTTTGTATCATGAAACTTTTTGTGACTCATCTGCAGCAGTACTCAGCAATACATTGCAAAACTCAATTAAAGACAGGAGATTGACAGTAGTTAACTGACTGGAATCACAGAATATTCTCCCCTATGCTCCTGTGCCTAAGGATGTGGGGTGTATGTGTATATGTGGTAAATACATCTTTAAAATTGAATCTGAGCATCAGAAACAAGTAAATTATTCTGGATTACTGAGAATTGCTGAGTATACTGCCCAGGAAATTGGGGTACCCATATGCAGATTCCCCTTTATAGAGCCTTTTACTCCTTACTTTACTGTGAATGTGGGGGATGATGATGTTTGATTTACGTGCAATTTTTTTTTCCAGCTAGCTAGTTTAATAGTCTCATTGAAAATAGCTTTCTGAACAACAAATATTCTTTTCCCTTCCCTCTCCATGTACTTTAACAAGGTTCAGGAAAGTTTTGGTGGTTTCTTGAAATGTGTCAATCAGCTATGTTGAACAAAATATAGAAGAGAGAAAATGAGGTAGCTGTCTAATTGGAATTGAATTTTTACTAAATTTTTGTGTTACATTTTGGTTTTTCACTTAATAAGAATTTGTAAAAATTCAAATTATGTTATATAAAATACAAGCAGAAGATGCTTATATCTGGAGATATTTTTTAATGAACAAATAAAAATGGAGTAGAGGAATTTCATGAGAATAATTCTTAAAACAGATGCATTTTTTTTGTTGCTTTCGAGTCGTTTTCCAGTTGTGTTGAACTTTTTGTGACCCCATTTGGGGTTTTCTTGGCAGAGATACTGGAATGGTTTGGCATTTCTTTCTCTAGTTCATTTTACTGGTGAGGAAACTGAGACAAACAGAGTTAAGTGACTTGCCCAGGGTCTCACAGCTAGTAAGTACCTGAGGCCAGAGTTGAACTTAGGAAGTCTTTCTGACTCCAGACCCTGTTCTCTCTTCACTGGGCCACCTTGCTGCCTCTGTATGTGAACTAGATAATCTTATTTTCAATTGCTAATGCTATTTGTTGGGAAGAGGATGTGAAGTTCCAGTTTGTTTGTTGGATTCTGAATTGTGATTGGTACATTGATGAACTGGAAACATGTAAATCAGGAAATCAGTAGTAGGCAGAGAAACTAGAAAATTCCATGTACACTAGTACATCCAAACACCAGTTTTAGTCAGAGTGACAGAAGATTAGGGTAGAGAGAACATATTTTTTAAACACTATCTTGTTATGACATGACATGACTTTTTGGTAAATCTACATTCCCTTCCTCTTGGCGTTTAAAAGCTTAGCTTTAAAGCTGTTGAATTTGATGTAATATTTTAGAAAAACTCATCTCATGGAAGAGAGAATGATGGCAAAATGGATTGTAACTGGAGTTAAAACCTACCCTTCCAAGATACCACATCAGCGCCTGGAAATATGTGTATTAAGATTTGGATAGTAGGCCTACACTTTCCAATGAGCACCTGCTCTTAAACAAGCAATACTTTTTTCTGATCATTGGGAAATGGCCTGTTTGCCAGGGTCTCTTCTTCCACGATCCCATAATGCATTCCATAACACTTTTCAAGAACTCCCACAGGGCCAGTTATTTGTGTAATACATGCTCCTTCTTATTAAGAAAAAATATTTTTTTTTAAAGAATTTTTGTGAGTCAGTGAGGGTTAATTGACTTGCCCAAGGTCACACAGCTTAACACACAGTGTTAAGCATCTGAGGCCTGATTTGAATTCAGGTCCTCCTGACTCCCAGGGCTGGTACTCTATGCACTGCACCACCTCGTTGTTCCTTCCTCATGTTCTTTCTTTAGTAGTTCCTTTCGATTTGTTTTAAATTGATTAGAATTATCAATTGTCATTTTAGTTACCAGTGGCACTGTTCAAACTTGGTTTGTGTAAAGCTCAGTTTTCACTGAAGCACAAAATTTTTCCTAATCTAAATCCTATTCTGAGCATCAGAAACAAGTAAATTTTTCGGGATTATTGAGAATTGCCGAGTGGACTGCCCAGGAAATTGGGAAATAGTAGATCGTTTTGAAAAAAAAAGGTGGGCATGAAGATTCATGTTTCCATTTTTTGCTTTCCCTGTTTTGAGGGAATTAGAATTAGGTTTTTCTGCAACTTGAGTTACAGAACTTATTTCCATAGTATTACCTAGCAGATTTTTGAAATTATATTTCCATATTATGTCACATTTGTCCAAGTTTGTTGCTTGAAGTAAATGAAAATATTGATTTAAAACTATTCTGTCACAGCTGTGATGCTTTGTTGAAAAGAAAAATACATCCAAATTAATGCTTTGGGTAAAAATGTCTTCTGGTGAGAGCAGGAGGACATCAGCACATTTGACAAAAAGCAGTCAATCCAGATGAGAACATTTCTCTAGTGGTTTTGTCACCTAGAGAGTTTGAATATGTTGAATATATTTAGATACTTGACAGTTCCTGGAACATGGTAAGCACTTAATAAATGCTTGTTGATTGAGGTAGCTTTTAGTATTCAATACTGGTAAACCATCAGCTGTAGATTAGTTCCATGAGTGTCTGTAGTGGAAGCTGGATCCAGGTGTGTTTGCGTTCCGATTCAGACCTGATTTTTTCCTCCTTCTGAGGAGTGCTGAGTCAAGGGGGTATAGAGGGAGCAGCATGCTCACAAGCAGAGCTGGCCAGTCCTTGTCTTTGGGCATCATCATGGGGCATTGTCTGCCTGAGAAGAGTGCTAATGATGCTGCTGCTAGTAACTGATATTGTGCAGCTGTTTAAGGTTTGTGAGGCACTGTACATATGTTAGCTGCATTTGGTCTTCTCAACAGTGATGTGAGGTACACCCTGGTGTTACCTCATTTTAAGGATAAGGAAACTGAGCTGGGGGTTTTAAATCTTTTGCCCAGGGTCACACAGTGGGTAATGCTGCATTTGAACTCAGATCTTCCTGATTCCAAGTTCCTCACTATTATCTACTGTACCTCCTAGTACTGCATGTGATCACATCTGTTCTCACTTTTGAATGCTTTCTCTACAGTGGTGAGTATTAGGACAGTAAAAGTTGTAGAAAGCCTGTGAGTGTTTCCTCATTCCAGTGTATCTGTAAGTCTCCATTCTTTCCTTAGTTGGCAGAGGAATTAGGAATTAGGAAGTTTATAAATTTTAATGAAAGATTAGCCAATGGAGCACATATTCCAACAGAAACTAGTCTCCTTTAGCCCCATTATTGTGGTGCACCTAGTTTTCCGTGCTTTTTTTTGTTGTTGCTAAACCTTAGGTACCACCAAATATGGTACTTGTTTTTGTTAGAATTTTTACTGCTCTAACTCTTGTTTTCTCTTTTTTTCTCTTAAGTTGAAATTAGTACAATGAATGACTTAAAAGCTAGGAAGAGTTTGCTTAAGTAATTGAAGAGCTCGTCTTTATGGAAGTGGTTTACCTCACAGTCAAATGGGTCCTTGAGCTTTGTAGTGGTTAGTATATAGTAATTGAAAAGATTGTTCATTATTTTACCTTGCCTAAAATATATTTACCATTGCTTTTATATATGTATACACACATGTATATACACACGTATATATACATATATATTTCATTTTGAATATGTTGAAGTTTAAAAATATAGATTACTTCTTTTTAAATTGGCCAGATGTGGCTAGTTAGTTGTGGAAGCATTTAATTGATACTCTAGGTTGTCCTATTTAGTGATTTTTTTTTTTTTTTGGTGTAACAGTTATATAAATGTTCTACATTAAAACAGGTTAGATGTTATCACTGCTTATTGGCATGGTAGGCCAATCTTACCGTTTATGATGTAACTGTTAATCCTAAAGAAATTTGTTTTAGTTCTGTGCACATGGCTGTCATTGTAAGATGTCTGATGTATTAAGCCCTAGAGTAACCATGTTTTAAGTGCAGTTGAAATGGCTCACGTGTTGGCTTTTGTAATAAGGCATGAAAGACAATCCTGTATCCCTACCTTGAGACTTGGTACAGCATTTCTATTTTGAAAAGCCACGTGCAAGTTTGATATTTGAAGATTGTAACTCATGTAGACAGGTGGGGAGAGCAATATAGGAAAAAAAACTTCTACACGATGGCCTTGATGATAAGCACCTTCTGAGTACATAAAGCTCTGCACCCCTTTTTTTACAGACTGTGTAGACTGCTGAGAAGATTTGCAAGCCAGTCACACAAGCATATTCCAGAAAAGTGGTACTCATGGAAGAGGAACAGGATTTACCAGAGCAGCCAGTAAGTATTTTTTTAAAACTTAAAGATAATTGTCAAAAAGCTTGACTTAAGAAATTCAAGATATTGTTCTGAATTCTTTTGTTAGGTCTTAAATGACAAAGAACAAATGGGGACCAAGTTTCTTCTTTCATGTTTTTCCCAGTGTCCTTTACAAGGTACTCGACTGCCAGTTTTGCTAATATCTGAAACAGACTTACTGCTACAGTAGTGAACTAAACAATCCCCTACTCAGTCATTTCCCCCCAAATCTCCCCAAAGTGCCTGCTATTCTGAAACATGAAAAATAAGTGGGTTTTTGAAACCAGGTTCAGTGTGGTTCTGCTGCTTTGTGACTTTACCTCTTATCTTGGTTTCCCTAGCTGTAAAACAGATAGAATAATATTCCAGTTATTTCTCTCCTAGGGCTATTGTTTTGTAAACTATGCTGTAAAGTACCATAGGAACTTGAGCCATTGTTATTTCAGACAGACAAGCTCTAACAAATGTGAGTTTCTTGTTTTCCTATACAGACTAGACTAGTAGATATTTAGAAAATGAAAACGATAAGGTGAGTCTTTTTAAATGGTTATAGAAGAGATAGATAGTACCTTTCACTGCAGAATGAAGATTTGTTGGAATTTTGTTGTCGTTTTAAACTAAATTCTCCTGATGAGGAAGGTTGCTTTTATTACAAACAACAGTTCTAACTGTTTTAATGATGAAGCCAGACATGAATCTGTAGTCTAACGTGTTGACTTGTTAGTTTCTTTTAGCTGCCAATGATGAAAGAACATCTGTTTTAGGGTTAGTACAAGTTAGTCAATCATTAACTATTCAGTAGGATCTTATTTATGTACCAGGCACTGTGCTAAGTGCTAGGGATACAAAAAGTGAAAACTTATCAATTTACACATACTTTGCATAAATTCATCTTTTGATGTGAAGGTATACCTCTTCTTGGCCATTTTTTTTTAAAAAATAAAATCATCTTTTAGGCCCTTTCATATGACGATGAGCTTGTTATAAGCATGAAGGTTAGTCAGCTCCAAGTAGCTAGTAAATGGTTTTCATGGAGTATTTGAATTGTTCCTGAGGTGACGTTGATGGGAATGTTCCAAGTTATCCTTATCACTTTTATAGTAGCAGAAAAATAGTCTGAAAGATTGAGTACAGAGTGAGATACATCATGGGCACCTTTGTAGTAGTTAGAATCATAGAATAATAAAACTTGGAGAGACATTAAAGATGGTCTAGGATGATGCTTTCTCTATAGAAATGAAAGTGGAGGCTGGGAAAGAACAAGGGACTTGGTCAAGGTCATACAACTAACTAGCCAGCCAAAGAGATGGAATTCAAAACCAGAATGTGGGGTCACAGGCCCATAGACTGCTAGCTAGAAGGTGCTTTTGGCTGCAGACCTTTACAACTACAGAGAGAAGTAGTGCGTCCTGCTTTGTGTAGCTTGTTAGCGACAGACTCCTATACCCTTTCCCTTATACCGTGCTGCCGACAGTTTTATCCTCCTCATTACCCTCCACTCCCTCTCCCATCTCTCGCTTCTCAATCCCTTGAAATTTGTTTCCTGACCTTATCAAATGAGTTCATATTTTTAAAGAGCTGTGTCCTTGGCACTTAACAAATGCTTGTTCCTTCCCCCTTTCCCTTATCACTCAGCTAAAATATCCCTCTTTGAAATGACTGCTAATCTTTTCGGTGCCAGTCTGCTGGCACTTTTTCACTACTCTGCAGCATTTACCCCTGTTGACCACTATTTCGTCTCTGGATTTTCATAACACCACTCTCCATCTGTCTGACCACTCTTCAGGTTCCTTTGCAGAATCATCATCCATGTCCCATCTCACCCGTGGAGATACCTCAAGGTTCCATCCTGGACTCTCTTTTCCTCTTTATCTACATTTTTTTCTTGGTGATTGAACTCATATGCTCATGTAGGTTCAATTATCATTTCTAGATGACTTCTAAATCTATATATGCAGCCCTATTCTTTCTCCTGAGTTTCAGTTCCCCATTACCAACTGCCTATTGGATATGTGAAACGGGATGTCCCGTAGGCTATTTAATCTCAACATGTCCAAAGCAGAATTCATCTTTATCTGCGGAACTACCCCCTGTCTAAACTTGTTTATTTCTTTTGAGGGCACCAGGGTCCTTCCAATCACCCTAGTTTGCAGTCTCAGAATAATCCGTTAGAATATAATCTTTTTTCTTCATATCTCTGACCTTTAATAGTGTTGTGACCATAGTCAGGTCATTTAATCTCTTGGAAACTCAGCTTCCTCATCTGTAAAATGAGGATAATAATACATGCAGTATTTGTCTTACAGAGTTGTTGTAGGAATCAAAAGAGATAATGTATATAAAGTACTCTGCAAATTTTGAAGTGCTACCTAAATGGCAGTCATGATTAGATTATGCTGATTCTTCTCTCCTCTCCTTTATTTCTTATTTCTCCTTTGATGATCTTTTTTTTTTCTTCTTACCAGACAGGTGATACAACAGGGCAACAGGGGAATCTGGTACTATGTAATTGACAGAAATCTAGAAAGTATCAGGGAGATACAAAAGTGAGCAGCAGGTGGGCAAAGTAGAATATAATCTTGTATGTAGGGAATGTTGAAAGGCTTTTGTTTTGATTCTGCAGTGCCCCAAAATAGGGGTGCTCAGTAAATGCTTTCTTCTTGATTCACTGATTCTTAGTACTTCACATCCTATCAGGTGTCAAGTCTTGTTTGTTCTAGCTCCGCAATATTCTTCACACATTCCCCATCTCTGTGACCAGAGGTGATCAAACCCTTGATCTTACCGTCACCGACAATTCTTCCACTCCCTTGTTTTAAAAAACCATCCTTTATCAGCCCATTTTCCCCTGTAGCTGCTGACTCCTTGTTCCTTCTCACCATAATCTCCATCCTTTTCATCCTTCAGTTCTTCAGAGAGAATTTATTAAGAGAAACATTTATTAAGTGCCAGGGATGAGTGAAGGAAGGCATAAAGCAGTGTCTTCCCTCAAGGAGCTCACAACACAAAAAGAAAGAGCTAAGAACCAGGGGGTTCGGGGGAGGGGGGGGTGCTGTGGCGTGATGAAGTTCTGTAACTGGAGTGAGAAATAAGAGAATTCCCCAGGTGCCTCCTTTATGGAGGAGGATCCAGAGGGGGAAGGAGCCCCAGTGGCAGAGGGTATTGAGGAGGTGTGAGTTTCTGAGTTGATTTCATCTTGCAGATTGATAAGTTTTAGGAAATGATGAAATCCTGGAAGGTAGCCAAGCGGGGAATGCTCTTCTTTCCCAGGCCAGCATCCTTACCCTGGCTACCCCGAGATTTAAAGCTCCATGCCATCCTCATGCACTGTAAGCAGGCTGTTCCTCATCCAGAACACTCTCCCATCTCTGACCTTTGCACTCTCTGTTTTCCTCAGCATGCAGTACTCTGCTCCTTACTGTCCCTGGCTTCTTCTCAGATATCACCTTGTTCAGGCAACTGTTCCCATTTTCCACAGCCGACAGCACCTTGCTCTCTCTCAGCCTACTTTCCATCTACTCTGTGTGCAAGGAGCAAACATTCTTGCCTTTCGTTGTATCCCTAGTGCCTGGAGTAGGTGTTCACTAAATGCTTGTTGACTGACCCACTGATGTGGGCATCACTAGAAGGAAGGCCCTTAGCACACCTTCCCTAAAGTGTCTCCCTTCTCTAGGGCATTCTCTCTATGTAGCTGCCAAAGTCGTCCTCCTACAGCACACTTAAGGCTGTATATCACCTCTGCCCATTCTCAGTGAACGCCAGTGACTCCCTCTTGCCTCTAAAACCTTTCATAACTTTTGGAACCACCCTAGCTTTCCAGGGTTATTATAAACTTTGCTCACTTTCTTCCTCCTTCTCCCACAAGATTCCATGTTCCACCACTGTGCTTTTGCCCAACTTGTTCCTCATTCTGAAAATTGTTGCTTCTTCATCTCTGCCTCTGGGAATCACTAATCTCCTTCATGATACAGCTTAGGTGCCACATTATACTAAAGCCTTCCCTATTTTATCCCAGGAGGTAGTATGTCTCCCCCATTATCTTGTGTTTTTTTTTTACATGCATGTGTGTATGTTGTTTTCCCCATTAGAATATAAGCTTCTTGTAGGTGGCAGAGATTTTTTCTTTTTTGTTTATGTATTCCTAGTCTAACTCAGGGCTTGGCATATAATAGGTACTTTAAAAAATTGCGGTGATTGATTCTTTTATTGTGTTTTGAGTGAAATTCAGCAAAAGTAAACTGAGGCACATATTCTCTGCGCAAGATAATAGTTAATTAGCAGGTTGCAAACATGGCAATAAATAGGTCTAATATCTGCCTTGGTTAGGCAAAAGACCTCAGATTGGAGATGCAGCTCCTTTTTATAAACATGGACCAAAGAACAGAACAGAGTAGGTGAGGTTGGTTACAGAGTTGGAGCATCATGGGCGTGAGGACAACATGATTGATTGGAAATTGAGAATGAGGGGCTGCAAGATCAGAGATAGTGGTTTTTGATAGCCAACCAAACATCCTTGAAAGATAGCTTCGTGGTATAAAGATACTAGACCAGACTCTATGGTGTCCATCTGCATCCTCCAAGGATAACAGATTTCTTTGAGGCAAGAATAGAACAGTGATTAGCAGGAGAGCTGGATCTCTAAACTTAACTCATTATAGGCCAGCTGAATTTCTGAATTAAGTTCAGAGGCAAAGAACCTTGGTTTAGGCAGTTACAGAACAAACTCAATTAACTGTAATAGGATCAATTAAAAATGATGCAGAATCAATTTAATTTGCTCAATTGGTAAGTGGGAGATTTCACTTCATAAGGAAGTGAATGTCCTGAGACAACTCTCTTAAAAGTAATGGGACTGAAGAAGTATCTACCTGATAAATCATAGAAAAGTTAAATTTGTAAAAATTTGTAAAAATCATTTGAAATACATCCAGACGATAGGTTGAATCAGACTTTTGCTTAATTAACGAAAGCGAAGTATGTGGTTATGTACAGAAATGATGTTTAATCCCATGTATATAAATGTTTGGAGACATTTAGCAGAATATTAGCATATTATAAGAAACAACAGGTCTGTTGAATACACAGAAGCATGGAAAGACGTGTGCACTAATGCAGAGAGAAGTCAGCAGAGCCAGGAACATAATATCCGCTCTGACCTCAGCAATAAATGAAAAGAACAGCAATTGCAAAGCAGTCCAGAGCAGGTGTGACAAAATTATAATCATCAGCTTGACCCCAAAGAAGAAATATGAAAGAATACCTCCTACTACTGCACAGAGTGGCACATTCTTTCCATGTATTGATAAGTTTTGCTGAATTTTTATCAGCTTTTTTAAAAGTTCTTTGTTATAAGGCATTACTCTTTGAGTGGGGAGGGGGAGAAGTATGAGATAAATTGAGGTGACATAAAAACAAAAGATACTGATTAAGATCTATATTACAAAGACTATTCAGAAATAAAAATGTTGTAGGGTAGTATTATAGTATATAGTTTTTGTCTTCAAGCTAGCAGTTATATGATACCAAGAAATAAGGCTTGCATAAATGTTGCACAAATTTTCTATTTGAATCGAGTACTTTACAATTGCCCCGAGGGGATCCTGCTGCTGAATTCTTAGAAGGATTTGTTTTTGGAATCATTCTTGAAAACAGTGTTTGTACTTTAGAGTCCATAGAAAAAACTCCTTCCCTAGCTGTGACCCATCTTTTTAAGCCTTTTGTTTCTTCTTTTTGCAGAATTGAGGTACCAGTGTTTGCATATGGCATTTGTAAAAAATCAGTGAAATCAGATGTATAAAATGAAAAAGTGCTATGGAAATGTGACATAGTAATACTATTCCAAGTGGATGTTGAATACAATGGAAGGCATAAGTATTCATGCCTTTAGTTTATAGATGAGGAAACTCAGAGAGATTGAATCACTTGTCCCAGTTCACAAAGTGACAAAGCCAATACCTAAAATGCAGTTTAATTCAGCCAGCATTTACTAAGCACCTACTCTGTGCTAGGCCCTCTCTTAGGTACTTTGAGAGCATGGCACCATGGTGTGGAGAATGGAGAACTGGCTGTGGAACCAGGGTTTAAGGTCTGATGCTGACCTACTCTGACTAGTTGACCCTGGGTAAGTCAGTGAACCTCGAAGACAAGTCCCTAACGCTATAAGTTACTGAGAAGGTACCAGCCTGCATTGGTAGAGGTAGTTTCCTCATCTAGGGGTTCGCCACACCAGTGATATCACAGATTCAATCTCTATCCCTATATAGATCTGAGAGTCTATTACGTAGAGATGATTGAACCCATGGGAACGAATGTGATTACCAAGATGGACAGTGATGAGTGAGAAGATAAGATCTAGGACAGAACCTTGAGGGATCCTTGTAGTTAGGGATGGAAGTGAGGAGGAATGAGTAGAAGAGGAGAATCAGAAGAAAGCAATTCACAGAAGTAAAGAGAGAGTGTTCAGAAGTCTGTAGACAGACTCTGGGCCTAGTGGCCCAGGCCCATGCCTATAATCGTAGCTACCAGGGAGGCGGAGGCTAGCCGCAGATCTTTTGATGAGAGTTGTGAGTTCTGTAGTGGACTGTTGGACTGTGTCCATCAGGTGTCCAGACTAGGGTTAGCTTTAATATGCTGAGCTCCAGGATTTGAGGACCACTAAGCTGTTAAGGAGAAGTGACCTGGCCCAGCTTGGAAATCAAAGAGATCAAATCTCCTGGGCTCATCAGAGTAGAATCTGTCAAGAGTGACCCTAGCACTTCTAGCCAGGATGAGACAGGGAGACCCAGTCTCTTTAAAAAACAAAGTAAGTGTAGACAGGTCAAGTAGGATGAGGAGTGAGAAAGGGCCTTAGGGTTTAGCACTAGTAACCTTTGAGAGGTTGCCAGATTGTAAAGAACTGTTTAGTGACCCACTGGTTAGGAAGTTGGGAGCAGTCAAGTATAGACTCCTCCTTCTAGAAGTTTGACTTTGACATGGAGAAGATGGCTTGATGGGATGTCGGGGTAAAGTGAATATGTATTTTTGAAGACAAGGAGACCTATATGTATATTCGTAACTAAACTTTTATTTTTAAATGCCTACTATATGCAATATACTGTGTCATGCTCTGAGTTTACAGGGGCAAATGAAAAACAGTCCCTGCCCTCAAGAAGCTTATATTCTACTGGATGATATAAACAGCTAATTATGTAAGATACTTTGAAAGAGAGAGGGTTAACAATTAAGGGATAAGGAAGATTTCCTTTAGAAGGTGTGAACCTTGAAAGAAGCTAGGGATTCTAAGAGGTGGAGACAAGAAGGGAATTTATTACAAGCAAAGAGGAAGAACAAGGAGAAGAAACCAGTTAGCAAAAAAAAAAAAAAAGTTAAGTTGGAAGAGTGGTAGGACTGCTTGATGGAGCTGAGCCTGGGTGGGAGGAGAGAGGAGAGCACATAGGGGACAATGTAGGGCCACGAGGAGAGAATCATCTGTGGTCAAAGAATGGAATGTTGGAGTTTAGGGTCACAGAGGCTGGTCAGCTTTGTGTGGTGGTAAAGGGACTGAGAGAGAATGGAAATTTAGATTGTGGTTTTTGAGTGGTTGATGAACTGGGGAGGAGCAGGGTTTGGAAAGGAGCATTAACGTGAATGAACATTGACTGTACTCTGTGGTCCAGCCAAATTCGCCTTCTCTATGTCCTTAGTATGTTGTACTTCATCTCGCATCTCTGTCTCTTTGCACTTGTCCACATGTCTGAAATGGACTCCCTCCTCCCCTCTGACTCAAACTCCCCTTCTTCTTTTATAGTACAGTTATACCTATGATCACCTAACTGCTAGTGCCCTCCTTCCCCTACGATCTCCTTTTCAGCTACCTTTTATTTTTTTGTGTGTGTACTCTGTACGTTTTTGTGTATACTTAACATATGCACCTATTGTTTCCCCAAGGAACTAACCCTAACCCTTGAGAGGAGAGGTCATTTGTTTTTTGTATCAGCTAAGTGGCACAATGGATAGAGCTCTGGGCCTGGATTCAAGAAGACCTAAGTTCAAATTCAGCCTCAGATACCATCTAAGTGACCTTGGGCAAGTTTCTTAACCTCTGTTTGGCTTATTTTCCTCAGCTGTAAAGTGGGAATAAAAATAGTATCTAATTGACAGGGTTACTCTGAGGATCAAGTGAAATATTTGTAAAGTGCTCAGCACAGTGCCTCGAACTTAGTAGGCACTATGTAAGTGCTAGCTATTATTGGCCATTATGAACTGTTCCAACACCTTGTACAGTGCCCAGAATATAGTAGCTGCTTGAGCCATGCTTGATGATTAATTGATTGATATCACCAAATCCTCTCTCCAGCTTGGAGGGCTAGATGCTAAAAATTCAGTGCTATTTGCTCTATGCCACAGCTGCCAGACTCCACTAATTTGCTTGTGATCTCGCCTTTTATGTCTGAATCACGTGCCCATTTTGAGTCATGTTGATGTACAGTGTGGGATACTTTGTTTGAATTTATTCTCCATCAGTCTAATGATAGCTTCTTTTCCCAAATTTCTTTGTATTGAATTGTTTTCTATACAAGTCCAACCACAACATTATTATCAGACTAGTCCAGCCAGATGAAGAGGAATTCTTCACCAGAATGTTGGCCACCAGACACTGAATGTTTATTTTGTCCTCAGAAGCTTGTGAAGATTTTTGATCTGTTTTATTTGAAATGCACAGCAGTTCAATAATGTATCTTTTGTCTTGTAATACTGAAGTGTATCATCCTTTCATTTTTCCTCACATAGCGCGGTGCAGCATAGTGGGTGTTTAGTAGTAGGTGTCGGTTGAATGAAGAAAAGGCAGAATTATTAGATTAGCTCTCTCTACAGCGTCACCAGGCAATAGTTAACCATCTGTTTCACTTTGTGCTATATAGATCTGGCCCGAGTTGTTTAAAGGTTAGGGTTTCTCATTCCTGAGTAGTTTAGTTAGCTTTGTGTAGAGAAAACACCTGTTATGAGACCAGTCTACACCCACTACTTTGGCTAGTTATCTCATTCAAATCGCAGAAAATTTATCGCTGCTGCTCAGAGAAGACTGTGTTTTACTGATGGCAGGTCATACTTACATTATCATATAGGAAATTTATGAATAGCACAGTTAGGCTATCGTTGTGTGATGTGGTGACACATCATGACCTTGAAAACCTATTCCTCACATTGAAAACGTTTCTTGGGAATTAAACAGAAACGTCCCTTTTGGCTTCTCTTTAATATGATCTGCGATGGAGCCAATGGCTATAGGTTTTTTGTTGTCATCAACCTTGTCATTTCATCACTATGCTTGAGGATATCACAGCCTTCATTGTTGCATCTGTTACATCACACCATTGTTAGCCATTATTTTAATATTGCTCACATCTACGTGAAATTCCTATCTAATAGGTTTATTTGATTTTTTTGAGTTTAGCTATGTCAGATTTCAGCTGTAGTAATATTCCATTCAGCAAACTTTAATTAAATTAATTAATTTAAATTAATGTGTGCAAGGTGATCTGTTAGACACAGAAGACATGAAGACACAAAGGAAATAGCTCCTGGCCTCAGTGCACTTTAGCTACTAATCGAAGGGATTCCACAAAAGGTATGGCACAAGCAAAACTGAGGAGGGGCATTGGAGGAGCGTTAGTTCCTGAGAAAATAATGCTAGTGATAGCTAGCATTTCTGTGATGCCCTCTAGATGTCAGGCACCATACTAGGTGTTTTATAAACATAGGAAATCAGGGATTCACAAAAAGCAGAGATGAAGACAGTACGTTTAAGGAAGAGGGGTGTGGGTATGGTGGTGGCTTGTATGAATGAACAAAGTCAGACGGTAGAGTGTCCTGTTCAGGCAGTTGCTGTTAATTCACTTTAGAACCTAAGAGTTTGTTAAAGGGCTTAGTTTGAAATAAAACAAGGGGGGAAAAAGATAGATGAGAATCAGACTGAATTGCTTTAAATGTTAATGGGCCACTGAAGTTTTTTGTGTGTTCATTTTGTTGTTTTTTTTTAACAGAGAAGTTGAAATGGTCAAACTTTGTACTTTAGGAAAATTGTTCTGGCAGTAGAAAGAGACTGGAAGCAAGGGGACCAGTAAGACAGTTTTTAGATTGGTCCAAGTGAGAGGTGTTGAATACCTAAAGTAGTGTCCATATGGGAGGAACGGAAGGGATGTATGGAAGGATATTATAAAAACAGAATGGATAAGGCTCAGCAACTGTTGCGATGTGGGACAGTTAAGGAGGGGAGAAGAGTTAAGGATCATTTTGCAACTCAGGTGATAATCCTGAATGACAGCGGGGGAGATTTGTAAGAGGAATATATTTAGGGAAGAAAGATGAATTCTGTTTTGTACATACTGAGTTTGAGATGCTGATCTAGATAGAAACATCCATCATACCTCTGGTGCAGAACTAGAAGTCAAGGGAAAGCTATGGGCTGGATCTGTGAATCCTGCCTCAGTCTCCACATCGGTGGAGCTCTTCATCAGCATTTGACCCACTCTCTGCCTTGTGACTCCGCTCTTTACTTGCTTACCAAATGCTGTCATAGCCATCCTGTTGTCTTCTGTCCCAGTCCTGGTTCTGAGGTAATGGTAATTCCTCTCTGAGTGGGGAATGGCATGGTAGTTCTATTATCTTTTACCCTATACCCTCTCTATCCAGCAGCCCAAGAGACAGCTGGGAAGAGGGATGACAGCTAACCATCACTCCCTCCTTTAATGTGCCCTCTTTTGCTCTGACTTTAGCTGCATTTACTTAAGAGGGAATGAGCCATAGGGCACAGGATCACATAACTGGAAGACAGATGGGTTCAGAGGCTTTAGGGTTCCATAGATAGTGTGTTCTTCCTGGCATCAGTGCTGCTAATGGGAATTGAGATGCCTGGAAGTCCTGGACAAGTTGGTTAGTACCCACATTATTATGACAGGCTTTTGTAAATATTTATTGGAATATTGACTCTTCTCCAAATTCTATCTTATCTCTAGCTTTCTGTTGTTTGTGATATGGAGAAATGATCACAGTCTCTTAAGAGAGTCTTACCAGATTGTTGTTTAGGAGCACTGTTTTATTCCAGAGAATCCAAACCAGGGAATCTGGAAGGATTCTTAGACATCATCTAAATCCTAATCCCTCATTACAGATAAAATTGAGGGCTGTGCCCATGAGGCATCATGCTTATGATTTCGGGGCATGGTTGACTCTAAAGTTAGACAGTCTGGGTTGAAGCTTTCTGACCCTGTCACTTCATGAAGCAACATCAGCTTGGGCAGACCATTTCTGTTAAATGAGGGGATTGTACTTCATAGCCTCTGAGGTCTTTCTCAGTTCTGGTATTTTGTAATTCTGTCCTTTGATTTTAAATGACTCACCAAATTCCAGTACTGAGTTAGTGGCAGCAGTGGGTACTGCAGCCTTGCAATCTTGGCTCCCAGACCTGCATTCTATTCCACAAAACTCTCTCTTTCTTTATTATAACTCACAGCGCTGCCTTTACCTGTCAGCTAAATATTGTCTTGCCAGTTCACCATAAAGTAATTATTTTTATTCTCTCTGAATGACTCCTTATTTTGTTTGGTTAAAGTATACATAGCCCTTTGACTGTGCAGACTATTATATGGTAGATGAAATTTCACAACTCAAGGCCAGAGCTGTGTGTGTCAGGATTACATAGTTCATTTTTCTTTAGACCACCTTGAATCTTTTGGTACCCCATGCTGTGTCTCTCGTCTTTTAGAATTTTCCCCCCTCTTGTATCTTATTATCCTTAGTACCTGTCTCACAGTGTTGTGTTTTTTTTAAAGCTTCCTCTGTGGGTTAAATCAACTTTGTGCATGTTTTGATCTAGGTGTTAAAGAATATCTAATTTCAGGAGTAAGATTGAGAGAATTCTTGCTTCATTTAGGGGGTTGAACCAGTGGAACTCAGAGATCTCTTCCAGATCTGAATTTCTGAGATTTTTTTTGAGGGGGAGGAGAGGGATGTCACTCATCATGGAGGAAAAGTGCCAGGTGGGAATTTTGTTGAACTTGTTTATCTTTTGGCCTTATTTGCTAAGAAAATTTAAAATATTTAATAATAATAATTTTGTAGCACTTCAAGATTTATTGTGCCTTTTATAGATGTTAACTTATTTGATCCTAAGTTAAGCTATTCTGAATTTAACTGTTTGGATATTCTCTTGTGTCTAGCACTGTTATACTGTATGACCTTATTCAAGTCAAATCAACCCCATCTCTGAATCTCAGTTTCTTGAGCAATAAAATGAAGGCATTGGGGTGGGTGATCTTTTAGATTTCATCCAGTGCTCAGAAAATGTAATCAGTGTTTACTTCAATACTTCAAGCATCAGTGCCATGAACTGTGGCCCAATGGTTTTCTCTACTTCAGATGCTAATTCCTAATTCCATCACACTTTAATATATGGTTTCACAAGTCACTGTGGTGTGTTTTTTTTTTAAATGTGATCTCCCCATCTCACCAGCCCTCTAATGATGTGCCTGTCCCTGAGCTTGTATCTGAAGCTTTTCCAACTTAGTGAAGGACATTCCAGAGCTTATTTTCCAGTAGAATAGCCTTTGAGAGCCCAGGGGTTCCTCCAAGCCCCAGGGACTTCTTGGAAAAACACTGTGATGTGGGAAGATAATCTAAGACAGTAGTTCCCAAAGTGTGATCTGGGCACTTCCAGGGGTCTCCAAAACTTTTGCAGGGCATCTGTGAGGTCAAAACTATTTTCATAATACTGTTAATAACATTAGTTCTACTAACTACGAAGAGCCTTTGCCTTTTTCGCTATCCTCTCTTGAGTACATAGTGGAGTTTTCCAGAGGCTACATGACCGGTGAATGAAAAATGTAGGTGCACACATGAGGTCTGAATTAATAACTTTTCTGCAGATTTATACTTTTGTCTTAAAAATAGATGAATTTGCATTGTGGTTGGACTTGGTACTTTACTGGTATCCATTTGGTGTCAGGATCTGCTAGTTATCGAAGAAGCTCTTCTATCTGAACACTTCACCACAAAGACAAGTGGTGCTGAAATAATCAGTACTGGGTCACTTTTGAATCTTCTCATGTGTTATAGAATAACTGTTGACATTTGCACTGAAGATGCAGGAGTAATGACTGAAGAAGCTGCTGGTGCCCTAGCACAAATCAAGGCCCTGACACCAAACTGTCCTAGTAGTCCTTGTATCCTTCCCCAGTTTTGTCCTTGATGCAGCAATAAAGATATTCATTTTATTAAACTTTTGAGTCCATGTCTTTTTAATACTCTTTGTGATGACAAGGGAACTGTGCATAGAACAGTTCTGCATACCCAACTACATGTTTGTCTTGAGGAAAAGCATTTGTGCAGTTTTTTTAGTTACTTAACTAACCTTTTTCCCCCGTGTGGAACACCATTTGTACTTGAAAGAACAACTCACAAATTATAATTGTTTAGACTTGGAGTATTTTTCTCAAAAATAAATGAAGTTAACCTTTTATTTCAAGGAGAACAATTTTAGACTTTTTGCCAATGATAAAATTCAGTATTGCAAGTGAAAATGAGAATGTTAAGAAACTTTTATCTCCCACTATGAACATGATAACTTCCCAATACTTCAAGACTTTTCTAATGAGGTCATTGGTGATATTTATTAATGAATATGATTTTTGATGTTATATAGTGTATTGTGTCAGTATTTGGAAGATCCACACAACTCAGTGAATCAGTATTCTCCAAATGACTGATATTATAATTTAATGGAACATGATGTAAAAAATGATGTTAATTTTAGCCATTCTCCAAATGATCCAACATCCCCTCAGTGTCCAGTTTACCGCCAGAAAGATCTACTTATATGTATAGAGCCCCTTTTTCTTTCATCTCTTCAAGATATTGGCTCAGTTATATTTCTGGGTCAGAGTATACAGTGTAGTAATTTTGAAAGCATTGTTCCAAATTGTTTTCCAGAATGGATGGACTAATTCTCAGCTCTTCTGATAGTGTTATATTCCTGTTTTCTCACAGCTCCTCCAGATTTATCATTTTTCTTTTCTGTCAACTTTGCCAATGTGATGGTTATGAGGAAAAACTTTAGAGTTGCTTTAATTTGCATTTTTCTCATTATTAGTGATCTACGTCATTTTTTATGTGACTCTACATAGCTTAGATTTGTTCCCTTGAGAATTGCATTTTGAATTTATCAGTTTGGGGAATGGCTCTTTATTTTATAAAATTGAATCGTTTCCTTATCCATCTTGGAAATGAGACCTTCATCAGAGATACTTGCTGCAATGATTTTTCTCTCTAGTTAACTATTTCCCTTCTAATTTTCTTAGCTGTTGATTCCTAATTTTAAAAAAAAGTGGAGATAACAATATGGCTCGCTATAAACTTAAAGTAGAATGGATTTTGGCAGTGTTTATTGATACAATAATGCAAGCTTAGCATTTGGACTTTTAGCATATTCCTCTCTATTAGAATCTTCAACCAGAGGCAAGTTGACCACTTGTCGGGTATTCCTGTTCAGCTGCTGACTGGACTAGATGACTTCAGAGTTTCTCTAATTTTCTGTACTTTTGTTAATTTGTTTAAAAGAAAGACACCTTCATATATAGCTGCTACGGTAAAGTACAGTAATGGGCTCCCATTGTAGACATGTTTTAAGCATACTAAAATTTAGCCTATATCATTGTTATAGCAAGGAATAGACTTTGGCAGAGTTGGAAAAATGCTTAGGTTTTATCTAGTCCAGGGGTAGAGGTTACAGAGGGGCATGTTTTGTCTCATTACAAGGTCGAACACCCTAGCAAGTTGAGCTGTTTAGAAAGTAGAGTGGACTAGTGCAATACCAAATGAGTGTCTCATCCCTGGAGGTATTCCAAACGTGAACCTTCTGTGTGCCTTCTGCTTGAGACAGCTGTCTGTTTGTGCTCTGTCATGAGGTCATCCACTCCATTTGTAGGTCTGCTCTGTTGTCAGGAAGGTCTTCAGGGTCCCTGGAGGGATAAAAGGTAGAAGAGAAGGAATTACAGAATATGGTCTTCAGAATATCTCCCAAATGATTTTCCTCGCACTGTGTGATGCTGGCTAGATGCTTTTCTTGTTAATGTCCTCATTCAGCAACTACTTAATAAAAAGATTTCTTAATTGCCTACCAAGTACAAGGGTCTGTGCTCAGCTCTGGAGAGCAAAGACAAAATAAAACAGCACCATCCTTGCCCTCAGTGAGCTTATGTTCGGCACTTGTCATCTTAGGGGAAGAAACGTTAGCTTGATTTTTAAAAACTTTGAGATGTAAGGTAAGACTTATTGATAGACTCTTGACTTTTCTTAACTTTAAAATAACTTTGGAGGGGAAAACATGATAGCATTTAGAAGACAAGCAGTTTAGTGTACAAAAAGAACCCTTACTTAATTGTCTGAAGACCTGGGTTTGAACTAGCTTAGTTGCTGGCTCACTATGGCCCCTTGAGTTAAGTCCTTTTTGGGTCTCACCTGCTTTTCTTGTGAAGTGAAGGGGTTGCACTAATTGCTTTTCCCTTCTTCCTCTAAAATTCTGTGATTCTACAGGGTTTAATATCAGAATTTGTGTCCCTTTTCTTAAAAATACTGTGATTCTGTAGGCCTTCAACTTAAGTACCTGTTTCACTTAAAAATAGAAAAGTCTTTTCAGACTGTACACTGTTGGAGGAAGCAAGGTGAACTGTCTGAGAAAGCAGCAGAATGAGAATCAGGAAGCCTGATTCTAGCCCTGAGTATGTTTGAGCCTGGGCAAATGACTTTCTCTTAGTTTTCTTATCTTTAGAGTGAGTAGGGACTCAAAATGAGGTAGGGCTAGATGATATCTAAAGTCTTATTCCAACTATTGATTCTAAATACCTGTCTCTGTGACATATACCTTGAGGTTCCCGCTGCTAGTCTGATGAGTCTGTTTTCTGGTGAAAGTTTAGCTTTGAAATCAGAATCTACAAAAAGCATCATCATCTTCATCGTCTTCATCATCTAAAATTCTTTTGGATCCAGCCAAAAGTTAGAGTGGCATGTTTCTTTAGCGACAGTATGCAAACAGTAGGGCTAATTAAATTTATTCTCAAAACAGAATCTTACAATAAGCAAATCAACGATTGATTTCCAACAGAAATTTACCGTTGTAGCCCCAGGTTCTCTCTGGGCCAGAAAGATCGCTGTCTTGGTGCGCATTTATCGATTTGTCTTTGCAGGTGAAGAAAGCCAAGATGCAAGATTCGGGAGAGCAGACTTTGAGGTGGGTAAAGTACAACTTCTTTATAATTCATTCCAATCTTGTCTTTATTATTTTTGCTTTTCACCTCATTGTGGTGCATGCTCTGATCTGGATGGGATAATGTCACAAATTTAACACTGTCATTTACTGTCTACTTTCATACTGCCAAACAACTTGGTTTCAGATGGAAATTTTCTTCAAAGTAAATTTTCTCTCCCCTACACCTCCCTTTACTGATTACCAACAAGTGTATTTTGTTGATTGTTTAATAAGAATGATGTCCATTCCGGTCACCTTTTCAGATTTTTTTGATCAGAAGCCATAGGATGGGATAAGGGCATTGACTAAAAGGATGCATTTATATTTTAAAGCAGCTGCTATCATTTTTTGAGTGGAAAGCACCTGGCAAGGAGGGGCAGAAAAGGTTCTTTGTATCTCCTTGAGGATATAGCACAAGTCCAGTCATGGAATACTTCAAAACTAATTAAATTAGGAAAATTTCAGGACTTTAAAAAATTGGTTTTAATCCTTCCATTAGCAGTATTATGACCAATTTAGAGTGCTATTTTTATTTACTTTCTAAAATGCTTGTAGTGATATTAGAACCATATGCTTTTGAAGACCAGAAGACCTCTGGCCTCTAGAAGACCTTTAGATCATCCCCTGCCTCCTCTGCCTTCCTTCTTTTCTACTAAGGAATTTGTAGGAAGTACTTCACAAAGCTGCTCTCAGACACTTCCCTCCTTCTTGAGGCATACCCCCCTCCCACTCCCCAGCTTGTATGTAATATTTGGTTATTTGTGCTAATGGAGGGTTTTGCCTTTGGAAGACATTGTCAGATTTCCCCAGTGCATATGCATTCAAACACTCTGACACTACCTGTACTTGACCTTGTCAGGAAGAGAGTCCAAAATGAGTCTATAATCGAGTCTTAACTGATGCCATTTTGTACCTGCTTACAGGCTTCTTATGAGGAATAAATAAGGTAAAGTGCCCGAAAGCTTTGGTGATAGAAACTTCTATACAAATATACAAGGTGATATGTTATTATCTCTGTTTTTTTTCTCTCCTTGTTTATTTCTCTCATCCTTTGCTTGGCTTTTCCTTTTTGGTTAGTAGAGCTGAGCTAGGAGCCAGAATGTCCTGGGTTCAGAGTCCAGCTTCTGACACATACTGTTGTGAGACCCTGGGCAAGTAACTTAGCATCCCTATGCTTTAGGCAGCCCTCATAGATTGCAGAGAATGCACCAGCCTGCATTGATAGAGGAGATTTCCCAATCGAGAAATTCCCTACACCTGCAAGCCAATAAAATTACCCTTGCCCCTCTAAACCACAGGTGGGGGTTAATAATAGTGCTCCACCTCCTTTTTTTTTTTTTAAAGGGGATCTATTGAGTAGTTTTAGTACACAGGGTTTTATCTATACTCTGGGAATAATGTATAAGAATAAAGTATGGCTACTTTAGGAACAGCAGAGTTGGCACTTGGTGATCTGAAAAATTGTGACCTTTTGTAAATCTAGGAGTTTCTTTCCTGTTTTGTGCTTCTGGTAAATAACTCACATTTATAACTTACTTTTCTTTCAAGTAGCTGGTAGTTCTACATATGTTTTAGAAATATGAAATCTCTACCTTGGGGCTGTTGAGGGTTATTTTCTTCTCTCATGTCCTGGATATTGAGAATGTTGCTTCTTTGGACTGGCTGGTAATAGGATTTAAGATTTAGAGAAATTTGCCTAGAGAATAAAGTGCTGGACTTGGAGCCAGAAGCCCTGGGTAGGAATCCTGCCTTAGACGCTGGCCCAGGATGCAGCTCTCTGAGGCCATCTGAGAATTCTCTCTCCTCCCAGCTGGGAGCCCTTGGTGTAAATGCTCAGGGCCTTAAAGGGGTAGAGACAAACCAGCTGTTCTTGTTTGTGGCTGCTGTTATTTTCACTTTACAGATGAAGAAAGGCTGCCATGGATGTTAAGTGACTTGCCCTGGGCCCCACAGATAGTGTAAGTAACTGAAAAGTCTAACCCAGGCCCTCTGACTCTGGACTCAGCATTTTTGGAGGACATTTTGGATGCTTTCCTTTTTTTTCACCCTTTCTTTCCTGTTCTATCACTTTCTCCTTCCTTCTTTTCTCCATCTATAGTCCTTCTTTCCTTTGCCTCCTGACACCATTCTGGGAAATACTGTTAGACTGAGGATAGACTTTGGGGACAGATTTGCGGAATGCCCCCCCACACACACACACCTTGGCCTAACCCCCAGCTCAGCTCATCAGAGACACTGATTATGGCTCTCCTATATAACAAATCTTCCAGATCATCTGTCAGTTCCTACTCTGTCCCCACCAATCTCTGGATCACAGGATTTGAGAGTCAAATGGGATCTTCAGGATCATCTGATATGATCCTCCCTTTTTACACATAAGGAAACAAACTGAGATTTAAAGAAGCTGAGTGATTATACCAGGGTCCTGCAGGGTGTCAAGAGCTGAGTCTTCTCAAATGGAGTCTACTGTGGTGCTCCCTCACTACTGCCATTGCCTGTTAGGCTGTCACATGTGCTCTCTGTGATGCTTGTGACATTGATGGCAATGATCCTCCTTCCCCTTTATGGAATACCTCAGGTTTGTGCAGGAGGCACTCCTGGAGCTGCGTTGGCCCTGCTCTGAGCACAGGATCCAGGGCTCTGTGGAAGAGGCTGGTCTGCCTTGCTGCTGCTGCCCTATTCCTTGTTGTCCTGCAGTTTAGGCATGGCCACTGAGCTCCTCCTTCCACCCTGCTCCCTCTGCCTGGCCTGGGTCACAGGAGTGCCAAGCAAAGGTTTGACAACGTACACCAAGAATACAGTTGCTTTTACATGGAGACAGTTGGAGGGAAGCGTGCACTTCAGAGTCAGTCCTGCTCTGGAGGACTTAGAGCACTTACTTCCCCAGGCTCATCCTGGATGAAGGCAAGTCAGCCAACATTTATATTATGACAGAGGGAGGTGGAGAGTGTTGTGTGAACATCTCTTAAAAGACTGTGCAGATTGAATTTGGGAGGAATATGAGCAAGTCCTCTGTACAAAATTAGCAGAACAGTATAAATCTTCTGTGAAATTCAAGCATGATCAGATCATGAAATGATATAAGACAAGGCTAACAAACTGCATCTGTCTTAAAGTTTCTTTTTATATATGAGTACCTGGTCTGGTCACAAAAGATGGCTGCTATATGCTTTTGCAGTTGATTTGATACCATATTTCAGCTCTAACTTTGCAACCTAAAAATACTTAAAATATTTCTGGAGGTATATTTTTATATAACTTGAAAGACCTTGAAACTTACTGATTGCCACAAGGATAACTATTTTCTGTTCAGTTAATAAACAGCTGTACCCTACAATGAGATATTTCTAAAATACAAACTATATGGAGCAGCAGTTTGGCAGTACTAGCCTTTATTGGCATTACACACATAGAATGTCTCTCCAAGAGTAGTTCTGTAAGAGATAGGGGAAGGGGCATGGTGTTTAAGTTACTGCTTGTACTGTGCTCATTTGGCTGTGAATTTGATTCATAAAAATTATGGTTAGAAACATTTTTTGGTCTACAGCGAATCAATAATGTTTTGGTGACTGTAGAAATTGTAATTGAATTGTTGTTATGTGCTGTTATTGTTAACTACAGGAGCTATTTTCAGGCACAGATTATTGTTCACAATTTAAGTTGAACAATAAAAGTGATCATAATGACAGAAAAGGGTTTTTGCAGTCGTAGATTTTGTAGATGGCATGAAAGTAGTACAACCTGGAGAAGGATGACTTTATGTATGGATTTAGCCTTACCATGCTAAGAATGAACACTTTGACCCCGGGGGAGCCTGCAGTGTACTGTGCTTATATACTCACTTAGAAATTAAGGAGCTTCACCAACACTTTTGATCTCTCATCAGAAAAGGCTTCTTCAAGAGCACTGGGTTTTGCTTATCTTAGTATCACACAAGTGAGGTAGCTCTGCTCTGTCCAGCATAGTATTATTTTGGTTAGTAACACGAAATTACAGTCAGAACTTTTAATCCCAACATCAGGTTTTTCAAGGTCTTCCAAGATGTTTGCTGTTGTATTTTGGGGCCATGATGGATGAGGGGTATAGTCTTCTGCCCTGAGTTCGTAACATGCTGTTCTTTGAATTTTCAAGGTTGAAAGAGAGAAAATAATCCTATTTTGAGTAAATGAAAGTTCAATATACATTTTTTTCTTACTGTGACTTATCAAAGACCATTTTCCACATCCCAGTGCTTAATACAGAACCTGCCTGGCAGAACTTAGTAGGTGCTTAATAAATGTTTAATGACTGATGTCAGCACCTTGTATCATTTATTATTGTTTCTTAAAAGCTTTATTAAACTTCTTTTTCATTTAATATAAGCTAGGTTTTTTAATTAAGACTTTATTTTGGGGCAAAATACTAACTTTACTTCAAATCTATGCTAGTGCCTTCTAGGCAGATAATATTTGGAGACAATTCTTGATCAGTTGATATAGTGAAACTTTTTTGAATGGTCATATTTTTAGATGCCTTTTGATGAATGTCTTTGACTTAAATCGGATGGAAAAGCTATAATGCTATCTTTTGTTCATTTTCATTATATAATGTTAACATTATATAAATGTTTTAGCTTTAAAAAAATACTTCCCTTGTAGCAGCCTGGTGAGATTGATTGTTCTCGCCTGTGTGCCTTTTATTTGGGCTGTCTTGCTTTTTTGAAATGGCCCTTTTCTTTCTGCCATTCTATGACATTCTTCTTCAAATCATGATTCAAAATATTCCTGCTTTTCTGATAGAACCTTTCTTGATTAACCCTAACCAACTTCTACCATGACTTTTCTATTTTGTTTGCTTTGTTCATTTGCATATACATTTTTAAGTCAATTCTTTTCTTCGTAGATTACATTTTTAGACACTGCAAGGAAAGTCTTGTTTCTTAAATTGCTTCTATCTGTCTCCAAAGTGCCTTGTATAGTATTCTGTAGAAGATGAGTTTTCAACAAATGTTACAGATGGACTTCCCCATATAGTTCTGCTTGCAGCTTTGTAGATAAGTCTGAATCCTCTTCACAAAATTTTTCCTGAAGTTATCAGAATTGTAGTTAGAATTAACTAGCAGGTTGCCTTAAATGTAACTGGTACCTGATTGATATTTGTTGAATTGAGTTCTAGTTTTGGAGAGCATAGCGATTCTGAGTAAGAGCTTAGATGCTTACAACAGCAAAGCACTTTTCCCCAGCATCCCTTTGAAGTGGTAGACAGTGTAAATGTAAAGTGTCTTTATATGATAGGCGAAGAATCCAAGTCTCAGGGAAGGTTGGTGACTGTTCCATAATTCCCGTGCTTCAGGAAAGATGCGATAGTGAAGTTAGAACCCAGAACTTTTCCCTTTTTGCTCAGTTTTCTTTCCATCATACCATTCTGTTTTCTGGGATGTCTGAGGAAATGCAGTATTGATATTACAAACTGTCATGTCTGATGTATCTTCTGTAGCACTTAATCTTGATTTTCCATATAGAAACTTCTTTTGGCATTGAGGCACTGAGAACTCTGGGAGAAGCTACCTTCAGGAACTGCTTTCTCATCAAGGAGAATTAAAAGGAATTGCTAATTTTTAAATTTACCCAATTTTAAAAAATATATAGATAGATGTGACTTTCTGCCCAGGAGTCCAAAACAGATAAAAGAAATAGTTGATCGGTTTTTTTTTTCTTGTCCCTTTGAAAAAATTGAATTATAGAAGTAGTGGCAAATTTTGAATTTCTAAGGCATCATTTCAATAGGACATTTTATCAGTTCCTATTTTCACCAAATTGACTGAAAATGGCTTAGAGAGGAGCAGTGAAAATAAGATGAAAGATCATAAGTGAAAAATGATACTTGAACCAGATACATAGCACTTTAAACATGTTATTTTTAAATTCCCTTTTTTGTGTAAAATAAATCCATGGGCGAAATATATTTGTGAGATTACTTTAGAGGAGTCATAATAGGATCTCTTAAGAAGTAGCTTCCTTAGAGCATTTGGGTATGATTTTAAATGTATCCTCTTCAAGCCCCCTCTCTCCCCCACTCACCGCCCCCAAAAGATGCACAGATTTTCAGAAGTGCTATTAGCCAGTTTTATACCTCATTGAAGAATAGGGTTTACAGCAGTGCTTCCATGCTAACATTGATTGTATGTGAAATAATAAGTTGAAGAGGACCCTACTGAGCGGTCCAAATATTGTTTAGTATATATAACAGCTAGCGTTTACATAGTGCTTGATAACTTAAAAAGTGTAAGTTTTCTCATTTGAAGAGATAAGGTTTTAAAAAAAAGATTTTTGTCAGTGCTACAAGGTATAGAAATTGTCAGAGTTCAGAATAAAACATCCTGAGATACAATTTAGCTTAGGAAACGCATATATTTGGGAGATCATTTGAGGCAGTCTATGCTTCCATCTTCTACTAATATACTCTCAGGATAAGACTGTTAGGGAACAAAAGAATTTCTTTTCATTTGTCATTATTGTCCCTGGGTTTTGAAATTTGGTTTTGGGTGTACAGTAAAGATGTTTGAGTCTCTGTATTGGGTACATCTAATGTTTCTAATAGTGTTTCTATACAGTCTTAACCTCTTTTCTCCCTGTCCTTTTTTGGCTGACAGTGTGTAGGCTGGAGGCTTCTGGTCCTGTGGATCCCCTACTCTAGTTCTTAGAGAAACAGGATGGTCATCTTATCAAGACCATGAAGAAGCAAGAAGAGAGAGCAGAAGTTGAGGGAGTATTGAGAGAGTGGAGAAAAATAGAAGGGAAAAGAGAGGAGACAGTTGTTTGGAGGAACAGGAGAGATACACTGTATGCTTGTAAGGACTGGTGTCCATCTTTCCAAGATCACAGTTTTGGGCATAGCTACTACCCCCATTTGTGGTTCTACATGAGTCACCTTTCCTCATTTGTTCTCTGACTTACTTGACTTGAGTTTAAATGAATAGTTATTCTCATATTTGTGTGTGTGTGTGTGTGTGTGTGTGTGTGTGTGTGTGTGTGTGTGTGTGTATGTGTATTTTCCCATCAGTTTTCTATTTGATGGGAATAATAAAGTAAGTCTCTTTTATAGTGCTGGTGTTGGGAGACAAGAGTAATATCCCACTCTTCTGCTATCTTGTTATGCTTTGGGAACTGATCCCTTGTATATTTGATTTTATGTACAAATTAGTAGTCCCTTAGTTCAGAGACCCACTGGGTCTTTAAACTTTTCCATTTCCACCTCTGTGGTGCTTTTATGACTCTCTTAAATGCAAAAGAAGCATTTAGGAGTTAAAATTATATAGTAATTATGGGGGCCCAAAATAGAATTCTGGGGAGGCCGCTTTGGGGACCCTGACTTTAACTATTCTGTGTAAGCCACAAAGGCACCAATAGGCTGGAAGTCCTCAAAACCCTAGGGTCCCCATTGTTCTGCAGGGAGCAAGGTTGGGTTCGGGTGGGGTTTCTCCCAGACTCATCAGGAACATTTATTCATTCTACCCACAACAGTAGAGTTCCTCCTATTGTGTGAGTGAACCCCAGATGTTCTAGAGAAATGTACAGGTAAACCAAACAGGGTCCGTATCCTGAACTTAGTGCTAAGTGGGAGAGTTATGAAATGTGCCCAGATAAGTAGAAAGTGGAGTAGAACATGAGAAACTTCAAAAGAGACAGGCAGACTGCTGTGATCTCAGGTGGTGGGGTGAGATCCTCGAGGTGTGGAGAAGCCAACTTTAAGCATTGTCAGTCATTTCAGTTATGATTTTGGTGACTAATGTATTAATTTTGATTCCCTCCAGTCAAGTGAGCAACCCTGAAGGCAGTGATCAGAAACCTGAAACTTCAAGCCTTGCTTCAAACCTTACCATGTCAGATGAAAGTAAGTACCCAAGAAACAGATCCTTTCAGTAATTTATTTCCACTGTGGGCAGAGGGGACCAATTTCACTTTTGCTGGACTACTGGATGGAGAACAAAATCACCCGGATGCTCGTGCGGTGAATCTCATTTAGGGGTTTCTTTCAAGAGGGGGCAGGGTCCTAGAGATAGGGCCATATAGAAAAGCTTATGAGTCTTCATAATACTTCAAGGTTTAACCTGGCAGCGTAAGACCAAGAGAACAGTTTGAGAGGTTGGGCAAATTAGTAATAAACTGTCATATCAATATCTGAAGTAGGTCTTCGGAGAACCAGAAGTCTGCTTTTGATTTCCAAGGTAGACCACAGACTTGTAAGTTACCAAACTCCTTTCACAGACACCCTTCTATCTTTCTTCCTTGCTAGATCATAGAAATAGTCAAGGGTACTTAGTTCTCTAGGAAGTCTCTACACATTACAAGGCAAAAAATGGAATGAAGTAGAGAAGTAGTTATTAAGGTCTTACTGTGTGCATAGCACCATACTTAGCACTTAAGATACAAACAAATAGATCCATATCTTTCAAGAGTCTCGTGTTCTAATTAGGGGCAACCACACTTGAAAGAGGATTCAGCTTCATCCCAGATGGAAAGGAGAAAAAAAAAATCCAGCATGGTGTAACATCATAATCCCTGCTTCTGGGAATCCCACCTGCCTGGTGGATCTCTTGAGCTTGGGAGTTCTGAGCTACAGATGGGCTAAAGCCAATTAAGGATCTTCAGTAAGTCTGGTACCAATAGCATGAACTGATGGGGCAAGTGGTCACCAGCTGTCTAAGGATAGGTTGGAAAAGAAACAAGTCAGAATTTCCTTGTTACTCATTAGTGGGATTGGGACTGTGAACAGATTCCATACCTCCAGCCTGGGTAAGATAGAGAGACCTAGTCTCAAAAGGGAGAGAGGGGAAGAGGGAGAAACAGATGCTGAACAACCACTTCTTTTCCGTCATATGGGCTTTTAAAATTCTATCTCTGTAGGACATTTGCCTTTCAAAATTTCTTCCCCTCATTCCAAGATAACTTCACTTTACCTTAGAATAGGAATTTTTAACCTTTTTTGTTCTGTGAAATCCTTCTCTGAATGTTTTCAGATGTATAAGATAAAATACATAGCACTACAAATGAAAACCATTATGTTGAAATGCAGTTATCAAAAGTTCACAGACTCTGGGAGTTGTTAAACTCCTGTCTTAGAGAATCTCATTTAACCCAAGGGTCCCCTTCCATACCTCTAATAGTCACTGCCTTAGAAACGGACAGTTGCCCCAATTGATCCAATTGATTGGATTGCCCCCAATCAATGAAAAATCTGTTTCCTAAGATGGCTTTTATGCTCTGAATGTGTTTCCTCCTCCCCCTAAATCTCCAAGTGGCCACACTAATCCAATCCATCACCAACCTTTAGAGGATCCCTGATGCAGAACAAGTCCCTCCTTGACATAATATTTACCATATTTTCTTGTCCCCTCTTTTGACATTCCTATTGTTTTTTACTGGTTAATTCCTTTTGGATTATTAAATCTTCCTGGCTCTTAAGAAACTGGGGCCAGATCTCACTTGTTCTTGAGAGTAGTGAGAAGTATATGATTAAACCCCTGGCCCACAATTCCCAGAATTTTTACTTCTCTCTCTGATGGTATCTTCGGGTACTGGAGTAATTCAGAGGAAAGATTTTTAAAAGACTCTCAGGTAATAAATCATGGCAGTGCCAGGTCTTCTATTCAGTGTGCCCCTCTTACCGATGTGAGTTGGTATTAGAACTGATTCGGTAATTGTATTAGTAGTAAGCATTCATAGAGAGATTTAAGGTTTTCATAGTGCTGTATTTATTTGTTGTACTTAATTTGATCCTCACAACAACCTGGGAGTGTAAAATGAGGGTGCTCATTTTACATTTTACAGTTGAGGAAACTTGACAAAAACAGAAGTTAAATGATTTGCCCAGGATGCTGCATTTGAACTCAGAGCTTCCTGACTGTCTGGTGCAGTATTTTCATCCACTCTGCTGCTTCACTGCCTCACTTCTTAATTTCAGCCTAAATACTACTGATTACTTAAGTTGTTATTTAGCTTACTTTTGAACGTGAACTTTAAATTTTCAAGAGTGGTTTTTTCTTTCCTCCATGGTAATAGCCAGAACCATGTGACACATGAGGAGGTCACATAGAGAAATCATCATAATTAGATGAGGCCTGCTCATCAATGTCATTTTTTCCCATTAAGTGAATTTTCTCTTTAAACGCAAAAGAATTTGGTTGGTTGGTTATTTGTGTTTCGTGAATTCAGTCAGACATTGATTTGCATTGGTCCACACCTGACCTGACTTTAATCTTCCCCTGAACTAAGAGTCCTTTTGACTTCTTTAAAACAATCTAGCGAGAGGCATGGTTTGGTCTACTTTCCCATTGTTTACCCTAGAGAGCACAGTCTTATTAATTTTAGACAAAGTTCTTAAACTGTTGAGAATTCTAGTAAAAGCTTGTCACTTCTAGTATTGGTCTGCATGTAGAATGGACTTGCCCAATAGGAGTTTGCTTCCTGCCACTGGGGAGTGAGCATTTGACTTTGTTTGCTTATTTGAGAGTTTGCTCCCTGGGAAGACGATGGGATGTGGCTAAGAAAATCTAATACCCCCATGGAGTATCCAAGAGCATTAGGAAAACCTTGGAGTCCAAATTTCTGTTTCTCCTTCTGCACATTAGTTTACTTCCACTCAGTCTTTGGCTACTTTTCAGGGGACATTGGACAGCCCTAAGTGACACCTTTCAAAAATGGACCATACTTTGTTATAGCAGCAATATTGTGGAGTTGGAGTCCAAAAGCCTGGGTTCTGGTCTTAGCTCTGCGACTGATTTTCTCTTTACCCTTGTGTAAGTTCCCTTCTGGATATCACTTCTTCCTCTGCAAAGTGAATGAATTAACTTAATGATCTCCCGAGTCCTTTTCACATTTAAAATTCTGTGATTCTGTTAGTTACAGGCAGATTCTCAACCTAGCTCTTTGCTGAAACTAAAGCCATTTTAGAGTTCTTATTTTGATGTCCATTCGGGTCTAAAGTCTTCACAAGTCAGCAGAAGCAGGTGCAGTTTTAGAACACCTGATTGGCAAGACCTTGGCTCCCCAGTTTGCTTCCAGAGGCATCTGGGAGATGGCAGAGCTGCTCCTGCTGCCTCCCCAGAAGTAGAGATGGCTGCAGATTGAAGAGGGCATTGAATGCAACTTGTGACTCGCTTAGGAAGTTTATATGTGAGCATCTGGAGGACGCTGAAACCTGTATTGGTGTGAAATGTTCCTGTCTTTGTGGCATTCCCTGTTTCTGCAGGAACAGAAGACCAGAGCCCAAAGGAGCTCCCTCAGTCCTTTCGTTTTACCAATGAGGAAACTGATCTCTAGAGGAAAGAGCTGTGCCTGTGGCCCCACTTGGCCATATCTGGGAATAGAATTCAGGTCTCTTGGCTTCCACTCCAGTTATTTTTCCACCTCAACACACCACCCCTCCTGCTTTGCTTTTAAAGACTATACCATGAAGATATGTAAAAACTCCACTTGGCCTTGTTTAACAGTTTATTTCTATTTCTTTTTTTTTTAATCTGATGATCTTTTTTATTTCAGTTATGACATGTGCTGATTACATCCCTCGATCATCAAATGATTATACCTCACAGATGTATTCTGCAAAGTAAGTTCATTCACCGTATCCAAAATTTATATACCGTTTCTCTGGATTTTTTTTTTTTTACCAACTTTACTTTGAATACTAAATTATTTTTTTCTTATCCCTCGTTCTCTCTATAAGTGTACGATTCCCCAGGCATAAAGATGCATAATGCTGCTATAAGCCAGATGTTCTCATGAATCTTATTAATCTGGGAGTCATACAGGGAAGCATTCTGTTAGGAAGTGCTGAAAGTATTAATAGCAGAGATTCACTCTCTTTCCCTGGGACCTCACACCCTCTCTAGGGGCTAATGAGGACCATCAGTGCAGACCACCCTGGCATTTTCTGACTTGTCCTGTGTTTGGGCTGATGACCTTTGCGAGGGAAGGGCCTTACAGGAGAAACAAGCCTGTGAGTGTCCTAGGCAGGGCAGCCCTCTAAGAGGCCTGGCTGTTTGGGTAAGGACTAAAACCCACCTTGAAAAAGCAATGCATCCAGAGGAGTCTGGGCCTGGGGGGGCTTGTACAAACACAAAAGCACATGTCCTTCCTGACTACAGATAGATGGGGCTTCTCTGAAGGCAAAATGCAGAAAGTTTGCTGCAGCATTCTTCTTAGAACTGTTGCAGGAAATGATATCACTAAATTTGAAAGTTTATTGAACTCTCCTGGGAAAAATGAATATGAACAGAACTATTGTAATTGTCAGTGTTTGTGAGGAGGACCTAAACACTGTCACCAAAGAGAAGTAATCCAGTTGATATACTGGAGATTGTGACTGATTGTCAGATTGTGTGTGCTATAGATACCATGTGCCTTGGGTTGTGGACCCTAGAGACCTTGTTTTTTTATGTGTTATGCAAAGAATATTCCAATTCCATTAGAATGTAAGCACAGCATATACTCTGAGAAATTTTCCAAGTTTTTCTTTCATTCATCAAATATTTATTGATCACCTATTATGTATAAAGGATTGTTGAACCGTGCACTTTTCAAATTAGTCCCTTAAAAATGACATTGAAAAGCATTTTAAAATTCATGGAAGAGAATATAAAGGAGGTCAGAAGGAAACACAGACAAGCAAAATATCTTGGAAAGTTATATATTGAATTATTATATGCTTAAAAGGAAAAGCAGGATGTACTCAATGGTGATTTGTAGTTCGGTGTACATTCTACTGTTTCTGTTCTACTTTGTATATGGAATTGCTTGTTTTATTTGATGTTTGTTAAGGTCAAAACAAAAATGGGTTGTTTTTATTTTTTTAATTTAATGCCTCCACAACCACCACCAAATTTTGGAAAGGTTGAAAAGGACAGTCGGGGGAGGGGGGCATGTGTGTGTGTCTGTGTGTGTCTCTGTGTGTGTGTGTTGAAGACTCTCCAGGATGTATTGCTCTGATTTCTTAAGGGAAAGACAGAAAAAGATCCTCCCACATAGACTGTTCCCACCTTCTTCCTTTATAAGCTGAGACATTCTGGTCTTGCTTGGTTTTTCTTTCATAGCTAATTACTAGGGAATTTTTCCTTTTGAACGGTACAGAGAAGGTGCCCTGGAACTTGGCATAGAGTCACAACCCAATAAATCAATAAGTAATTAAACACCTCCTTTGTGCCAGGGATATAAGTTCACAAGATAAAACAATCCTATGTGCAAGGCTACATCATCGAGGAGGAGACCTTAAGTACAGATATAAATCTATATAGCATAAAGTGGATACACATAAAGAAATACTTGGTCGTTGGAAAGGAAAGGCATTAGCTAGTGGACAGATCAGGAAAGGGTAAACTCAAAAGAAGGTGCTTGAGCTGAGTCTTAAAGGAAGATGACAACTCACAAGAGGAAGAGAAAGAGAAGAGCATTCCAGGCATGTGTGACAGCCAGTTAAACCGCACAGGATTGAGAGGTAGAGAGTCAGGAGAGAAACAGCCAGGCTGACTGGGTTACGTAGTATCAGGGGCAGTAATGTTCAATAAGGGTAGAAAGATAGGTGGCGGGGAGCGGGACTAAGATAGTAGAGTAACAGCACAGACTTTCTAGAGCATTCCTGCCCAGCCAAATACTTGTAAAAAAATGACTAAACAAATTCTGGAGCTGCAGAACCCACAGAATGATGGAGTGAAGCAAAGACAGCCTGGAAGATTGCCAGGAAGTGTATATTGTGCCACGCAGGGTGCAAGGTGCAGTCCAGTATGGGACATGTTGGCACAGACAGGACCTGAGCAGGCCTTGGAGGGACTGAATCTCTCAGATCTGTGATGGTTTTCAGATTTCATGAACACAAAACAGTGAGGATAAATTAGAAGGTCAATGGAAAAAGTCTGTGGGACCACTGCAAGAGAGTGAAGTGGTCTGGGCCCCAGCCCCAGGGTAACAGAGCAGGGAGAGGGCGGAGGAACCTGAGGCAGCCACAACAGCAGCAGAAGCAGCTTCAGCCATTGTTTCTGGAGCTCGAGGCTCACAAATTGTGGGGGGATTGAGCAGCTGACAGTACATCCCCACTGGAAGCAGAGAACTGCTTTGACAAAGAGCTCAAAAGTCAAGTAAATGTCTAGGAAACAAGAGAAAACTGAAAAAAGAACCAGACTATAGAGTCTTGCTTTGGCAGCAAGTAAGATCAAAGCATGCAAATAGAAGACAACAAAGTCAAAGCTCCTCCATCCAAAGCCTCCAAGAAAAATATGAATTGGTCTCAGGCCATGGAAGAGCTCAAAAAGAATTTTGAAAATCAGGTGAGTAGAGCAAAAATTGGGAAGAGAAATGAGAGTGATGCAAGAAAATCATGAAAAACAGGTCAACTGCTTGCTAAAAGAGACCCCAAAAAATGCTGAAGAAAATAACACTGTAAAAAATAGACTAACCCAAATGGTAAAAGAGATCCAAAAAGCCAATGAGGAGAAGAATGTCCTAGAAAGCAGAACTGGCCAGATGGAAAAGGAGATCCGAAACCTCACTGAAGAAAATCCTTAAAGATTAGAATGGAGCAGATGGAAGCCAATGACTTTATAAAAAATTAAGAAATTATAAAACAAAACCAAAAAAATGATAAAATAGCACATGGTGTGAAACATCTCATTGAAAAAACAACTGACCTGGAAAATAGATCCAGGAGAGACAATTTAAAAATTATGGGCCTACCTGAAAGGCATGATCAAAAAAAGAGCCTAGACATCATCTTTCATGAAATTATCAAGGAAAATTGCCCTGATATTCTAGAACCAGGGGACAAAATAAATATTGAAAGAACCCACCAATCACCTGAAAGAGATCCAAAAAGAAAAACTCGTAGGAATATTGTAGCCAAATTCCAGAGTTCCCAGGTCAGGGAGAAAATATTGCAAGCAACCAGAAAGAAACAATTCGAGTATTGTGGAAATATAATCAAGATAACCCAAGATCTAGGAACTTCTACATTAAGGGATCTCAGGGCTTGGAATATATTCCAGAAGTTAAAGGATCTAGGATTAAAACCAAGAGTCACCTATCCAGCAAACCTGAGTACAACACTTCAGGAGGAACAAATGGTCATTCAATGAAATCGAGGACTTTCAAGCATTCTTGATGAAAAGACCAGAGCTGAATAGAAAATTTGACTTTGAAACACAAGAATCAAGAGAAACATGAAAAGTAAACAGAAAAGAGAAATCATAAGGGACTTACTGAAGTTGAATTGTTTACATTCCTACATGGAAAGACAATATTTGTAACTCTTGAGACTTTTCTCAGTATTTGGGTAGTTGGAAGGATTATATACATATAGACAGAGGACATAGGGTAACCTGAATAGGAAGGGATGATATCTAAAAAAAAATAGAATTAAGGAGTGAGAAGAATAAATTGGGAGGAGAAAGGGAGAAATGTAATGGGGCAAATTATCTCATAAAAGAGGCAAGAAAAAGCTTTTTAAATGGAGGGGAAAAGGGGGAGGTGAGAGGTGAAAAAAGTGAAGCTTATTCTCATCACCTTTGGCTTAAGAAAGGAATAACATGCACTCTTAATTTGGTATGAAAATCTGACTTACACTACAGGAAAGTGGAGTGTGGGGGGATGATAGAAGTGAGGGCAAATGGGAGGAGGGGGTAATTAGAAGTAAATACTTTTGCAGGGAGGGACAAGGTCAAAAGAGAGAATAGAATAAATGGGGGTCAGGATAGGATGGAGGGAAGTATAGTTAGTCTTTTACAATATGACTTTTATGGAAGTCTTTTGCATAACTATACATGTATAACCTATATTGAATTACTTGCCTTCTCAGTGGGGAAGGAGGAAGGTTCAGAAGTTGGGACTCAAAAGTTTTAAAAATGAATGTTAAAAGTTGTTTCTACATGCATCTCGGAAATAAATACAGGTAATGGGGTATAGAAATCTTGTCTTGCCCTACAAGAAAATAGAGGAGATGGGGATAAAGAAAGGGGAGGAGTGTGATAGAAGGGAGGGCAGATTGAGGGAAGGGGTAATCAGAATGCACAGTGTCTTGGGGTGGGGGGAGGGTAGATATGGGGAGAAAATTTGGAACTCAAAATCTTGTACAAATGAATATTGAAAACTAAAAATAAATAAATTTTTAAAAAAAGAAGATAGGTTGGGACTGAGTTTTGAGGGGCTTTTTTTCTTCCTGTTTTTATTTAAAATTTTGAGTTCTAAATTCTATCCCTCCCTCCTTCCCCTCTTTCCCTGAGATGGTAAGCGATCAGATATAGGTTAAACATTTCCATATTAGTCATTTTGACTCTAATAAAAGAAAGAAAATGAAAAATAACATGCTTCAGTTTATATTCAATATCAGTTCTTTGGAGGTGAGTAGTATGCTTCATCATTAGAGCTTTGGGATTATCTTGGTTCATTGCATTGCTGAGAATAGCTAAGTCATTTACAGTTCTTCACTGAACAATATTGCTATTACTGTGTACAACATTCCCCTGATTCTGTTCACTTCACTGTCCGTTAGTTCATGGAAGTCTTTCCAGGTTTTTCTGAAATCATCCTGGTTGTCATTTTTTTAATCTGTTCTTATTATTATTAATTAATTTTTAGTTTTCAGCATTCACTTCCATAAGCTGAGTTTTAAATTTTTTCAGTATCCCTCCCCTTTCCCCCTCCCCAAGATAGCATGCAATCTGATAAAGGCTCTACACATACATGCTTATTAAACCTATTTTCACATTAGTCATGTTGTAAAGAAGAATTAGAACAAATGGGAGGAACCATGAGGGAAAAAAGAGAAATCAAATAGTATGCTTTGATCTCTATTCAGACTCCCCAGTTCTTTCTCTGGATGTAGATCTTTTTGTTATCTCTTGTAGCACAATAATATTCTATTACAATCATAGACTACAGCTTGCTAAGCCATTCCCCAGTTGATGGGGGATCCCTTTGATTTCCAATTCTTAGCCACCACAAAAAGAGCTGCTATAAATATTTTGGTACAGATTGGTCCTTTTCCCTTTTTTGGAATGTCTTTGGGATACAGACTTAGCAGTAGCATTGCTGGATCAAAGGGACCGTGGAAGTATGCTTACAGTCTTCTCAGTCATTAAGAGGCCATCCATTCACTTCCAACTTTTGAAGAGTGTTTTTAATTCAAGTTGCTCTTCCATCTGAAAACTCAGTTGAAGGCGTTCATTTCTATGACATCTTTGTTCTTTAAGCACTAAAGAGTAAAAATATGTGAAGAACGTGAAAAGGGAAAGGGCATGTATTTTATGATATTACTACTTGGGAACCTTAGCCAGAGGTTGTGATTATTTTTGCGACAGAGAAAGCTACCTGGGGTTATTTATTAATACTGATATTAACTCTTCATTTATGTATTTCTCATACTCTCTTATATTAAATCTTTTTCCTGCTACCCAAGAGTTTCTCAAGACTTTACCTCTGGCTTTCTTAACCCTTGCTATTTCTCCCTTGGTGTTCTCATCAATGTGTACAACATGTTCACTTTTAAATCTTTGTCTCCCATTGCTATGTCTTTAACCCTGACCTTTCCTTTGAGCTCCAGACTTTCATTCTTAACTCTCTGTTGAATAGCTTGGCATACATGTCCTACTGACACCTTAAACTCAACATATTCAAAATGGAATTCATCTCCACCCACTTTCCCCTCTTCTTGTCTTCTCTCTTTGGTAAATGATATCACTAACCTCCCAGTCACCAAGGTTCACCTTGATTTTGTTCCTTCTAACACCCCCACTCCTCCGTCTTCCACACCTCCCACACCCATATCACCCCATACCATGAATTCTGTCTCCTCTTGATTCTCCTCTTTTCCATTCTTATTTCTACTTCTACCCTACTTTGGATTATTGTTACCTCTTGTTTGGACTATTTCACTAGCCTTGTAAGTAATTTCCTTTCCTTCCTCTAGTCTTCCCTGTGTATATTGCCAGGTCAGTCATCCTAAACAAAATTTTCAGTGTTGATCTCATGTTTAAGTTTCTTGATGGTTTCCTCTTACCAGTCAAGTAAAGCCCACACTCCTTAGCATGGGGTTTATTTATCTACCAACTCCTTTCATGAACTCTGCTATACCAGAACTGTATTGCTTTTCTTTGGCTTACTCTTTTATTTCTTTCCCTTCTAGTCTCTTCTTGGGGAAATTCTACCCAACTTTCAAGACCCAGTTCAATCACCATCACTTCCATTAAGTCTTCCATAATCTCTACCCACTTGACTCCCCCCAAATTTAGATGCCATCTATACATTTTCTCTGCCTCCATTATTTGTACCTCATTTGTGGCAACCATGACATTCTACCTGTTACAGAGTTGTTTATATGTCTTTTCTCCCATACTTATAAACTATTTTAGTTTAGGGGCTGTATCTGTACATTGTATCCCACACAATGTTTAGCACATAGCAGGTAGTCTTTAAAAGTTTTTTGAATTATATAGAATTGAAATGTCTCATGTAAGCACCTCTTTTTTGTTGTTGTTTTTGATTTTTCTAGACCTTATGCACATATCCTATCGGTCCCTGTATCGGAGACTGCTTATTCTGGCCAGACTCAGTACCAGACACTTCAGCAGTCTCAACCCTATGCTGTCTACCCTCAGGCAACCCAAACCTATGGACTACCTCCTTTTGGTAAGGTGTATTATTTATGCAATCTCTAGGAATATTGATGATAATCCTACAAACTTCCCTTCCAAAACAGCGGGCATGACAGGCATCATAAGGACCTGTAATTGTTCTTTGCTGAGCAGCTACTCTGTTTTATCTGCGTGCATGCTGGGTGCCCAGTAATCCATGCTGGATGTCAGCGTTGTATGTGATGCATGAGACTTAAAATTGTACCTCAGAAATCCTTTTTGAGAGCCTTATAAAGCTTATGTCTAAATCATCAGACAAAACTTATGATTTTTTTAGATCTGTGGGAGTGTAGGAAGGCTAAAATATATTAGTATTAGGTAAGGTCCTTGAGCGTTTAGGCTGTGCCTCTTGTATTTATTTTGCGCAGAATATATCACCACCCACAATGGGGACTTAATAAATGCTCTGTGAGGAGGTAAGTAATCAGCTCTTTATTGTTGGAACAAGATTGAAGTCCCTACCCCCTCTGTGAATATTGTACTATATTTGATATGTTTCCTGTTTTGCTTCTCACTCTTGCCAAATGCTTATTCTGCTTAAATCAAAAGATATTCTTAATGGGGAAAGAACTCCCAAACTTTCTGTAACAGTAATAATATCAATAAAATGTGTGTGGATTTATTCGGTGTTTAAGCAGTGATGGTATCTTTTACCAAAGGTTAAAAGCAACTCAGGTTTTATCTAGTTTTTTTTTTTCAAAATGAGATTTGAGGAGTGTGCTAATAAGGTTTTCACCTGCTCACAATCTATATGAAAAGCTGTATTTTGAGGACTGCCTGGTAGTCACCAGACATCCAGAATGTACGGTTATGGTGGCTGCCTTTGGGTTTTTTAAGGCCAGTTTGGCCTTTGTGTGGCAGTAGTAGAAGGCACAGCTTTCATCACCCTCAGACTCAACGTTGTACCTTCATTTCAGCTAGCTACAGAAGCAGCAAAGCGAGGAGTGTACCTAATGACTGTGGCAGTCTTTGCTGGGTCAGTAAAGGGGAGATTTTTCTTTTTTTTGGAATCCTTCTCATCCCCTGCTTACACTGTCTGTTATCCATGCCTGTCAAGTTGTTAGCCCATTCCCTGAATCAGATATTTTGTCATATACTTAACCACCTCACTTTCCAACTATGTAAGGCCTACTCTATCCAGACCTGTGTTTCTTGTCCATGTTCTCCCAGTACCCTTCCCTAGAACTTCTCTGCCCAGTGCACTAGGAGGCCTTCCAACACTCCATAGGTTACCAGGGGAGCATTCAGGCCATCCAGCTATTACTCCTCAGTCTCAATATGGTACTATATAGACACCTGAATATGAGTATGTTAGAATTAATAGAGATTTGTTAATTTTGTTTTTGTTTTTAAAATTAGAAGAAAATTTTGCAAAGTAGAATTTATTAATTTATTTTCCTAAAAGCCTTTGTTTTGAGCATTTAAGAAAGCATTAAAGCAACATTGATAACATTTCTTTAAAATATTCTTTATGATTCACTCATTATCTTTATGAAAATTAAAAAGTAGATACAACCTCTGCATACATTGTCAAGGAAGCTGTAACATTTCCCTTAATTTTGGTTAGATTTAATGGTGGTGGGGGGACAGCTTTTCAATAGTGGAAAACGACTGATATTTCATAATATGCCTCCTAAAACTAACATCATCCCACCATTTTCATTTGATTTGACTTTAAGTAATGGGTGACTGACTGAGTTTAGGTTTGTGGTAGATTCTTGATGGGAATATAATGTTTGGGGACTGGGACCATCCTGTATAAGCATCATTTGAAGGACATACGAAGCCTGAGGAGGAGAAGACTTAGAAGGAATGAGATAGCTGCTGTCAAGCGTCTTGTGCACTGTACTGTGGGAGAGGGCTGAAACTTGCCTCAGACTCAGCAGCGGGGCTGCTTATATACTAGGAAGTTAGGTTTCTTGGGAAGGAAAACTCCCTGACAGCTCCAACTGGCCCACAATGGAGGGGCTGTTTCTTGAGGTAGCAAGGGCGCTGACAGGACATTTTCATGCAGTGGCTGATGACCACTTTTCAGGTGTGTCTGTAGTAGAGTGGATTCTCGTTCAAGTCCTGGTAAGATTCCTTGGCTTCTGAGCCCCCTTCCTGGGATTCCTCAGTTGTGTGACCATGGATGAGCAAGTTGTCTAATCTTTTTGAGCCTCCCTTTTCTCATCCATAAATGGAAGATAAGAAAACTTTTATCTCTCAGACAGAGCTATTGCAAGGAAAGACCTTTGTAAATCACAGTGATCTTCAGAGGTGTAAACTGCAGCTTCATTGAAGTTGTGCTCTGTCTCTGCTTGTTCTCTTGTTATCATGGCACTTTGGGTAGTAGGAGAATAGGTAGTAGGAGAATTTGTATGGGGATGTTTATATAACTGTAATGATAACCCTTGAATAGTACTTTGCAGGTTTTTAAAGTGTACACTTCTAAGCAACACCTAACTTATTTTTAGTTCATTTTCAAATTGCAGTTCTTACTACTGGTCTCAGATCATTCTCTCTTTGCTAGAGAGTAGTCATCTGTTTTCAGTAAGGAGTCTAAAATGAAGAAGCTTCTCTCATAGATGGAGGTGGTAGTTAGATGATCTCTTTTGAAGGAGATGAGAGAGGATGTCATCTCCTCTGACATGTGAAAGCAGGAGATAAGGACAGTGCTTTTCAGTTTCATAGAAGGGATATGTGAAGAAAGGGGGCCTGATTTTTTTCATGGCCTTAGTGGTTGCCTACCACCATTTTACTTTTTCTTTAAGTGCTTCAGTTGTTAATCAAATAACTCACTCCAAGATCTGCTGTGTCAGCAGAGACAAAGTGAGATCACTTGCCCCGTGTTTTCAGCGTTGAAATATTCTTCAGTTATTAACAAACTAATCTCTGCTAAGGATCTATTTTAGTAATGTTAATTACATTTTGTGTGGTTTTTTTGGGGGAGGAGATGGTAAGGGGTTGGTGGTTAGGAAGGGCCACTGCCTACAAGCACAATGGCTACCTATAACAAACCTTGGTTTTCCAAGGAGCTTGCAGACATTGGTTTGAGAATTTGCCAATTTTTTAGCATGTTAGAAAGGAATGCACCAGATGAAGTTTTAGACAATTAAAAGAAAGTGACTGGAGACAGTATGGCGTTAGTTCATGGTACATGGGACCATGAGTTGGAAGGACCTGGGTTCTAATTCTGGCCCCTCCCCTAGTCTTGGTTCCCTCATCTGTAAAATGAGGATATTGTACTAGATGATTTTGAAGTCCTAACATCCTCTGATCTGCATATGAATATCTTTATACAAATATTGCTGAGAAGTGGAGCCATATTAGGAGGGAGCAACGTGATAGACAGAAGTGATGAAATGCAGTAATAACCAATGGGTTCAGAGGGACCAGAGAGGGTATGGAAGAGTGCAGGGATCCTTCAGGAGAGCACTGCTTTGCCCTGTCATTTTGCGCTGTCTGGGTGTCTTTTCCTTAGCCTTAAATATCCTCAGAAAATCATGAGAGCAGAATAGAATTTGATGTCACATGCTGGTGGCCTCATAACTTGGACACAACAGTTACTGAGCCTTCGTTGTTTCCTCATTGAAATTCCAATGGCTTCATTTACTTCTTAAAGTGTGTTAAATAAATCTGACAACAAGCATTCCAAATAGCAGCGAAGTGTCTGGCTGACTGACTGAGTGCCAGGGTTAAGTGAAACCTTCTGACTCAAGTTTATTCCATTGTTAGCAAATCCTCTTTGGTTTAGGGTTACGTAGACTAAATGAATATTGATGTTTAAGGGAAGAGAGGAGAATAGGCGTTTATCTAGTGCCTACTGTGTGCTAGGCACCATTTTAAATACTTTACAAATATCTCATTTGCTCTTCACAACAGCCCCTCGAGGTGAGTGCTGTTATTAATCCCATTTTACACATGGGGAAACCGAGGCAGACAGAGGTTAAGTGACTTGCCCAGCTAGTAAAATACAGCTAGTAAGTGCATTTAGGGTTCTAGTGCTCTATCCACTGTACCACCTCGCTGCCTTACTAGCGTGGCCTTGACACTGATTTCATGTTTCTTATTCACAAACCTACTCTGAACTACATCTTGAAATACTAATGACTTTTCAGGCAAACTCAACCATCCAAAAAAAGACTAGGAAAAATCATCCAAGCCTATGAGCCTTAGAAAGAGTAGTAGCAAAGTCCATGCCCGGCAGCTAATTGGAGAACCAGTGATGACCCGTAAGAGCTTTTTTACCTTTTTTGAAAGAAATGATTCTTGATCTGGCTTTCTAGACCACAGATTACTTCAGTATTTCAAATGATCGTGATTTTATCTGTTAGCATTCCCCAATTTGACACATAGCATAGCCCCTCCAGGCCTTGGTAGATGATCTCCCATGGGTTTCTGCGACCATAAATGATGACCAACTTTGGGGTAAGAACCCTTTGTGAACTCACTGGGTTGAGCTATTCCTGGGACTGCAGAGATAAGTCATTGCTAGGCCTATACTCAAAGACATTCCAGCTTGGTAGGAGCTTGTACTCTACTGACCTAGTCTTTGAGACTCCAGGGTTACCTCCACATCTTAATTGAGGCTTCAGAGGATTACAGTGGGGAGTGGGGCTGCTGGCCACATTGAGAAGTAACAGCTGTTACAAGTGAAGAGATGAAAGAAGCAGATACACAAATGTAAAATGTACAAGATGCTGGAGCTGTTGAGTGGAGGGTCAGGCAGTTCTACGCATGCAGTAGCCTCTAAGACTATCACTTTATTACAGGGCAATCATTGTTTGTGCTGGGTCTTCTGGAAGGGGCCTCATTCTGTTCAAGGTACTTTTTAAGAAGGCCCAGGGATGTAGATGATGTATTTTAGAATGATCTCCACCCCCAGGTGGGTAAAAGATAGGTTTTTAATTTTACCCAAAGGGGTAAGTGATTTTTTTAGAAACTTGATGCTTATGTGGATCTCCTTGGGTAGTGACCAATAAATGAGGTATCATTGGTAATTGAGATTAAAACATTCTCTTGTGCAGAGCCCAGCATGGAGTCCAAAATAATTAGGGCCTTATAGCTTCTCTGGACCATGGAGCTAGGCTCCATCCTGGTCTTCCTTCCCTCTTTGAACACTGGTGAATTTCCCCAGAGAGTTGAAATGAACCTACACGGCCATTTAAGGCTGTTGGCTTCAGCAAGATGTCTGTGTTCTTTCTTGCCTCACTCTGATACTATTGTACCTTTATTTGTTAGTTGAATATAATTAACTTTAGGAGGATCAACAAATTTCTTTTACTAGCAGCTTTAACTCTGTTCTGTGACATAGACCAACTGGCTGACGTTTTCAGGCAACAAACCTGCCTTTGGTCCTGGTATCTCATTTGTAATTGGTCCAATTTATCTGATTCAGGTGCATTGTGGCCAGGTATGAAACCTGAAAGTGGTTTAATTCAGACTCCAGCTCCAAGTCAACACAGTGTTCTTACCTGCACTACAGGGCTAACCACAGGCCAGCCAAGCCCAGCACATTACTCTTATCCCATTCAAGGTAAAGAGGCATGGTTCTGTTGTTTTTGTTTTGTTTTGTTTTTTACGTCTACATATTTCTCCAGATGGTCGGGGAAGCAGAAGGGGCGAGATGTGAATTTGTGCATGCTCTCTGTGTTTGGTGAGCTGAGGCAGGCACTAGTCTCTACCTACCCACGTAGCACTGTAGCTTAGCTCTTGGAATGTCAGTTGTACCATGCATCCTGCTTTGGGGCTTGTGAGCTGTCACAGTAGAGCTAAAAGCATGCTCGTGTGCATGTTGGTATGTAGAAAGGCTAAAAACAGGGTTTTAGCAGTGCTGCAAGCTAGTATAGAGAGTGTATTTTGTGATCTGGAACTTGGTTGTTGGTGTGAAAGGTTTCCCTGGGGAGATAGGAGGTGTGGAATGCTTTTTGGTTTATAACCAGAATGGGCTGGTACATGTTTTAATGTTAATATTGTGATAAGACCTAAGCCTGAAAGGGCCAGGGTCTCACATTGCATCCTGGGCCATTTCTAGTCATTCTGATGAATATCAGGCCACTGGATCTAGACCCAGATGGCTCAGGAGAAGAAAGTGAGGTTGGAGACCTTGCACAGCCCTCCCTCACTCAAATCAAAGTCAACCGCAAGTCATGTCATCATCTTGATGTCATGGTCCTCTTTGAGAATGGACAAACACAACAACAACAACCTGTTTTAATAACTGTCTCGGGGCAGGGGGGGGAGGGGGGTGGGTGGATATTGTGTGCATGACAAACCTTAAGTTTGGTTTGCATTCTTCACTTGCCCTGATTTGTAGCTTTTGCCAATTTCTGAAATGTCAGTACTCTTGCCCGCCAGGGTGAATTGGTTCAGGCACAGTATAATCACTACCACCATAGTCCATCACACTCATTGCTTGGTGTCCACATTCCATTGAGACGATAGCTGCATCCTGGTTTAGCAGGAAAGGGTGTTAGATTAGGAGTTGGGACACCCTGCTCAGCCATTTACTAGCTTTGTGCTAGTGATGAACATCCTTAACCTCCCTGGGCCTCAATGTCATTCATCATGTGTAAAGTGAAGGAGTTGTGTTAGATGAAGACTAGGTGAATTCCCAGCACCAGGATTTGCCTAAGAATGCCAGCAGAGCGTCTGGTACTTTCAGGGCAAGTTTACTGCAGACTCTCAGTGGCTCACTGCCCTCTTCCTTCAGTTGCTCCCCATTACCTCCAAGTTTCTCCTCCATGTTCAGGTTTTATTATCTTCAGCATTATAAAGGAAGGCCACCACAGTGCTTGTCCTTGGCCCTGTGGGAGGAGCACAGTCAGCTCAGCTTTGACTTGGCTCTCGTGGCTTGAGGGGGCAAAGGAAGAATGGCCAGGAAATTAGGGAAGGCTAATGGAGAACCCCTCCTAGGAGGGGATCTTTCCCCAGGTCCTCTATTTAATAGATCTTTGAGGATGCTGATTTGTGCTGAACAGTGAGTTAGGAATCTGCTATGCCTTCTTCTTTCACCCATTTCTGTTTAGTTTTATTTTACAAACTGAAAATTTTATCTGGCTCTTAAATTGAGGAGCTAGCTCCTCGATCTAAAACAAATATGTTGAGCTCCAGCACAATGAAACTTTTTGCTCTGATGCCCAAATACTTTTATCCAGTTTATACTTCATTTCTTCACCACTCTGATTTATTTCCATAATTTCTTAAAGAAAACAGACAACCCAAACTCCATCAGATTTATTAGGGCAGAAGACGAAGGAAATAAAAAGAGAGATTGTAAAATTAATAGCAGATCATGGGATGTGACAGTGACCGTGTGTCATTTGAGGATCAACTTACGTTATAACATGTCCTTCATCATATTGACTACAGGGGGATTAATTGTGGTTTTTGGACACATCTCTGAAAGTCAGTCCAAGTGGCTAAATGAGTAGTGATCTACATTGGTGGAGGAAGTACCCCCTCCCAAAGAATAACTCATGGCTGAAGTAAGGAGAAGCATATGTTGGTGATAAACCACAATGTTCTCTTTACCTTTGGAAGATTTTAAGTTGAGAGATCAAACAGGATAACTTCAGTTTTGTTCAAAATGCATTTAATTTCTATCATCCCTCATTTTCCCCAAATGAGCAGGAATTAAATTAGTCCTGTGCAACAGAACTTATCAGTTACATCAGGCTGGTGCTCTGATTCAGCCTCCACACAGCTGCTGAAGTGATTCAGCACGCACGCATGCACGCACACAGTCCTTATCCTTCAGTAGCTCACAGCTGCGTTTGGTCTGCTACTCCTCTGTTTGCCTTTTAAAGCCCACTTCAGTCTGACTCCACCTTCTTTTTCCAGTCCAATTCATGTTACACATTTTCCCTCATCTTATACCCTGGTCTGCCTGCTGTCCTTCACATACAATGCTCCATCTTATATCCCAGTTGCTTTTGCACAAGCTGTCTGTTCCCAAGGTGTTGAATGCCCTCTGTCCTCACCGCCACCACCACTTGACTCTCTGATTTCCTTTAAAGCTTAGCTCAGTCACCAGCTTTTAACCACATGACACCTTTCCTGATCCCATCCCTCATGCCAGCTACCCAGACCCTCCCCTCAGATATACTTTGTACCTATTTTGCAAATACTAGTTATCTATCTCCCCTGGGAGTGGGATAATAAGCTTCTTGAAGAGAGACTGTTTCCTTTTTGTCATTGTATCTCCAGCGCCCTAGTACAGTGTCTGACACAGATTAGGTGATTAGTAAAGGCTTGTGGATTGATTGGGGACCCATCTGGGCTTTGCATTCCTGCTTTGCCACAGGGAATTGATGTCTGTCTCTCTGAACCAACACACTGAAAACTATTGCTTCTTGCTCCTGAAGTTAATCCTTGAGGAATAGTAGCTTTTCCTGTCCTTAGGGATGCCCTGAACATTCCATTCAGGTCTTCCCTCTAGAACTTTGTTGTTACATATTTGTATAACCAAGGGAGTCCCCTGTCCAGACTATTTGTGGGGAATGAGTGATTCAGCTCTCATTCATGTCATCTAGTCTGACCAACCATACTGAGGATTTCTTTTTTCACTGAGGAATCACCTGTTTCACTGGGATAAGATCCGTGATTTCATGGAATGTGGTTGTTGATTAAATCTAAGCTGTTGTCTCTGCCCAGTGAAATTATCTAGTTAGGAATTGTTGCCTGTTACTGTGGGAACTCCTGTTTGGAGAAATAAGGTGTCACTCCTCCAAAATTTCATTCCTCGTTGTATACCCAGCAAGTGGAGAGTCTTCTGTTACAGTTGGGATTGATCAAGCTCACCATTTAGAATTCCTCCCATTCCTAACCCACCACCTCTTCTAATTTTCAGGATGGCTAGCAAAGTATTTTGGGAGGACCATGGCTACTTAATGGTGATGTGTAAAGTGTGGAATATGATTATTAAGGTTAGATTTTTTTTTTTACATGTATTTGTTTGATTGCCAATGTTGCTCCTATCCCAGGAGCCATGAGGCTCAGGTGATTTCACTTTCTCTCTATGCTCCTCAGTTTGCTGATCTATAAAATTAAGTACCTGGCCTCTGTGTTCCTTTCAGTAACTCATGAGATCCAAGGATTATTGACCCAGAGTTGGGAGGAACTTTGCATGCTATCCAATTGAAACCCCTAAGATGAGATGAAGTGACTTGCCTAGAGTCCAGTAAATAACAGAATCTAGATTCAAATCCATATCCCTGGACCCCAGGATTGGTGCTCCTTCCACAACACTTAAGTTTGCCCCTTTCAGTTCTAAAGTCTCATGATTCTGTGCATAGAAGAGTCATTGAGTATCACTGACATCCTGGCAGGGCCCTGTACTTTGTACAACATGGCAGCTAGGTGGTGCAGTGGATAAAGCACCACTGCAGGAGTCAGGAGGACCTGAGTTCAAATCTCACCTCAGACACTTGACACTCACTAGCTGTGTGACCTTGGGCAAATCACTTAACCCCAGTTGCCTCATCCTTGGTCATCTCCAGTCATCCTGATGAATATCTGGTCACTGGATTCAGATGGCTCTGGAGGACAAGTGAGGCTGATGACCCGCACAGCCCTTCCTCATTTAAAACAGAGTCAAGTGCAAGTCTTGTCATTATTTCTGATGGCATGGTCTTCTTCGGCAACAAAGGACAAACACACACTTTGTACGACAAAAGTCTGTACTGTTGTGTTGTAGCCAGAAACTCATTCAAACCTACAAGGCAATCTCATTAATTTGAATACTAGCTGAATACTTGGCTTAATCTCCACTTAGCTTATCTGTTAACTGGAGTTAACTAGGGAACAGAAATAGGGAACATGAGCGCCTGTCAATACACATGGAGTTTCCCTGTGTCCTTCATTCTCCAATTTGAACTCACTGACCTGTAGAACCACTGAGTCAATGAGACCAGGTGAGCATCCCTTCCTTGCTAGATTCCATCTTGTGTTCTTGCTTCCCCATTTTCATATAGCTGGGAAACAGAAAAGCATCAATTAGGCTTGTATAGGGATGGCAGGCCTGCTTCTTGCTGGCACCCTCGTGGCTGTGTCAAGGCCATGAGGCCATGAAGCCACTTTGAGGGAATGTATTAAAAGGGTAGAGTATAAGTCTGTTCATTTTCATTTATAAGGAAAAAGAAAGGCCAAATACACCTAAGAGATGGATGGTTGGACCTATAGTGTGCCCAGACAGAACTGTGGCCGACGTTGGGTCCCACTAACCAAAGCAGAGAAGCACAGCGGAGAGCACTTGGATGAAGATTAATTCAGGGAGAAACAAGCTCTTTGTCATGTCATTGTGCTACAGATTGCCCGGATATAAGGAAGAAATAGAGGAGGTTTTAGGCATGCTTCCCAGACTGGGAGACCATGTCATGTGAGAAGAGATTGTAAGAACTAAAAAAGTTTAGTCTGTAGAAGAGAAGACTGAAAGTGAGGGGAAGTTGATAGATTTTGGATTGTTAGCTTATGGTGGGGGGAGAAAAAGATGAAACTTGTTTTACATAACCCTGAGAGGAGACCTAGGAGCAAAAGGTAAAAGTAGTAGAGAGGCAAATTGGGGTTCAGTATAAAGAAAAACTTTCTAGCGTTTAAAGTTACGTATAGAGTTCAGATCCAGGCTCAGACGCTTACTAGGTGTGAGACCCTGGGAAAGTCACTTCACCCTATTTGCCTCAGTTTCCTCATCTATAAAATGAGCTGTAGAAGGAAATGGTACGCCCCTCCAGTGTCTTTTTGAAGAAAACCCCTAAGTGACTCCTAGAGGGTCAGACACAACTAAAAAATAACTAGACAAAAAAATATCAGCTAAAGGGCTCTAGGAACTGGTGATTAGCAGGTCTAGATCCTCTGGTCCTCAGCATTGTGAGAAATTCAGGAGAATGACTTCATTATGTGATCTTTGGCAAGTCATTCTTTGTGACTCATTTTCTTAGTAAACTGTGGGTGATACTATCTAATCTTATTAACATGTCTAACTTTATAACCTTGTTCACATTCATTTCACTTAAACATTCAGGTAATCATGTTGATTTCCTTGTAGGACACTTCAGGAACAGAATTGGACATTTGTCATTCTTACTTTTGAGTGGTTGAGTTTCTTGTTACCCCTTCATCTGCCATCTTGTTTTTTGGAAATTTTCTTTAGGATTGATCCTTTTGCCCTGTTTCATGACTATCTAAAAGTGGGCCTCAACTATTGTAATTCTCCTGATGGTGAAGCTTTTTGGTGTGTTGTAACAAGTCTGAGCTGAGACTCATTGTGATGCTTTTGTGAAAAAGAGGGAGAAAAAGTAAAAGCTAGCATCTCGAAGATCCTGGAGTCATTATCTGGGAAGCACTGTGGAGGTGAACTGTAGGCAGATACCAAGTTACCTTGGCTTGTCATTTCTTGACATTTACCTTGGGAGCTGTACTGGGTTCTCTTGGAGAGCCTTCAGTTAATTCCCAAGCCAAAGGACTTTGTGGGGTTTTATTTATGCAGTAGTGTGGACAGTGAAGAGAATTTCCTGGCATATGTCAGCATGCCTCAGCAACCTGTAGACAGTCCCTCTCCGGACCATAAAAGTCATCTTTTCTGCATTTCTCTGATTCCGTTGGCAAGTTCCTTCATACCAGGTCAGGGTAGGTGTTGCCCTCTTACTAGCTCTCACCCTTCCTGACTCCAGGCTCAGCACTGTATCCACTGCGCCGCCTAGGGGCCTTTCTAGGTGGTGCAGTGGATAGAGCACCAGTGCAGGAGTTGGGGACCTGAGTTCAAATATCACTTCAGACACTTGACACTCCCTGGCTGTGTGACCTTGGGCAAGTCACTTAACCCCAATTGCCTCATCTTTGGTCATCTCCAGTCATCCTGATGAATATCTGGTCACTGGATTCAGATGGCTCTGGAGGACAAGTGAGGCTGGTGACCTGCACAGCCCTCCCTCACTCAAAACAAAGTCAAGTGCAAGTCATGCCACTGTTTCTCTGATGGCGTGGTCTTCTTTGGCAACAAAGGACAAACACACACACACACAGCTCTCACCCTAGGGACATGCTTGGTGAGAGTACAACATATTTAACCTACATCAGACCTGCCCCATTACACTCCAGCCTTCATGCCTCCCCTCTTTTTTCTGTTTTCTACATCATGGGCTGGGAACAGTAAACAAATCAGCAGTGCTATTCCTGTGTCAGTACATTGTCCAGTGACTCCACTCACCAATCCTGTGACTGAAGAGACCTCAAAGCATCCCTCCTTCATCACAACTCCCCCCTTTCAGTTTTCTCCTATTGGAATGTAAGCTCCTTGTGTAGGCAAGGACTGACTTGTTTTTCATATTGTATTCCTGCTTTTGCTATCTGTATTATATTCCTGGCTTATCACTTTGCCCAGCCCATAGTAAGTACTGATTAAATAGTTTTTCGTTAATTTATTCATTCTTTTATTGACTGTTAAGCTAAACAGATTCTACTAGTCAGGTTTATGGTGTTATTTTAAGTCATTCCAAAAGAGACTTATTAAGAGCCTATTACATGCAAGGAAGATATTGTATCTTAGAAGGACAGTGTCCTTTCCACAGTAGTTATTTCACTCTAGGAATTAGGGGATTTGGGGACTATGGAACCAAACAGCCCTTACTCATGAATTTATCACAGAGATTTCTCTGAGTTTCTGTTGGCTTCCCTTTGTAGGTCGTATTACAGGTAATTCATTCTCCAGCAGCCAGAGATGATGGGCTGGAGTGATTGGGTTACATGTGTGTTTAACTTGTGCCATTGTTTTCATGAGTACACATTGTGTGTGCTGCCTTGGAACTTGAGTATTAAGTAGTGAGCTTCCTGAGCCAGGGACAGTTTAGGGTCTTCTGTTTATAATCAGGTGTCTGGTCTGGTTTGAGGAGCAGAGCACAGAAGCAAAGCTGACCTGACTTTGGTCCTGACAGTATCGAACCTACTGCAGCCTTCTTTTGCCAAAGTGTGTATCCTGCTCCCTGTTGCCCTACACACTTAATGCATTTGCAGCCTCTTCTGGCCTTTCAAAGCTGCATAATCATATGCTAATATCTTTTGACACTCTGAATCTTGCAGCTTCAAGTACCAATGCCAGCCTGATCTCCTCTTCATCCACAATTGCCAATATTCCAGCATCAGCAGTTGCCAGCATCTCAAACCAGGTAATTGGTTATCTCCGTTCCTATTCACTAATCCAGGGTCCCTTTCTTCTCCACTCATTCTTTCCCTTCTGCCTTCGGATATATACTTATTCCTACTCCCAACCCCAGATCTTGGAGACACCCTCTTCCCACCCGCCCCCTCCCCCAAATACCTGTAGCTGTGGAGAGCATCCCTGATTATCAGCAGCTCCAAGGCCCTGCTGTCCCCTCCCTGCTCTTCCGTTCTCACAGAACTGCCTCCTTTATCTCTCCTCTCTTTTGTCAGACTTAGCATGTTGCTCTCTAGTTAACCATTGCTGCTACCCAAACCTGCCTTACTCCCCACTGATCTTCTGAGATTTTTCTCTCAGAAGTTAACAGCAATCTTCTTGCCTTCTCTGCAGCATTTGATGCTATTGGCCCTGTCCATCCCATGCCTCCCAGTCTGTCTTGAAATGCCTCCTTTGATGTATGTGACCCTGTTCCACCCTTGTTCTTTTCCTCCCTTTTTGAATGTATCTTTTACCCATTATTGGTTCCTCATCTCTTTCTTAGACTCTTAGAGCTTCCAGTCTTAGACCCGTGCACTCCTGTGTTCTTGTGCCAGCCTTTGGAATTCAAAGACAGACAGAAAATGGTCCCTGCTCTCAGGAAGCTTCTGTTCTATCAAGGAAGACAACATGTACATATATAATTACATGTAGGATGGATGCAAAATAAAACCAAGCTAGTTTGGGCAGGAGCAGGTCCTAGCAGAAGAGGAAGGAGATGAGGAAAGGCTTCATCTACCTTTGCAAGTGCGGCCCTCTCCTCTGTACAGAAGACACCTATCCCCCAGTATCTCTAGCCTTGACCTCTCTCCCAGCCCCTTGTCCCACATTTCTACCAATCAGTCAGTAAGCATTTACTAAGTTCCTTCGATGTGTTAGACATTGTGCTAAGGACTAAGAATACAGAGAACTGTCCCAGATGCCCCTTCTCCCAAGGATCTCACAATCTAATGGGGGAAGCAACATAAAAACAACCATGAGATAATGAACAGAGGGAAGGATTGGAAAAGGCTTCCTGCAGAAGGTAGCGTTTCAGCTGAGCTTTAGAGAAAGCCAGAAGGCAGGGATGAGGAGGAAAATGCGTTCCCAGCATGGGGGACAGCCAGTGAAAATTCCTGCCTGGAGGGAAGGAACAACCAGGGGGCCACAGTCGTTTACTAGCTATTTTCACTGTAATGACCTGTCAGCTCTTCAGATTCAGTGTTTATTGCAGCATCCGTATCTCTCGTCCCATTATTCTCCGACTCGCCCATGTTCCAAACAAGTTATCTTTGATTCCTCTCAGATCTGTGCCTAAGACCTTTCCATTCACAAGTTTTATCCGTGGTCACTCAGGAGTACTTTTCTGTTCATCATGGCCTCGTCCACTTCTGATGCCTCTACTTGACCTTGGTTAAATCGAGTACCTGCATATGTAATGCGGAGATTGCTAGGCTGGGATTTAGAAGGACATTGGTGCAAATGCCCCCTCCCCCCCACTCACCCCCATGCTAGCTATGGGACCCTAAGCAAGTCACTGAACTCCTCTGGACCTCAGTTTCCTCATCTAGTCTCTCCCTCTCCTGATCATTCCTACACACACCAGTACATGAATCTTTTGAAAACCATGTTCTCATTGTATCTCTCTCCCTTCATGCCTACAGGATCAAGCCCAGACCCCTCAGGCTTCCCACAGGCCAGCCCCCAGCCAACTTTCCCAGCCCCCTCTGGGCCCTTGGTAGATAAAGCAGGCTTATCTACTCACTTTCCAAAAATGAACCAAGTGAGCATTCCTTTTCAGTTTCTGGGTCTGCACATTTGCTGGTGACCCTCCCCCACATCCTCCTTTCTGTACATCTGTACATCCCACCCTTCTCATCTCTCAAGGCCCAGGTCAAGTTTATTGCCTCTCTGAAACTTTCCCGGACCATTCCAACCTACCATGTTATTTTCCTTTCCACACACATTCTGATGGCCCTTACTGTTTATATATTACCATGTCTTATTCACTTTCTTCTCTCTGTGATCCAGCCTAGAGGGGAGAAGGGGGGGGGGGGGGGCCTATGTCTTATATGTGACTGTACCTCTGTCTCACATCCCTTACCCAGTGCTTTGTTGGTAATAGTTCAGTAAATGTTTGCTCTCTTGTCTATTAGCCACATAACTTATTTGACACTGACAGAAGTGTCTATGGAATTGTAGAAAACATCTAGGTTGAGTATTCCCACAGTAACGGGTGTTATTAAAGCTACATTTCAGATACTACTTAGACACACATTCCTCTGAAGAATATCATTTTAAAATGGAGATCCTGAAGTGAATGTTGTCTGTCCCTTCCTAATTCCCTCTTCTGGTCTCCAGGACTATCCTACATACACCATCCTTGGCCAGAGTCAGTACCAGGCGTGCTACCCCAGCTCCAGCTTTGGGGTCACAGGCCAGAGCAACAGTGACACTGAGAACCCTACGTTAGCAGCAGCGACTTACCAGACTGAGAAGCCCAGTGTCATGGTGCCTGCCCCAGCAGTACAGAGACTTTCCTCTGGTGAGTAAGCCTTGTAATTCTGAACTGTCACTTGAGGTCATACCTTTGAACCAGTATTGCTGAATATTTGTGGGGACCTTTTATTTATCCGGTGCTAAGTCAGCGTCATGGGTTGACTTTCTTCCTTAGATAAGGTACATTGGAATGTCATCTTTTTCCTTTCTGAGTCAGTGATCCAAGCGGACCAGATGAATGTAAGGCCCAACTCTTTTGGATCCTTTGTAAACAAATGGCCTTGGCTTCCCTGCCGTCTTGCCATGTTCCTTGTGGTGCTACCAGACTCCCTGGAAAGAGCTTAATGATCTTCCTGTGTGTGGTAAAGATCATGTGATCCTGTGTCTATATGATAGCTCCCTGGGCATCTGCTGAGTCTTTATTTCTACAGAATGTCTAGGCACATCTCTAACCAATACTTTTGGGATAGAAATGTTATGATGTGGAGCTGATGGAAGCCAATTTTCTGGAGATGACTTAAAGAGGACATCCTAGCTGCTTTCAAGTATCTAAAGGGCTTTATTCTGTTGGGACCCAGAGGCAGACCCAGGAGTAGTGGGGGAAGCTGCAGGAAGGCCAGTAGGCTGGATGTCAGGATCAAAGTGCACTGGGTGACCTGGGAAACAAGTGAGTTCCCCTTCATGATAGTCAGGTGCTCACGCAGCAGCTGGGCATGTGCTAGAGAGACCCCTTATTCAGATACATGTTGGCTTAGGCAGGCAGCCTCTCAAGTCCCGGCTGTGTGCCAGGTACTTGTAAATTGGGAAGTTCTTTGATTCATTGAGGGTTTTCTTTGCATTTTTATTTGCATTTAGATGTGCATTTGTTCCTACTCTCAAGGAAATGAGTGTTCAGGTTACGTATGCCTCATATAACTTGGAAACAGTTACCTAGATTAGTGGTTCTGTTTCACAGTCACACATCAGTGACATCACCTGATTCCCAGTATCACTTCCAAGTTCAGGAGTCCTAATAAAAGAGAAGGATTTCTGTTATGTAAATTTTTTTATTTTATTTTTCTGATCTAAAGATCTTAGCTATAAGACTAAAAGGGACTTTAGATGTCATTTGGCCAAGTCCCTCCTTTTATAGATTCAGAAACTGAGACCCAAAGAAACCCAGGTTGTAAGTGACAAAGACAAAATTTGAACCCAAGGCCTTTGACACCAAACCTAACACCATCCCTGCAGTACCCCGTTGCCTCCCCTATTGTCAACATGTCAGACCACATAAACTGGGTAGAGTGGCAAGAGTACCAGAGGTATGAACGAGGACACAGGCTCCACAGAGTGGGTCTGAAGAGCTTTGTGAAATGAAGTAGAGCCAGGCACCCAGGGAACAGCACAGATAACAGGGGAGGGAGGGCTTGTGCTCCCCTAAGGAAAGGCTGGGACTTAGATAAGCAGACTCTTAGGAGTGAAAAGTAAAAAAAAGAAAATGAAATAGGGGAAAAATCTATATATATTTATGCGGTTGAAGAAAACAGTGATCAAATAAACATGCCATTTATATGTATTTACACATAAAAATAATTTTCTCTATATAATAAGTCCTTAACAGCTTATTAGGGATTTCTTTTGTATACTTTTCTTTCCTCTGTTCATTCATTGCTATCTATATAGATGTAGATAGAGATTTTTTTTCATAATTTTAGTGTACATCCTGTCCTGGTTATTTTCTTACCTTCACATTACTTCATACAAGACTCTGAATTCTTCATACCCTGTTCTTTTCATTTCATGGACACACAGCAATTTATGTAGTCACTCACTGTCTGTTGGACACTTAGGTTGCTTGCAGGTCTCTGCAGTTACAGGCAGTACTTCTAGGTGTAGTTCTTAACGGACCACAGTATTTCCCCCTTCTTGGACAGTAAGCTCCTTGAGGGAGAAGCTTGTCTTGCTTTTGTATCTGTATGTCCCCCAACCCTTAAAAGAGTACATGGCATGTAGAAAGTACTTGATAGATACTCCTCACTCATTCAGTGGATGTCTCTTTAGTTAAACTTCATTGTGTCACTGAGTGTGCGCTCCAGTAAAGGGAGTATTGGGTCCTGAGGTAGGAGTTTGGTTTGGTCACTCACTTTGAACTGCGAGGTGTCCTTCGAGAGGATTCTGCCAACTTGCAGTTCTGTTTGACATGTGTAAGTGCTCTTTTTTCTCAACACTTCTGCCAGCACTGTTTGCTAGTGGCACCCCTCGCTTGTTTTAATTTCCATTTCTCTGAAGTTAGTGAAGTGTCACACTCATCTTAAAGCCACCTTTCCTGGTACCTCTTGGCCTCTTAGGGATAGACTCTCCCAACTCTCTTGCTGACATCTTTGACTTCAGGTGGCTGCATGTCTCTGTTTCTATCATAGGAGACCCTTCTTCCAGCCCATCTCTGTCCCGGGGTACGCCGAGTAAGGACCCTGAAGAGCAATCTAGGAAAAATACACCTGCCAAGAACCGGGGCAAGAGGAGAGCTGATGCTACACCTGCCCCAGACAGCGAGCTGGAAGTGCGTAAGCCTCCTGCTCTGTGTCTCCTCTGGACAGTGAGCTCAGAGAGAGAGAGTGGGTGGGTGGGTAGGTGTGACTCTGCTTCATGTATGTGAGTACTTAACCTGGCAAAGCAGAGCAACCCCAGAGCCTGCAGACTGCAAAGACCTAGTCCAAGTCACTGTTCAGTGTTATGCTAGGTGGAAAGTTAGGAAGTTTAAGTAGCACTAGTAGGGCTCAAAAGGTGATGAACTGTAATGGATAAGAGTTCACAAATGAATACATAAGGTTATAAGAAAGATGCAGAGCCGTGGCACATGAATTCTGCTAGGAGGAAAGGACCAGCTTGAGAGGAAGAGCTCTAGGGCAGGCCTCATGAAGGAGGTGGTGTTTCAGTTGAATTTCCGAGATGGCCCTTACTTAGGGAGGAAGCAAAGTCTTACCTGAATCCACGGTGGATTTTCCAAAGAGAGTTTGTTGCATTTTTATCTTTGGCCATCTGACAGGTGAGCCCAGAGCCAATAATTGACATAAATGATCCAGTTGTGGGAGTGGTCTTTGGAGTGATCACTGGATTACAAAACCAAAGGGGATCAGAGGCCATGCTGTGAGGTTTGTCCATACCTTCTTTTGTCAGGGGTTTCAGCCAGAATGAGTGGATCAAGTTGTTTTGAGCCAGTATCTTTGAGACTACTAACTCTTTGTTAACATGATTTTCATTTGCCTACTCCATGGCAATAATGTTCTAAAGTGTTGTAGCACTACAGTGTGGGCATTAAACTCTGACACAGCAGGTGTAGGACCTCTCCTCCCCTGGCTTGGTTCCAACAGTAAGGGAGGGTGCCAGATGATGGAGTGCAGAGGCTCTTAGACAAGGACTCGCAGGACCGTGGCATGCTAGAGTCAGACCCTGCAAGTCCAACCCCATCATTTTACAGAGGATGGCTAGTGACTTACCCAGGGTTACACAGACAGTAAGTGTCTGAGATCAGAGTCAAGGCCAGGTTTTCTTGACTCAAGTCCCAAACACTCTCCACTGCACTACTCTGCCTCACATCAGGAGTTCATTTTCCACAGAATAGCTTCATGATGTTGAACCAGTCACTTCAGTTCTCTGGGGCCTTAGTTTCCACGTCTCTCAGATGATTCTCATGGGCCCTTCTTAGTCTAAAATTCTGACTGTCCACAGATTGTAACCTTAAGTGTCTGCTTTTCTCTTTCCTGATTTCTTTGCCCAGCGGGTGTTTCTCTGGGACTTGGATGAAACCATCATCATCTTCCATTCTCTTCTCACAGGATCCTATGCCCAGAAGTATGGAAAGGTAAGTGTAACCCATTCTTTCTCAGCAGTATTCCCTCCAAAAAAAGGAAAAAATTCATCTAAGCCAGGGCTGGTCCATAGCGTAGGTTTTTTTTTTCCATTAGAGCATTCAGTTCAGATCTACTCCCCGTCTCCCCATACTCAGTGCTTTAAGCTAAGAACTGTGGAATTTTTCCTCTTCACTGTCTCTCTTTCACCCACTATTGCTTGTTACCTTTTAAGTAGTTTTCAGTCAGGAAGGGAACAGGCTGAGCAGCACTGGTGGTAAAGATGGACACACAAGACCAGAGTTAAAATCATGTCCTAGTATGTTCTGTGGAGTGAGTGCTGAGCTCCAGGCTGGGTGTGATGCGAGGTCAAGGATGAAAGCCAAGTGCCAGAGTTCTGCATTCCAAGCCTGGGATCGCTAGACCCAGACTGCAGATTCTGTTTAGTCAACTGCCAAGCAGGTACATGTGCCTGGGAAATAAGACCTACAGAAATTCAGTGGAGAAATCCCTCTGTAGAGGGTCATGTAGCTTCTGCTCATTTTCCAGACTGACCAAGCAGTGTGAGCAGTGGGAGTGAAAGCTGGTGTTTTCTGTGCTTCTTTTAGATCTGGGTGGTGCTTTACATACATCACCTCGTTTGATTTTCACAGCTCTGTGTCTAAAACTGGTTATTTTTATGCCCATTTTACAGTTGAGAAAACTGAGGCTGGAAAAATTTAAATGATTTGCCAGTCACACAGCTAACAAATCATGCGAAACACATTTTGAACCCATGTCTTCTAAATTCCAAATACTGTGCACTGTTTACTCTGCTGCTTCTGTTTCAGCGTGGGTCAGGATAAAACCTCTCTTGAGTTTCAGTTTGCCCATCCACGATATACAAATGATCATAATTTCACGACCTACCTCACAACCCTGTTAAGAAGTCATGTGAAATGATATCCCAAGGTGTTTTGCAAACTGGGAAGTATTATATGGCTGTGAGTTCTTACAACCATAGCTGAAAGATAGCTAATATTGCAAGTGAAATTTGACAGAAAGGTAGGCCAAGGCATGTTTCTTCAAGCAAGGTAACATTTTATTCACAGGACAAAAAACTTGAGAGTAAGATGGGTCAATAACTTCCTCAGTTTCCAGCCAAAGCCCCAAAGCTGACGGATAGTTCCCTTTTTATAGGTTTTGGGGAACAAGGAACAGAGTGACATCAGAGTAGGGTGAGTGACGTCATTGGGGTTGAGGACAACACAGTTGGCTGTGGAGCTGAAGTGTAGAGAAACAATCTGATTAGTTGGAAATGCAGGGCTAGCAACAGTCCCCTGCTTTCCTCCTGTAACTAAGAAAAATTCATCATTTGAATCCACCTGTAAGATGGAGGTCCAGACTTCTTTAGACATCCTTGAAGGATAGCTTGGTGGTATAAAGATAATTAGGCCTGACTCCCTTATAGCAAGCCACATCCCCCTAAACAAGCAGAGTTCCTTGGGGCAAGAATAGAACAGTGATTAGCAAAAGAACTGGATTTCTAAATTTAATCCATTATAAGCCAGTTCTGAATTCTGAAGTTCTGAGGCAAAGAACCATGGCTTAAGCAGTTACAAGACAAAATCAATTAACTGTAAATGGGATCAATAAGAAAATGATATAGGGTCAATTTTAATCTTCTTGCTAACCTTATTAGAGCTATAACTAACCATTTTGCTCCTTCATCAGAGACAAAATCAAAAGTTATAGGTAAGAGACCTTGGACTGAAGAACCCAAGGTTCTGTTGTAGGGGAGACGCTTTCCTTGAGAGTAGAGATAGATCTTATGTCGCTGGAGGGCCCCTGTTTCTTGGAGAAAAGGTAGGGGTGATCCTGGCCAGAGTGGAGTCACATGGAATGGTTACTTATTCTTACTAATTAAGTTTTAGGATAACTTGTTTTATTCTGATAAAAGAATGCAAATTCTGTTGGCAACCTCTAAAATTTAACACCCTGGGAAAAGCCCCATCATTCCCCTCTAGTTACATCTCTATTTGTTATTCTGTAATTAGATCAGATTTTTTAAATTTAATATTAAATTTTTTAAATTAAAATTTTAAAAATTTAATTAAAATTAGTTTTAAAAAATTAGTGTGCTTACAGTAATGCCTCATTGTCTAATATTATTGAAGGAAGAAGTATATCATATCAGTATATCTTCCATGCAACTGAAATTTGCCCTTTTAAAGACCAAAATGTTTTCCCTTTTAAACTAGTTTTCATTGAAACCTTAACTTAACTTAAAAATTATTTACATACCTGTTTTCTTAAATCGTTCACTGATATTAGTACTTGAGCCTTTCAGAAGGATCTGTGATTTCATCCCCATAAGTATTCTTCCACTTCCACAAGCTGTATCCTCTTCACTCCTTAGTTGATGGTTTCATGAGTTGATATGGCAAAAAAACACATCAGCTGGTGGCTTAACAAACCCAGCAGGGCTGGACCTCTTGGTAAGAGACCAGTAGTCCATTGTGCAGCCCATACCTGAAGACTTCTCAGCTGTCGGAGCTTGTGCTCCACTAGCAAAGCCTGCGAGTCCTTAGAGTCCGCCCCACTCCAAAATATACTAGAGGGCTAGAACTCTGCACTGTTACCGAGTCAGCAGCGCCTCCAAATGAGGACCTGGCCTTAAATCTACAAGACCAGAAAGGAGTGAAGAGTCTCAGTTCTCTAGAGATTTATTAACCAGCAGGAACCTGTTAAGAAACAGGTTTCCCCATCTTGTCTGTGACAGTCCTTGTGTAATGAAGGTCAGTAAATACCCTTCTCCATCCACTTTGAGCCTCAAATTCATCCTTGTAAAATGGGGATGATAATAGCGGCACACTCCAACCATAGCATGATGGTTAGGAAAGCACTTTGAACACTGACGTGCTGTATGAACCAGGTGTTGTCATTACCTTTGAGTGCGTGGGTGGATGTTCATTCTTTCGTTCATTCATTCATTCGCATGCAACAGGAATCATTGACTCGCACTGAAGTGCTGTAGGGGACCAGACTCAGTCACAGAGAGAGCCAGAGGGCTTGCAGAGGGCTTTGTCTAGCAGCTACTGTGTCTGCAAATGCAATCTCGTTTCTCCTTTTAATATGAAATGGGCTAGCAGGCACTGTTTGACCCAGTGGCCCCCTGCTCTTTTTATGCTCTGCCCTCGTTTGAAGTTTGTGTTCTCTCTTTTAAGGTTCGATCTCCCCAGGTTCCTGGGGAAGGAACATCTTCCCAAGGTGATATCCTCATTTAGTACATTGTAGGAGTGGGTTGGGAGTTGAGGTGGGCAGCACCCTTTCCCTGGATTTGCTGACATTCATTGGTTTAATAATGCACAATTTCAGGTATGTCACAGTTCATCTGTGGTATTCTGTATGCTCATCAAATGACATCTGTGGTGCGCTACCCTGCTGTCTAAGCTAGTTAAGGGTTTACTTTGTTTTCCTTATCTAATGAAATAGTCCATCAAGGTATTAGATAAATGTGAGTTGCTGTCCAACTTTTAATTTCAGTCTTCAAGCTTATTTCCTGAGATGTTGCTTGCTCGGTGATGATTTTCATTCCCATACAAATTAATATGTTGCCAGAGTTCTTGATTAAACTAGGCCTTTACTTATTTCTTAAAGTTCCTTGCTTGTTCCTATGATGTAGTGCACTTTTTGTAATTCAGCAAGGAAGCTGCAGTGATCTAATATTGCATCATTTCTTCCATTTGCTATTGTAGCTCCACAGTTCTTTCCTGTGGTGCTGAGTTAAGCAGATTTCCATCTTCTTGTCTTGTAGGACCCTACAGTTGTGATTGGCTCAGGTTTAACTATGGAAGAGATGATTTTTGAGGTGGCTGACACACATCTCTTTTTCAATGACTTAGAGGTATGTTGGGGATTTTAACTGTCACCTAAGCATTTTTAAATGCTCTTGAGGATAAGTTGTACAAGACCTGAATGAGCAGATGTCATCTGAATGAGAACATCAGCTGCCAGTGGATGCTGAATACGACGTACTAATGGAAAAGAGTGCTTTTACATCACCAGACAAGAGTCATTGTCTGAGTTTTCCATTTGCCAGCCACAGGAGCCTGAGAGCCTTGCTTGGTTTCTCCAAGCTTGAGTTTCTTCATGTCAAATGCAGGGGTTAGACTTTGAGAGGGATTTTTCCAGCACTTCTAAGACAGTCTAGCTAAATCATCCACCTTCATCATAGTTACCATAAATAAAGCTCTGTTCAGTTCAGCAGTTAAATCCAATATACATTTATGAACGGCCTATTAATGTGCAAAGCTCTGTGAGGTGCTACAGGAAATACAAAGCAAGGGCATATTCCCTGCCCTCCAGTTCCTCACAGTTGCCTAGTGAAATGAGGTACGTGCAAAGCTGTGATGCGGAACAGAGCATGCTCAGTCCATGGGAGAAGTACAGGGTACTAGCAGAGCTCCAGGGAAGGAAAGGCTTGTGACTTGGGGGGCCCTCTGCCTTGTGCCTGGCCCAGGGACACTGACAGGTATGGAAGGCCTTTCATCTGTTTGGGGACTCAGGAGGCATGTGGACACAGGTCATTGCTGAGGGGGGCTCCAAGTCATGGATGCTTTACAAGGTTAAGGGAGACTATGAAGGAGAGCTGGTAGCAGCATTGCCTTAAGGACAGAGGTGGCTGGGGGCGGCGGGGAGAGCTGGACAGGGTCTGTCATCATTCTGCCACATGCCACAACTCACTCTGGCTCACCTGTTTCTTTCTATACCTTTCCCAGTAACTTTCAGCTAACACTAGGAGTGTTGACCTAGTAGGCCAAAATACCATGCAGTTTGTTTTATTAACAGGAATGTGACCAAGTACATGTGGAAGATGTGGCTTCTGATGACAATGGACAGGACTTGAGGTAATAGAGAAACTATAGTTGTCATTCTTCTCTTTGATCACAAATTGTAAAAATCTTAATCAGAAGAAAGTGTACTTTCATACTGGATAATCTTATGTGAACAGTCAGCACAGAGTTCCCAGCTCAGGCTAACTTTGGTGAGGACTGCCATGTATTTGGTGATGTCAGGAGCCCTGGGAAAAAAAAGACAAGAAAAGAGCTACAGTGAAGGTGAAGTTGCAGAGGCCTCAGCCAGCCTGGGCCACATGAGACCATCCCAGACTGATGGTCTGGTCCTGGCCTTTATCCCACAAGCTGTGCCGCACTGACATCATTCAGCACGGCTTTCTTACCTGCCTCACAAAGGTCTCTTGAAAGAAGAGGCACAGCTTCTCATGGTGCTTTGTTCTGCTGTTTATCAGTCTTCGTTGGCAAAAAGTTCTCTGCCTCTTTCCTTGTACTTGGTTCTGGTTGCTAATGAACAAATAGCCAGGTGGTCGGGGTTTTGTTTTGGTTTTTTTAGTAATTCTTCATAGAAGAAATAGTTTTCTTTCTTCTCTAGACTAACTTTTTTCTGGCTTTAGATTTCTTTTCCCAAATCCCATTCATTTGCCTTTTATAGGACTGAAAATTCCTTTCATGGTTATTTTAAGTAACCCACCTGTAAGCCCCACTCAGTTTCTCTGCATCCCTTTTCTACATATAACATAACTGAATCCAGTAACCCAGCAAAAAGAAGCGTGGTTCGTTTGGCATGACCTGTTCCTGAGGAAGCTCTGCTGACTCTTACTGATCCCTGCCTCCCTTTGTAGATGTTCCTCAGTCATCCCCTTAATAAGACGTTGCAGAAGTTTTCCAGGAATCAAAGTCAAGGTCATTGGCCTGTTATAATGAGCAGACACTAGTCTTTTCCTTGGGCCAAATTCATTGAACCTTTAAATCTAGCTAGTAATACAATGCCAAGAAAGGCTGGAGACCCAGGTAGCCTGGGATCCAGTTGGGAAGGATTTTAATTTCTCATTCTTCTATGGTGCAGCAACTACAGTTTCTCAACGGATGGTTTCAGCGGCTCAGGAGGTAGTGCGAGTCATGGCTCTGCTGTGGGTGTGCAGGGGGGCGTGGACTGGATGAGGAAACTGGCTTTCCGCTATCGCAAAGTGCGAGAGATCTACGACAAACACAAGAGCAATGTGGCAGGTGAGCATGTGGGCTGGGGCTCCTGGGAAGCTGCTGAACTTTGTGTGCCTGTGATGTGATCAGATTCTCTGGAACATATTCCTCTTAGTTAAAACTTTGGGTTTCTAACTCTTGGTGTGGCCAGAGTTCATCGACCTCACAAATACTTTAGAAGTTCTTTTGAATTCTCATGGCTATTACAGCTTTTGTAGTGGACATTTGCTCCTATCAGAATCTCTGAAACATTAGTGATTTCTACAGTGGGAGTACTGGAGACTTCTGGCTCCTTGGCCCCTGGATTTTCATTTTCTGAGTGTGTCCACTAGCAACGGAAGCTGTCTAGGAGATGTTTTCTGCACATATTTCAGTGACCTTTTCAACTCATGGACATAAATCTGGCCTTTGAAGGAGGCTTCATGTCAGTAGTAGCACAGCCTGTTAGAAAGGGTGCTAGTCCTGGAGTTACTAGGCCCAGGTTCAAATGTTGGCTCTGCTTCTAATTCACTGTGTGATCTTGGGCAAATCATTTCTCTCCTTACAACATTAGTTCAGTCCTTTGTAAAAGGAATGGTCTATTGGGTTCACTCATTCAGCAAGCATGTATTAAACTTACTGTGTGCAGCATACCATGCTGGATGCTGGGGGCAATACAAGGATAAATGATTCACCCTGTCCAGTCTGGTAGGCGTGAGAAGACATGGATCAAGACAAATATAATAAAAATTAGAATATAATTGCATATGAGAAAAATGTCATTCTAAAAGATCAGATGCAGAAGGTCTTGAGAGAGAAGAGAATTTAGGGATGGCATCTTGGAGGAGGTAGCATTTCAGCTGTCTTAAATCAGTCAGTAAACATCAGGCACCTACTGTGTGCCAGGAACAAAAAGAGGAAGAAGACAGTGCCTGCCCTCACGGAGCCCACAGTCTAATGGGGGAGACAACATGCACACAACTCTGTACAAAGAAGGTGGATAGAGGATAAAGCACTAAGGCAAATGGGGAACAGGAAGGGCTTGTTGTGGAAGCAGGGAGTAGGGAGGGCTCTCCAGGCAGGGGGAACAGCCATAGAAAATGCCCCAAGACAGGAGAGGAGAGGGAGGAGGCCGATGCTCTAGGGTCCTCAGGGACACACTGGGCAGGGAAGTATAAGAAACCAGCAGAGGTGGCTGGGAGGGCCTGAAGGCCGTAGAGAACCACTAGCGATGTCTGTCACCTCTTCTTTTCAGAAGATACACTTTGCCTCCTCAGACAGACCCCATTTCACTGTGGAGCCGTGACGTGACCTCTGGAATCCTCTGGTTACTGAGGAGACTTACAGTTCTGTGCCCACCCCGGATCCCACACGGAATAAACACACTGCCACTCACATTAATCCATTTATGTTAGGAAGTAGCAACCATGACACTTATTCAGTTCACCAGATGTTTTTTAATTACCCATCATGTGTAGATAGTGGTCTAGGCATTACACATTTAAAGACAAAAAAGGAAACAATCCTACTTAGTCAGTAAATATTTAAGCTCCTATGTACCAGGTACTGTGCCTAACACTGGAGATAGAAATACAAGTTTAAAAAAAAAATAGTCTCTGCCCTCAAGAAGCTTACAATTTAATGGGAAAAGACAGCGCACAAAAGGAACCTGGGAACAAGAAGGGGGAGAGGTTGGAGTTAGCAGCCCAGAGGCGTGGTGGAGAAGTCCAAAGCTGTGGAGCTGGTGGGATGTATCTTCAGCCAAGGGACACAAAGAATAAGCTAAGGAAATGCAGTGGTTCAGGAGGGATCAGACAAGACTTTTGGGAGGGACTAGAGCCTGAGCTGAACTTTATAGATAGACCTGGAGTCTAAGAGGGGCTGCTAAAGAGTGACCTCATTCCAGCTCTAGGAAGCTGCCTTTGTAAATGCACAGTCACTAGGTAGCTTGTAAGCCAAGAAATAGCTGGTCATCTACTTTGGCCTGCGCATGGGAATAATAAGCCTGAAAGGACAGGCAGAGCCAGACTGTCAAGAGCCTGGCTGAGGAGCTTGTGTTTTATCCTAGAGGCAGCAAAGAACTACTGAATATTGCTGAGCAAGGAACTGACATGGTCTGACCTGTGCCCTGTGAAGTCTGGAAGCAGGGAAGCCAACAGAGGCAAAGAAGTCCCTGAACTAGAATGGTGGCTGTGTTGGGTTGTAGAGTTTGGACAGATAATTGTATATTGCTGCTGCTTGTCCTTCATTCTTGAAGAGGACCATGACATCTAGGAAGTGATGCCATGACATGCAAGTGAATTGGATTTAAAGGAGGGAGGGCTGTGCAAAGTCACCAGCCTCACTTTCTCCTTCAGAGCCATCTGAGTTCCATAGCCAGATATTCATCAGGACAACTGAAGATGTCCCAGAATTCAGTGGAGGACCTTAGCCTTTTCAAGTCAAGGCCTTTAACAGGTCTCAGTTTGACTGAGGCAGTGCTTAGCTTGATTGTATATTGGAGGTGAGGGAAAGAAAAGACCAAGTTTATGAACCTGGGTGACTGGCATAATGGTGTATGCTCTCAGTAAAAATAGAGAATTGCAAAGGACAGGCAAGTTTGGATGTGGGAAATCATCATATTTGTTTTGGTCTTCATTTTGAGGTATCAAGCTGGTTGGTTGTTGAAAAAACTACCCAGCAGGCAAGTTAATGATGCAAGAATGAAATTCATGGGAGAGATGGATGAGTGGATTTGTTGATTTGATAGTCCTTGACATGAAGATAATGGTTGAATTCTTAAGAGCTGAGGTCACAAAGAGAGAGTCTTGTACTTGGAGCACACCCATAGATAATAGGTGAAATATTAGTCTAACAAAAGAAAATAGGAAGATAATGATCAAGTAGCTAAGAGGAGAGAACTAAGAGTGGGCAATGTTTCTTAAAGCTGAGGAAGAAGACAATCTCCCAGGGGAGGGAGAGGTCCACAGTATCCTAAGTGCATAGTGACTGAAAACCAAGGTCCACCCTTAATGGTTTTAGTGATGGTATCTTCACATTATGATTCGGAGACTGGGAAAGCCCTTTTGTCCAAAACACTCTTGCATTTAGTACTAGAGTGTCTGAAATTGTACTGTTAATTCTTCTGAGTTTGTAACTACTGTTTCCTTAGCCCTTTGAAAATGCAAACCCCTCCCCCCCAGCCTCACCCCGATCAGCCACATTTCCTGCCCTATCAGAAAGGCCAAGGGCAGCTTGGGAGGACTGGGTGCCCAGAGCAGGGTTTGGGAGACTGAAAAAATTTCGGAAAGTGGAGAATCTGATGGGGGTTGAGCATGAGGAGAGGAGCTTAACTGCTGAAGATTATTCAAACTCTGTATATTCTTAGTGTTATAGTCAGAAGAACCAAAACCATCAGAGGTGAAAAGCCCTTAGAACATACACAAATTGTTAAAACAACATTTCACAAGCCAGGAAGCTGAGGCCCAGGAAAGGGGACTGCTTTGCTCAAGGTCAAGGTTGAGGGTGAAGCTTAGACTAGAATTAGATCTTTATCCCCTTTATTACCCTGCTCTTTGATCTCTGCTGGGTATCACCATTCATATGGGAATCCATTTCGTCAATTTCCTCCTGAATTTAGCACCAAGAAAAATGAACTTTGTAGATAAACTTCTGTGCCTCCTTGCGAAACACGCAATTCCTGTTCCCCCTAGAGTCTAATTTATTTCCCTCTTTTCTTGAGCTACTGCAAACCTGAGAAGTCAGTGTATATTTCCCAAATGTTCCTGTTGATTCTGTAATAGTGCCTGAAAACATCTCCTCAGATGCTCTATCTGATGTTTAAATGAATTATTTCCTTGTATGCTGTGTCTATCCATAACCACTGGTAGTTCTTTTGGAATTAGGCAAGTCTGATCAGAAGAAACGAGTTACTTGGGTTGAATTGAATGCTTAGCTTGGATACGTAAATTGAAGTGCCCTGATGTAGGTGGTCATGTTTCTACAAGGTAAGGCTGTTTTGTTTCACTTGAGTGATCAGCTTTCCCTCTGATGAGCAACATCCAAGGAGAGAGACATGGGCATTCACCAGGACAGTCCTGGTTTGGAGAGAATCCTTCCCCTTAGTAGCAGCCAAGACATGATGTCAGGAATTAGCTTTGTCTGATTTTATTTCCATAGGCCTTCTCAGTCCTCAGAGAAAGGAAGCCCTTCAGAGACTAAGAGCAGAAATTGAAGTCTTAACTGATTCCTGGTTGGGAACTGCACTAAAGTCTTTACTTCTCATCCAGTCCAGGTATGGAATTGATCTTTACAGGCTAATGGTCTCAAGCAAAGTCCTTCCACCCTTCCTCTGGTGGGCTGAACAGTCAGGGAAGGAAGGAGAAGACAGAGAGGTCTTGTGAGCACTGGAGGTATGAGGAACAGGTTCCTAGGGGAAATGGACTTAACATGACTGACCTAGGAGGAGGGATTGGATTTGAAGAGGCAAACCTGGGTCTGGGGGTGGGACAGGGTACTATTTTTTATTCTGATGTGTCTTAGAAGCAAATATATAAAAGGGGACTCATTAATCTAGGGTCAAAACATGACAATACTGTATCCATTCATACCTAAGCTGATGCTTTGGAAATTTATTAAATGGGGTGGGATGTCTTCACTCACTTCATATAGACGTGAGAATCCACACTCATGCCCTGGCCTCATTCTGCCATCTCTGGTCTTTGTCCCAGAACATTCACTCAAGGCACGGGCCCAGCAACCCCAATCTCAGAATCAGATCAAGTGTGATCCCAATTGGAGCACCTACCCCAGACTTCTCTCCTATCAAAGGAAATTTTCATAATGGGTTACTTTTTTAAATTTAGCAAGTAGTAGTCAAGTCTGATGCCCAGCTATGGCACCATGGAGGATACAGTGGTGTGTGCATGTCCTGTAGACGTCCTACCTTCAAGTGCTTTATAGTGTTGTTGGGCAACCAAACTGCTCTACACATCAAACAGTTAGGACAGTATTTCAGGCCTAATGGTGGTAATTGCTCCGAGTGATAGATGTGTTTCCGTGGAGCAACTCTGTAAGATGGGTAGTAAAGATACTTTTATCCCCACTTTTCAAATGAGGCTGGTAAGGCTCACAAAAATACTGGAGCCAAACCCTCATGGTCCTCACCCTTGCCAAGAGTGCTTTTTCCAGTACATGTGCTGCCTTGACTCTCCAAACTCAGAAGGGAGCATCATTGCTCCAGGACTTCACGTGGTAAAGATGGGGAATGTCAGCCCTACCTGAGCCAGACTACTCAACAGTTGTAGAGAAGGACGGAGACCCCGGTCCTCTGCACTAATCAGGCCACAACTGCAGCATTGTGTCATGTTAGACCTGAAATATGCATAGCACATTTGAGGAGGGACATGTCTAAGCTTGAGTGTGTCAAGGGAGCCAGTAGAGGGAGGGACTGAAGAAAACCTTGCTGCACAAGGGTCACTCAATGGATATTCCTCCTGGAAGAAGAGGTTGTTGTGTTGTGTTTGTCCTTTATTCTTGAAGAGGATTATGACATCAAGATGATGACATGACTTGCAGTTGACTTTGTTTTGAGTGAGGGAGGGCTGTGCAAGGTCACCAACCTCACTTTTTCCTCCTGAGCCATCTGGGTCCAGTGCCCAGATACTTGTCAGGATGACGGGAGATAGCCCAGGATGCAGTGGGAGACCCTGGCCCTTTCAGGCTAAGGTCTTACAGCATTCTCACTTTGAGAAGATTTAGGGGAAGAAAATGAGCTGTCAGAGAAGAGGGATTAGATTTGTTTTTCTTTGCCCCTGGAGACAGAACTAGGACCACAGAGCTGAAATTACCAAGAGGCAGGCTTAAGATCAGTATTAAGGAACAAATAATAAGGGGTATTTGTACTTACTTGGGATGAATGACCTCAGTGCAGCAGAGAGGGAACTCTCTGTCATGGTGCTCCATGCTTAAGTAGGGGCTGAGGGACTTTCAGGATGTCTTATGTGCTATGGTAGAAAGAGCAATAGGCTGCATCTCTGTGCTTCTGTCTTTGAATCCTGGCTAAGTCAGCCACCTTCTCTGAGACTCTTTTCTCATCTCTGAAATGGGCTACCAAGCTCCCGGTTTCATGAGAAAACCACTTTATGAACTTGAAAGCAATATGGAAATGTGTGGTGGGAGGGGTTCGATGACATAGAAAGAGTTCATGCATGAGGGGTGAGGATGGGTGTATGTAGGTACAGTCATTTCTGACATTCTCCAGCTCTAGGATTTTTTAGCCTGTTAAACCTGACTCACAGTCTGTTTTTCTTGTCACCAACTCTTGTCATGATCTCGATGACGCCATATCTTCGGGTTTTGACTTGAATTTTCTTTCCTTTTCTCCAGGAAGAACTGTGTGAATGTCTTGATCACAACTACACAACTGGTGCCTGCTCTGGCCAAGGTCCTCCTGTATGGCCTGGGAGAAGTGTTCCCCATCGAGAACATCTACAGCGCTACTAAGATAGGTAGCTTGTGCTTCTTTGGTGCTCCTCCAGCTCCTACACTGGCAGAGGCTTTCCCTATCTTGTGTGTCTCCTGTCCCCCTCCCCCCAGTCTTGGGCTTAGAAACCTTCTGTTTGGGGAAAAAAAAAAACCCTTTCCAGCGCAGCTGAGAGCTTGACTTGGTGCCTCCTTTGGAATCTCGGTTTACAGCAACTTATAGGTGCTGCTTTTAGTGGTGTTTTTAGGAAACCTGCCTGCCCATCTAGGTAACAGGAGAGCAGCATTGTGTTCTAGAAAGACCCTGAACACTGACCTGGGAGAGCCTGGCTTTGAATCCCACATCCAGCGCTTAGTAGCTTTGTAACCAGGGGCAGATCACTTCATTTTTCCTTGCCTCAGTTTCCACATCTTTTCAGTGAGTTTCCTGATGCAATTAATGCCCCTCCGCCAGAGCTATTGCAGTTCAAGGAGATAATATGAAGAAAGCACTTAACATAGTACAATGGGGATGTACCCAGTTTCCCTGCCTGCATATGTGACCTTGGGCAGAATACCTGGCTTCTGGACCGAGTTTTCTTGTCTGTAAAATGAAGGATTTGGACCAAGCAACGTCAACGGTCCCTTCCCTCTCTGCCCATGATCAGATGACTTTAAATTAAATAATCATATTTTCAGGTTACGCAAGTGTTTTCACACATTTTCTCATTTTGTAGGCTTCTATATTCTCAGAGTTGGAAGGTATTTCTTTACTTTGGTTGCAGTTAAATAACTATAAGTAAATACAAACGTAAGATGCTGACACTCATTTTACTGATCAGGAAACAAATGAGAACTGAGGCACAGGCAAATGGAATGACTTGGCCATGGTCACAGAGTGGTGGAGCCAGGACCTAGATCCAGGTCTTCTGATTCCAGGCTCTGCTTCTTCTCTCCCACACGGAGAAGTTAGGGAATCTGGGCCTGCCACTTAATAAAAGATAGCATCCTGAGAAAGCGCTTTCCCATCGGAAATGTTACATCATTGTTGATTTGAGATATGCTCCCTGAATTTTGCTCCCAGCACTGACTGGGAGTCAGAGTCACAGAGTCTGATACTTAGAAGGAACCTTAGATGCCATCTAATCCAAATATGTAAGGAATGTTCAGTGTTAGGAAGACCTCTAACAAGGGGTCTTACAGCCGCTGCTTGTAGCTCTCCATGCCAGGGAGTGGGCAGCCTCCACTCCTCTTCTGAACAGCTCCCATTCTTAGGAAGTTGTTCCTGACATTAAGCCTGAATTGTTCCCTGTAGTAAGTACTCCTACCCCCCACCATTGCTACTGGCTCTGCTTTGTGGGGCCAAGCAGATCTAGACTAATCTCTGCTTAGGAGCCTCAGGATGAGGATTCAAGTCCAACTCAACCACATGTATGACTTTAGGCAAGGGGCTTCCTCGTGTAAAACATGAAGGGTTGGATTATATGGTCTTTGAGGTCCCTGCCAGTATGAACATTTAATTACTTTTTAAAATAATACCTAAAACATTTCCAAAGGACTCATGATGCAAAATGCCATTCACATGCAGAGAAAGAACTGTGGAGTTGGAACGCAGAAAGCAGCCAACGATTTTCTCTTTTGTTTTGTTTTTCTAACGGTTTCTCCCATTCTTTTTAATTCTTCTATGCACTATGACCAGTGTGAAAATGTATTTAATAGGAATGGATGTATAGAGCCCACATAAGATTGCATGGTGTCTTGGGGAGAGAGGGGAAGAACATTTGGAGCTTATGGAAGTGATTGCTGAAAATTAAAAACAAATAAATTAATAAATTTGGGGAAAAAAATTTTTTAAATACCTAAAAATATCAGAAAAGTCCTAGAAACAGAGAAGCCCTAGAAAGTCTCCCTTCTCCGCGGTGTTACACACATCATTAGCAGCTTTTAAACGTGTCTTATTGGTGCTCTTTTCTTTGTTATCACCATCCCTTCCCCTTAACTGCCTCTGTCCCTCTCTGCCATAACTCTCCTCAAACAAATGGAACCAATGAGGATTGTCAAGCAAACCACAACTTTCATATCTAAAAATGTATTCCTTGTTCCATGACCATTTTGCCATGTAACCTCCCCATGACTCCTTGTCGTTTCCAGAATCGGATACAAAATCCTCTATTTGGCTTCAAAGTTCTTCATAACCTAGCTCTCTCCTACCTTTCCAGTTTTCTTACATTTGACTCCCCAACATGTACTCTTCGCTGCAGTCATCAGCTGGCCTCCTGGCTGTTGCAAGAACAAGGACAAAGGAGACAATCTGTCACCACTATCAATTTCTCTGAACCGTCACTGAATTGGAGTTCTCATGTTGTTTTCCCTTAGAACACTGTAATCGGTGTCTAAGTTGTCCTCCCTTCTTGGCTCTGTATTAGTGATTTCTGTTATATTCATGTACCAAGAGACAACTGGTAAGCCATTGGCTTTGCTCTGTCCTCCTTCCTCATTTTCTTTAGAATTTGACTCTATTGACCAACCTACCTGTTGATCTGACTGACCGTTCCTTTTCAGCCTTCTTCCTTGAGTTATCTACAGTACCTCACACTCCAGATAATTTCCCTAACACTCCTTCTTGGGTCCTTTTCTGTCTGTGTAGTTTCTGTTGTGGGTTTCATTACCCTTTTTATGCAGATTTGTAGCCCTGGGGCAGCTAGATGGTGCCATAGTACATCGAGTGTCCTAGAGAGAAAAAGACCTGAATTCAGACGTTACCTGACACAGTTAGCTGTGTGACCCTGGGCAAATCACTAAGCCCTGTTGCCTCAGTTTCTTCATCTTTAAAATATACTTGAGATAGAAATGGCAAACCACTCCAGTATTTTTGCTAAGAAAACCCCAAATGGGGTCACAAAGAGTCAGAAACAATTGAGAACAACTGAACAACACAATATTTAGCCCTAGTCTGTGTTCTGAGCTTCAGACCTACATCACCTGTTGGACATTTCCAACTGGATGTCATTAGAAGCCTCTCAAACTCATGTCAAAAACAACTTATTGTATTTACTTTTAAAAAAAAATTAAATTTCCAAATTGTCTCTCTGTCCCACCCCTTGAGAAAGGAAGAAAAACAGTACCCATTGCCAATATACAGAGATATGCAAAACAAATTTCCACATTAGCCATGTTCCCAAGCAAAAAAAAAAAAAGAGAGAGAAACAAATATGTCCCCATCTACTCTCTGAATCAATCCATTTTCTCTGTGGATGTGGATAGCAGGTTTCCTCATGAGACCTTTGGAATTGTGGTGGGTTTATATTTACCCTCAAACCCACTCCTTTGTCAGCTTCTCTAGGGCAGCCCAGTGTGGCTAGAAGACAAATGGACTTAAAGGAAGTGATGTAAAAATAAGCTAGAAACAGACAGACTGGTAGTCTGCACATACAAGGCTGAGGAGTCTTCATTTCATCTTAGAGGCAGGGATAAACCACCAGTGGTCTTGGAAAAATTTGGTGCTGTGGTCAGGTCACGTCTGGATTTGAGGATGGTTATTTTAATAGCTGTGTGGAGGATGGATTAGAAAGGGAAAAACCCTGGACTCCAGGTTTGGAGAGTGGGAAGCTACTTGGGACTGACCATTTGAGTCCCATGGCGATTCCTTGGTTACCAGAAGATAGGTACACCAGATAGCTTTTGCCTTTATATTAATGTTGAGCTGCCTCATAAGGTATTCAGCTCCCTGTAATTGAAGCCATTTAGGTGGTAATTAGGCAGTCACTTGTCAAGGAGGCCAAGGAACTGGGCTTGATGAACTGAGATGATACAATATTTTTGAAAGAACCAAAGAGGCTTATATATGAAACCATAAATTTCTTTAAGGACCTGTTAAATTAAGCACAGCAGTACAGCCCTTTCCAGCTCTTCTGTTTTCTTCTAGGGTTTTCTGGTACCACCTGAATAATCTAGATTGAACAGTGGCCTACCAGATTTCTTTTGATTTAGGTTGGAGGATGTGGGAGAGGGGAAGGAAGAATTCATTAGACACCAGAACAGGGACTCTGGCCCATGGAGCCCCTTAGCTGTTCTGGCCACGGAGTGATTCACACCATCACCCGCTAATGACTCTTCTTCCTCACCTCCTGCTCCTTTGTGAACTTAATACCCCAGTCATGTTAGTGTTTGCTTCCTTCTTAGATATCTGCTTATATCTTGTTTTCCTTGATCTAGGAGAAACAGCTGGAATGCACCTCAGAGGTTAGGGAGTCTAGTTTGTACTGTAACAGGTGCCCCCATCCCCACCCCTACACACCCCCAGCATCCTGAGGGAGTGTTGTTTAATTTGGATATTGCAGTGCTGGATAAAATGTGTTGGACCTAATGTAGGGGGTGCTTGGAATATAGAAGATAATTCCATCATAGGGTTTTAGGGCCAGAAGGGACTGTAGAAATCACAGGTATCTGACCTCAGTAATGATCTGTTTAACCCACTGCCATTTGCAGATGAGCAAACAGCCCAAGAAGAGAAGAAGGACCAGGTCACTTAAATTCAGCAAACATTTATTAAGTAACTGATGCACAGTTAGAGATGGTAAAAATGTATAAATGTGCCATGTTAGGAACCAGAAGGTTGGGTCGAGTAGCCAAAGGCTTGGAGCCCTCGGGCCGGGATGAGGTGAGTCAGGTGGAGTGGGTATTGGGCAGCAAGAACTGGGAAAGAGGAAGAAAAGATTAGAAAAGTTGAGGAAAGGGCAGCTGTTCACTCACTGATATTTTGTATAGTAGTAGAAAAAGCATTAGACAGAGAGGCAGGTGGCCTGCATTCTAATCCTGCTCTTGCTGTTGACCTGCAACAAGTCTCCTCTCCCTTGGCCTCAGCTACTCCTGTAAAGTGAGGAGTTTGGTCTGTAGACTTTCTCTCTGATTCCTTCCAGCTGTGAGTTTTTAGGATTTTAAATTCTTTATTTTCCATTGGGTATTTAAAGAATAAGATAACTCAAATAGCCGATCTGATGTTCACATTTTAAATTTCACCGTGAAAACAAAGATCATTTGGCAATAGCAGGGAAAAGGATGCTTTGGGAGTTGGAGTTTGTGGCGGGGATTGGGGGGGAGGCTTTGTGGTGTGGGTACATGTGTTTGCAGATGACTGGGTTTCTCAGATTGAGGTCAACATGCATTTCTGAAGTGCCTATGAGGTGTGTGACATTATGCTGAGAGCTGGGATGACAAGGAAACAAATGGTCCCTGCTGGAGGATGTGGCATGTTCAGTACACAAGCTTAAGGTAGTTTTGGTTGCGTTGAGAATAGAGGAAGCCTCTCCTGTGTGAGGTGGGGCTGAGCTGAAGAGATTGGACAGCTTCAAGAGGCTGAAATTCCAGAAATGGGGCAAATAAGGCATCAGATCTACCCAGAAAAGCTGTCTTCATTTCCTCCATTACCTGGTATGCTTTCTGATAATGCAACACCTGCTCTTGCCCCTCAGCACAAGGAAATGAGACAGTGCCCTTGGGAAAAGTGATGCTTTCCTAGCTGGCTGGTATTCTCCATTGGGGTCAGGAGATAATGGGGGTACCCCGTGTTGGACCTTGGCAGGTTAGCCTTGGTATTGACTTAAATAGAGAAGCTGTGACTCTTCCTGTGCATGGAAAGGAGGTGCTGCCTGAAAGGCGATCCTGCAAAGGATAGTGGGAAAATCTAACGACAGTCTCTCACTGTAGCCTTTTGGCCCTGCAGAGTTAGGTGTAGGGGTTGGTACAGGGACTTTTTTGAGGGAGCTAAGGCATAGCTTGTAGGCAGCTATGAGCTTAGGCAGGAAGCCATCCCTCACCAAGAGAATGATAGGGACATCTTTTAAGACATGTCAAGGGGGTCACACATTTAGCAATTGTCTTCCATCAAGGTGATGAAACATCCCTCCTTAGCACCACCCCCCCACCAGCCCTGGGACTTGAGCATGGCCCAATGACTGGGGTAGAAGCCTGGGTTCCGGGGCCCAGGATTTTTACTGTGGGGAGACGTGTGGCAACAGGAAGCTGAGAGGAAGTTTGACTCTGCTGGGTTACAGAATGTCCTTCTCCTAGCCGTAGAAATTAGAAACAGAAGTCCCACCCCAAACTGTCCTTTCCCCACCAGGTAAGGAGAGCTGCTTCGAGAGAATTGTGTCTCGATTTGGCAAGAAAGTGACATATGTAGTGATTGGAGACGGACGGGATGAGGAAATTGCGGCCAAACAGGTAATATCAGGAGAGAAAATAAATTGTTGCATGAGATTATGTGAGCCGTCAGGGAGGTAGAGAAGCCCTACAGCCTCCATCACCCCCTGACTCAAGCCTGCATGCCAACAGCAGGGGCAGTTTTTCCTTAGGGAATTCACTCCCAGGCTGCTCTGAGGTGACCAAGGAAAGGGCCTCTCTGATACCCCTCCTCCTTTCTTCACCTTCCTGGCATTCAGGAAAGGTTTGGAGGGGACAGAAGTACCCTGGCCTTTTATTTCTGCCAGCCATGTGCTTAGGCATGTCATCTCCTCTGTGACTTCTCCTTGCCCTTCCCTGCCAGAGAAAGGTCCTTCAGCTCCCTCCTCATTGGTTTCCCACGAGAAGGAGGCTGTGTATTAAAGTACAGAAAGTGAATAAAGTTCTCTTCCCCCTTCCCTCCTGCCAGGGGCAGTCTGCTGCCCTCCTGAGGAGCATCATTAATGGTCTAAGCAGCAGCAGCAGGCAGCAGCACGCCCTTTCCCCCCATCCTTGCCCTCTCTCCATCCGTTCGTCCTTATTCCTGCTTTTTGCTGCCTTGTGCCTGTACAGGACGTGGGCTTCCCTAAAAGGAAAAGGTGCCAGTAGCAGTGGCCTTGGTCTGCATTTAACATATTATCCCTTTCAGGCTGTTCTCATTTCCTTTGTCACGCCTGGGAAGTGAGTAAGAAAGAGGTTGTCTCCTTTGATGAAGCCTGGGTAGGGGCAAGAGATATAGGTGCTGCTGTGGGCTTAAATTCTGGGTGACCTGAGGAAATTCCTTTAATTTTTCCAGGCCTCAGTTTCCCTGTAAAATGTTCATTGGGGTATGGAGTATGAGGGAAAGAGTGTCCAAAATTAAAAATGCATGTCCAGGAACGCCCTGTCTTCTTGAAGGAGCCACATTCCTATGAGTGCAAGGAGCTGTCAGTGAGGGAATTTGGAAGTTCTTGGGGACAGGGGCATCTTCTCTTTTCTCCAGTAACTCAGCAAAATGGGACGGAGAAGGATCTAAATGGAGGCCCTGAGGAGAGCCAGGCCTAGAGCCTGGGGTCCAAGGAGGGACCTGGCCTCTACGGAGGGGCCTCTGCTGGTTCTGACAGTTACCATTATCCAAAAGTATGGAAGCTGCTCTGGGAGTTCGTGAGTTTCTTATTGAAGGTGTCCAAGCAGGGGCTGGACAACCTTGGATCTAGGGATAGTGGAAGTGGTGCTGCTCTCCTTTCCCCTCTACATTACCAGCTCCACCCCACAAAAGCATCCCTGCTTTTCCAAACTAAATGAAGGACCAGGGCATGAATTTCAGACAACTCCCATAGCCCAATAAAAGTTTATAGAACAAAAAGCTTCCTTAGCCTCACTTCTTTCCCACAGTCTTGGTCTAAATTGTTCATTATTTTCTTTTCAATCATTGAAAAGTCCGCCTCTCTCTCCTCCCTCCCCCCAAATTAAAAAGTAAAACAGAGCTTCTCTTACAAACCTGTATAGGAAAGCAGAACAAAGTCCTGGATTGACTCTGCCCCAGAATTGTTTCAGTTTGCAGCTTGAATCCCTCACCTCTGTTGGGGCAGCCAGGGATTAGGACCAGAAAGGACTTGGAAGATAATCTAATTGGAAGCCCCTCATTGTACAGAGGAGAAAGGGGCCCAGAAAAGATTCTCCTCTCTCCATTTTTCTAGATTATCTGACTTTCTGTCTCCTTATGGAGAGTAGATTGGTTATGGGTCTGATCTGCTAAAAGTAGGGAGAAAAGAGGCCAAAAGCCTGGCAGGAGACTGAGAAAAATGGAAAGGTGACCAGAACCCAGGGAGGTGACATGATGAGTGACAAGGCACCTGGAGGAGGAGTGACTAACCGGGCATCCACCATATCTTTCAGCACAACATGCCTTTCTGGCGGATCACAAACCACGGAGACCTTGTGTCACTCCACCAAGCCCTGGAACTGGATTTCCTGTAAGGTTTGGAGCTGAAGTGCCAGCCCCATGAGCCCTTCTCCCTCCCCACAGCGGGGCACTCTTCTCTCCTCGGGACGAGGTGCAAGGCCAGCCGGAGCCCAGAGCAGGAAGGGACAGTTTGTTTTCTCCACAAGAGGGATCCATCCCAGGGTACCACTGGACAGAAGCAGGAGACCGATGGAGAGGACGGCAGTCTCACCTTAGCTACAGTGATTTAATTCTTCTCTTTTTTGTTTTCTTTTAAAAAAGAAAAAAAATCCCTGAGGCAGAGTTGTGCTCAAATGTAGTGTGTGATGGAAAAACACAGTGCTATTAACTTGTGGTCAATAGGTTAGAAGCAGAAGATTCTTGTGAGATCTCTCCGTCCTTTGTAGTCTGATTAGCTTTTGAATTTATTCCCGGTGAATGGATGTGTTATTTTTATGGGTCAGGGTCTGGTCTCTGAAGCAGATTTTCTCTCTGTCCCTTCTTCATTAAGCCAAAAGTTGAGGGGCAGAAGGGTAGATTTTCTTGGAAAATATGAATGCATTCTCTCTGATCTCCATTACCCATGCCAGTAGCTTTTCCTTATCTCCTTCCTGTTCTCCACCCTTGGTGCCAACCCCTACCCAGGTCCCCCAGCTGTTCTGAACCATCTCTCATTTGGATCCACCTCCTCCTGCTGAGGTTACTACCAGCTTCATGGCCGTGTGAGCCCAGTGCAGGAGCTGGCCTTCATGGAGATGTCAGGGACACCTAGGCCTCTGCACTAAGAAGTGCCCCCACAAGTGACCTTCTGTCCTAAAAAAAAAATGTTCTCTGTCCCTTGTGCCTCCCTTGCCAATCCCACGTAAAGTAACCCTGGATTCCTACCCCTGCCCCTGCCAGGGTGTTTGCCCAACACTCAGATCTCTCAGGCATCTCAGCTGCTGGGCCTGGCCAGAGAAACCAAAGAGAAGGCCCTGTACTTCTTTGCACATCTCCCATCTCTGTGGTGCCCTGATGCCTGCTCCTTTTCCCTCTCTCCCAGTCCCCTAAGACTCTTCCCCTTGTAGCTGTGCAGGCTGAAGTTGCCTCCCTAGACCAGGCCACCAACCTCCTCTCAGGCTCTGCCCACACCTCCAGGGCAACCCTGTCTATGTGACCTAAGGTGGAGCCACCTCTAACTTCAACAGCCATGGGGACATAGCCCAGGCTCCTTTCCCTGTGTAAATGATGCTGCTGGGCCCTGGCTGCTGTGTTTGGACCTTGAATCAAAGGCAAGGAATTGGTTTCCCTCGAGTCAGCCCTGACTCCCACAAGCTAGTGTTTGCTACTCTTGGCTGAGCTCAGAGAATCCCAGATATGGCTGGTGGAGGACTCACATCCATTTGAGCTGTCAATGCAGTCTGATTTTTCATGGACTCCAAGTTTGAAATGGCATTTTGGGGGCTCCCTGTCTGGAGACTCTGGGAAATGCCAACCATAAGACAAACAGCTCTCAATGGCAGCAGCCTAAATCTGCCTCCTGAACTCCCCTAGCCACAACTGCCCTCACCCTGGGCCTCTGGGCAGAGAGGAGACACAGCTGGGGGCTGCAGAAGGCTCTGCCTCTCTTCCCCAGGGGACTGTACTCTGCTAACCTAAAGGGAGGGGCCAGGCCCTTCCTGAGGCCTCCGAGCTGTGGAGGAGCGAGAAGCAGACTGACTGTCCACAGGGTCCTAATGCCCTAAGAAGCTGCTCCTCCCTCATCCTTTAGAATTGGCAGAAGGATTTCCTGAAGGATGCACCTTCTTGACCTGTAGAGTAACATCTGGAAGATGAGCCTCCCTTCTCTCTGATTCCATACTTCTCTCACACCTATCACAGAGGATGCTATGACATGGACTGGGCTAGCATTATAGAGGGATCCGCCCTCCAACTTCTCACACACATCACCCCATGGAAAGTTCTCCACTCCTGTAACCTAGGGACCCTAAAACCCTGGTATTTTCCCTGTCGGTACAGGGACTGAATCCATTCCTGGCCAATAGCTGGATGCAGGTTGTTCCCAGATGAATTCTGACTTTGCCAAGGAAGGAAAGGCTACCGAGTTACTCTGATCACCTAGGGCCCCTGCCCCTAGAAGGTAGGCCAAGAGGAATCTGCCTCCACTTTAGCAGTTTGCAGTGTTCTCCCTATACAACACACACTTCCCTTCCCTTATCTCCCAGAATTTTGGAATGGAGAGGACTGTATTTTGGGCTGGGTCTAATAGGGATGGAGCCGAGGAATGCTATGAATCCTTCAGTTTCCAAGAAAATGGCCAACTGGAACATGCCTGAAACCCTTTGTATTTGAGACAATCCAATCCCCCATGGAATTGGCTGAGTGATTGACATGTCCCCCTGACACTGATTCCTGTAAGATGGGTCCAAAAACTCTCCCTAATGATCCACAACCACCAGGAGAGCCCCAGGGTCATAGGGCGGCTTACCTTGCGAATGTAAAACTCACCGTGCCTTAGTGCCACCATGTCCAGAGCACTGACAGGGCAGTCTGTGTGTCCATGAAATGGCCTCCAGGCAAGCCCGTATACCGCCTTGGGCTCATCTTCAATGTGTATTTTCATTGGGTTTGCTTTTTCCCTGCATTCTCTGCTAGGGGTAGGTGTGGAGGCTGTGAGCAGAGTGGCCATGTTTGCTCCAGGTACCACTTACTCCAAGGCCTGGTTCAACGAAAGCTCAGGTTGACTGCAGATTACACTTGAATGGAAATACCAGTGGCTGCAGGGCTCTTCCCAGCCACCAGCCAGAGTGACTGATTGGATACTGCCAATACCTGGGGAGACTGGGGTGCAGCTGTGACTGTCCCCCTTCTGGGAGCCTTGATAGGCAGAGGACCGCAACCAGCTCTGGGAAGAGCAATCACACTTTGCAGAATTTCCAAGCCCCTGAGACAGGTTTCATTTCTCACCATTCCTTGTTTCATTATTCATTCAGAAACTGAAGCATTCAAACTGTAGAAACCAGATTTGAATCCTAGGTGGTCTCAAGCCACAGGAAAGAAATTCACGTCCTGACCCTGGGTGATCTCAGTAGCAGTGGTCCAGTCCTCCCTTTGCTCCCTCTCAGAAAGAAGACTGGAAAGCAAAACTTCTTGGCTAGTCCCTAATGCACTGGCAGAAACCATCATCCCCTTTCAGGACTGATTCTACCCAAAACTGGATTTTTCCCTCTGGACTTTTGATGCCTCAAAGCAAGAATAAACATTGGATTTGGAATATTTATGTGATCGAGGGCATTCGTGGCTGTAGATTCCTTGACCATAATGTTATATGTAATGGGAACTATCTTATAAACTTGAAAAAAATAAAGTTTTTATTTTCTATACAATTGGCTTCTGTCCCTTCTTCTAAAGGGACACTCAAGCATTGGGACACAATTGGGCTCACCCAGGGCAGAATGGCAGTCACTGTCATCTCCATCCTTTCCTGGGGCTGCTTGGGGAATGGCCCTCCCTGAATACTTGGATCAGAAGGTTAACTCCCTGGCACACGTGTACTCAGTCCTTAGGCAGCAGAGGCCTGACCACCTGCCCTAAGGAAGGGCAGCAGGGCAAGAATGAGGCCCAAAAGGTTAAGTGAGTCCTGTAGGATCACACAGCTAAATAACAGTAGGGCCACAAACATTGAGAATGAATTTAGTTATTAAACGGGTTTAAAACCCAGCCAGGCTCTTCCCTCAAGGGACAGCTGGGACTAAATAAAACCTGGCAACTGAAGCTCTGCTTGGGGCAGGGGCGAGAGAAGCATAGCCCATCCAGGCCCTGGCTGGCAGGCAAGAAACTTGGTTTCATTCTGGATCTAGCTAGGTGTAACCCTGAACACATCCTTTTCTCTCTCCAGGCCCATTTTCAGTTTGGTTTTTGTTTTTTAAAGAAAATAGGAGTGGACTAGATTATTTCTAAAGTTCCCTAGCATTGAGCCAGTTGAAAAAGGCATCTGTCCCTAAAAAACGTGGTAGTGTTGCTAGCTCCTTTTTGGGGGCTCAAGGAAGATAGAGTAAGATGCTCCTCCTTGGGGTAAGTACAGCCTTACCTTCCCAGGACAGACTGGTTCGGGCATAATGTATTCCTGAGACCTTTCTCTGGACCAGTGGCCAAGTTGCTATCCCCAGACAAAGGATGCTACGTTGGTCTGTAGAGCTGTAGGTCTTCCCAGTCTGGGCAGCCTCCTCAAGGGAGCAGCGTTGGGGCCTAGGGACCAAACTGGAAGGTGCCTATCCATGTCCTCCGCTTCTGCCCCCTCAATGGCAACAGCAAGTTCCCCCTGCTGGGAGGCTGTGGATGCTGAACCCACCAGCGCGTCCATGGATGACAGGTCACCACGGAGGCAATGGCAGAGCCCTGAGCTTCTTGTCAGGGGCTTGAACAGAGCTACAGGCCTGGACAGGCCATAGCCCAGGTGATCTGCTCAAATTGGTCTAGGCTTCCCAGAGCCTCTTCAGTTGTTCATCCCCTACCCCCCCCAAAAAAAGCTCTGGAAGGTCAGGGTTAACAGCTTTCAGTTGCCCTGAACTGGTGCAGTATGAAGAGGCCATGCAGGTTTCAAAGGCTTTAATAAAACTTACGAACACTGTGCAAAATGAATCAGACTCCCTCCTGGGCTTAAGCAGCACCTCTTCCCTCCTTTCAAGATGGGAGGTACATAGAAATGGTACAAACAAAGTGTTTCCTTCTTGACAGACAAAAAATCCTTCAGGGAAGGAGGAATGTGTTGGTCCTAATGAGGCTCACGAGGCACTTTTCAATGGCACTGAGTTTTCCCTTCCTGGTTCCAGCAGGCGGGAGGCCCAGCTGGCCATGGGCGCTGCCCGAACAGACTGGCATTTCCACCCAAGCCCCAGGGATCCCGGCTGGGATGACCAGTGATGAGCTGCTAAGGCACTGCCAGCCTTTTGTGTATGGGGGTGGGAGGGGTGATGAAGGCCTACAACTTCATCCTCCCCTCCCTTCCTTAGTAGCAGAGTTTCTGCCACTTCTCATCTCCAAGTAGAAGCAGGAGCCCCTGTGAACCTGAGAATCTGAGGCAAGGCTCAGGAAGGCTACTCGGCTTGATCCCAGGCCCAGCTCAAAGGATGCCATTTATTTCCTCACTCTTGGCAGGGGCAGCTCTGGGGAAGAAGCTCTGGGCAAGTTTGGCCATCCGCCTGTTCAGGTGCCAGTCCTGGACAGCAAAGCCCCGGGTCCCATCACCCTCATCTAAGGCTTCCACTCGGAGGCTGGGGTGTAGCCACTGGTAGTAGGCACCCCGTAGCCCCAGGCCCAGTAGGAAGCAAAGCGCAGCCCCAGGCAGCAACCATGGCCACAGGGAGGGACTGGGCAGCGGGATGTTGTGTGCCAGCCACGTGCCACCCAAGAGGGTGCTGTCCATCACCAGGAAGCCAAGATGGATGATGCTGCGGCTTCGCGTCCTGCCCTCTGACACGTTGAACCAGGAGAAGTAGAGAATGACGGCCACAGTGCCACGGTACAACCACTCAGATGTGGCGCCTGGCATGAAGTCTGTGTTCTGCAGCCACACCCAGAGGAGCAGGACCACCCAGAGAAGCAGGAAGTGGGCGGCAATATACCTGGGGAAGATGGTGGTGAAGAGGGCCAGCGCCATGATGCGGGGACACAGCAGCAGCAGGTTCCAGAGAAAGTAGACAGTGGAGGAGAGGTAACCCAGGGCTGGCTTGGTGGGCAGGCAGCTCCTCAGGGCCTGGTGATAATCCAGCAAGGCCCATGCAATGCAGATGAAGGCAGTGCCAATGCCTATCCCTGAAAAGCGTGAGGACAGCAGGCATGAGCTCAGACCCAGACACTGCTGCCACAAAGCATTACTAGATGATCCATCCCTGGCCTCAGGCTGCTGGAAGAGGTGAGCAGAAGGGACAGAACCCACCTCAGGTCCCAGGACCCACCACACAAGGCAGGCAAGCACTGCCATGGGACAAAGTGCCCAGAAAACATGCCAGCAGCTCCTTCCCATCCCAGGGTCCCACCCAGCTCCTCCCTACTACAGCTCAGAGGAACTCCCTTGTTGGTAAGCTTTCCTCAGGACTGCCTTTATGGCCTGTGACCCTACAGAGGGCAAAGCAGAGTAATTTCTCACGAGAAGGGTCTCTCTCAGCCCCAGCTTTCCTAGGCTTCCCTTGGGGGCTGAGAAGGAAGGTGAGGCAGGAGGTCTGGGACAGAGCCTCTGGTTTCTTTGGAGCCTGCAAAGGGGCAGAGTGCCTGAGTTATCCCACCTCAAAATGTCCCTGGCCTGGTCCTGGCCCCGGCCTACTGCTGCTGCCTCTGCATGCCTGGTGGATGTCCCAGGACTGCTCCACAGATGGAGGCTATGTTAAGGCAATACTCAATGGTAAAGCTTCCCAAACTTTCTACGATGATGGCAGCCAGGTGGCTCAGTGGCTTGAGCACTGGGCCTGGAGTCAGGAAACCTGAATTCAAATCCAGCCTCAAATACTTGCTAGCTGGGTGACCCTGGGCAAGTCACTTAACCTCCACCTTCATCCACTGGAGAAATAGCAAAGCACTTCAGTATCTCTGCCAAGAAAACCCCAGAGATGGTATTGGCATGATATGAGCCATGAAGTCAGGAAGAAGTTGGACATAACTGAAAAACAAATTTTTTCATGGTGTCCGTGGACCAAGAGAAATAACTAAGTTCCATTAAATAGGTCCAAAATGTGAACTATCCCCCGGTGTCCCTGTGAGTTTACTGCACACACAGTTTGGGAACCATGGCTCTCTGGCACAGATAAATTAGGGAAGGCATTAGGATTAAGGAGGTCCAGGAATGGCTTCTTGCAGAAGGTGGGACTGTAGCAGGGACTTGAAGGAGGCTGGAAAAGCCAAAAGGGAGGGTATTCCAGGCATGGGGCACAGCCAGGGAAAATGCCTACAGTCGGGAGATGGAGAGTCTTATTTGAGAAGCAGTGAGGAGGAGGTCAGTGTCAGTGGACACAGAGTGTGTGGAGGAGAAGAAGGGGAAGAAAACCAGAAAGGGAGGAGTGGGTCAAATGACAATGGGTCTTAAAAAGGAATTTCATCCTGAATTTGGAGTGATCAGAAACTCCATGAGTTTACTGGGTAGGAGAGTGACATGGTCAGGCCACAGTCGGGGGCTGGGGGAGCACGAGTGGCCGAGAGGCCATAGGGTCAGGCTAGAGGCAGCTGGGATGCTGCCCAGCTGGACCTCGTGGTGGCATCTCCAAGTCTCCATCTAAGACTGATCCTTCTCTTTCTCCCCAAGCCCACCCCACTTCTGAACTTCTCGACTTTGGTCCCTTCCAGCTGCCCATGTTTGCAACCTCAGCATCATCCCCCTTTCCCCCATCTCCCTCCCTCTACACTGCCAATCAATTGTCAAATCTCTAATCATTGCCTTCCCATCTCTGCTCGGACCTTTCCTGCCCATCCACTCTCCCCACAGCTCAACAGCACAGTCTGATCCTTGGTCATCTCTTACCTAACATCCTCTGGTCCCCCTTCACTCCAGCCTATCATCCACAGAGCCCCAACTGTTGTCCTAAAGGGCTCCACAGAGGCGAAGACAACCCCTCGGTTTGACCTCTGGTTTGGCTCAGACCCATCTTTCTAGCCTTACTACCCATCAGTTCCCTCACACTCTGCAGTCCAGCCACAAGGAACTTCTTTCTCTCACCCCCTCCCCAACTCCGCCTGCAGCATTCCTAGTTGTCCTCAAAGCTCGGCTCAAGCACTACTTTTCCCCTGACACCACTGTTGATCTCTGCAGCTTCTAGGACCCTCCCCCTAAAAATCTATCTTGCTTTTATTCTGTATACAGTGTGTCCCAAAAGTCTCAGGGCAGCCTTAAGCTCTTAACATGCACTGACTTGTGGGCTCACTATTAAAGTGTGAAGCTGTACTAAGCCTGAGACACCCTGCATGACTTTGTGTGTGTGTGTGTGTGTGTGTGTATTCTCATATATATCTGTATATAAGTATGTATATGTATACTGTGTATGTGTATAAGTACACACAGAGCATACATATCCATATATACATGGTATATACATGCTATGTTTACATACAGTACATATATGTTCACACACATCATACACTGTATGTATATATGCATATTTCTCCTTCAAAAGAACATAAGCGTCCTGAGGACAGGGGCTGTTTCATTTCCACCTCTCTGGCTACAGTGCCCAGCAGAGAGGTACTTGAGAACTACTTGTTGATTGATTGAGTCCCTGTCAACAATATGGGTCTTTGTACCCCATCGTTTTACAAAAGCCTTGTCCAGGGCCTGGGGCCCTCTCCCTTGACAGCCAGCAGGCAGTGGTGGCTGGAAGTCACAGGGCCTTTGCTTTGTCACACTGTGATGCAGGCCTACCCTAGGTCACACAGATGACTGACCCAGAATCTGCCCTAGGGTGGCTTCTGCCACACAGGATCAAGCCCTTACCCCACTAATCCTGCCTGGCCTTCAATCCAACCTCCTAGACCCTTCCAAGCCCCCACTGGGGTAGAATGTGTCCTTTCTAGACCAAGATGCTATGAAATCGGCATCTACCTTGAAGAGACAAAATCCCCTTAATTTGGCCTCCAAGGAGTCTTTGGAAAAGCAAAACCCCTATTATACTCTGGGACATTTCCTCCAGCCCAGACACATGGTACCTACTGCCTGCCAGAGTTCAGGGCCACCTCCCTTCCACCCCCCCAGCGCCAGGAGGGTTCCAGGCCAGCACTCACACTGATAGTATTCCACTCTGCCTGTACACAGAGTGATGTGAAGTACCAGGATGAGCTGGGGGGTGGCCTCCAGGAAGGTCTCGAAGAGCCGAAGCATGCTGATATCCATGGAAATGAAGGTGGCATAGTCAAGGTCAAACTCTGCTGGCTCCTCCTGCTTCCACAGGGCAAATCCCACCTTCAGGGCCTGGACACACCTAGCAAGGCACCAACAGGAGCAGAATTAGTCCTCTGTGTCCTGGGCAACAAAGCAAAGGCCTCCAAGGCTCAAGGGGCCCTCAGGTCCTGGGGCAGAGCCATGATATAGCTGTATTTCAGCAGAATTAGTTTTCTTTTGTCATCCTAAGTGTTTTACTTTATGCATTTAACAACGTTCTTCTGAGGAGCACATAGGCTTCACCAGAAACTAGAGGGGTCTGGGACACACAAAAGGTTCAACCCCCCAGTTTCCTTCAGAGAATTCCAGCCTTGCCTGCCCCCTCTGACCAGGAGGGCCAATTCCATCACTGAGCAAGTTCTGGGAAAAGCAGCACTATCTTTAACTCCAAACTTGCCCCTTGAAGAATTAACTGGTAATTAACCTTCTGATAATTAACAGAAATCCACATACCCCAGGCTTTCCTCATACTGTTCGAGGAAAAGCAAAACACTTCATAATAAATGGTGGTCTTCATATTAGCCATTGAAAACTGAGTCATGAATACTGTTCTTATTAATATGCACTTGAAAACTGTTCCAATTGGTGAATCATGAGAAATAAGCATTCCCTTTGTTTGATGCCTGTCCAAGTGGCAAAATTAGCCACAAGCGACAGCCTTCCTTTGGGGGCCTTTCGTTGCATCCATCCCCACTTTGCCCCGATGTGATCTCTACCACCCGGTGCTGCTAGATTTGCTCTCTGGGGCCAAGGACAAGTCTGCTCTCTCTTCAGCATTTCAAATCCTAACCTGTTCCCAGTCTTTTCCCCATCCCATGAGAGAACACAGGACTCCAGCTGTGTGGCCAGATGCATGTCAGGTGATCACCTCCCAGGGCATTATCCAGGAGCATTTACTAAGCACACTTCCCATCACCCTCTGCTGGAAGATCTTTTGACCTGAGAACTCCTAGAGCAACACTGGTTCATATTGCACTTGCAGATCTTCTTCAAATGAACTGACGTTTTGCTATGTCTCTCCCACCTTGTACTTGTGAGGCTGATTTACTAAACCCAAAGTAAGACTTCACTTTTAAATTTCATTTCATTAGATTTTATCTAATGTTCTCACCTCCCAAAATTCAACAGTCATTTAGTAAGTGCCTACTACATCCATGGCACCAGGGATAGAAATACAAAACATGAGAAGTCTTTTTTAGATCCTGAATGTCCTCAAATCTATTATCTGACTGTTCCCAGCTTTGTGCTTCTGCAGATTTGATGGGTATACCATCTATATATCTTTATTCAAATTATTGACAAAAAATGGCAGAAGAGAGCCAAGTCAATAAACATTGACTATGGGCCTCCTGTGTGCCAGGCAGGCTCTGTGCTAAATGTGGGAGGCACAAATACACAGTCTGGTGCACTTCCAAGTGGATACTGAATCATCCCACCAGTTCCCAAACCACAGAATTGTATTAGTTTAGCTGACATCCGTCCACCTTTTCCACAGGCACAATAGGAGACAAGTCAAATGTTTGGTAAGATCTAGGTACGCTGTATCTACAGCCTTCCCCGGACCAACCAGTCTAGTAAGCCCATTAAGAAGAAGGAGGCTGCTGTGGCCGGACCTCTTCTAAATGATTAACAGGGAGTGGATGAAGGTTAAAGTCATTGGGCTACAATCTGCAGCTTCTATTGTCTTCCTTCTCCCAGACACTGACCCTGCTTCAGGCCTTCCCTGGAAGCCTGTCCCATTCTCTCTGCTCTTTTAAAGATCACACTAACAGGGGCTCGCCATCCACCAGCCAGTTACCCTAAAAGTTAGTCTGGGCCTGGTCACTTGAATTTATCACAGGCATTCTAGAGGCCGCAAGTTCCCCACCATGCCTAGCCACTGAGCCAATCTCCTTTGTCCCTCCACCCCCTGCCCTAGAAACGTCAGTGTCTAGGTGTACTAACTCCTTGTGGGCAGGGCCTGTCTTTTTTGTTTGTATATCCAGAGGTTTAGCACAGTGCCTGGCCCATAATAACCGTCTGAGACGGAAGGGGAGGGGAATAGCGTCTAAGGTATGAATCTAGGATGTTACCTGCCTTTGATCTACTATGGGAGCTAAAAACTAAATTACATAAAATATTAGGTTAAATTAAAAAACTATCAAATTAAGAAAAAACTACCAAAGTCTTTTGTAACCCTTCACTTCAATCCCCTGCCAGGGCTTACCCTGACAGAGAAAGGTGTCATCAAATCAATCATCAAAGCAAACAAACGCCGTCCAGGTGGTTTGGGAAGGGGACATAAAGCAAACCAACAGCTCTTTACTGTTGTTTTGTTAATGCATACATACATACATACATACATACATATGTAGGGGGGTTGTGGGTTGTTTTTTTTAAGTCAAAAAGGCAACAGTTTGAATTTCAAGGTTCTCCCAGGAGCCATGACCCATTTTTGGCCTATTAATGAAGGGATCCTACATTCATGAGACAATAAGGGAGGGCTTATTCCATTTCCGGGAATGATGCTGCCCATTTATTGTTTTACTACATTTTCAACTCAAAAAACCAACAAGGCTTTATGAAGAGCCTATTGCATACTGGGCCCTTCCCAAGCATCTACCCCTCCTAAGAGCCCTATTTGAGAGGTGGGGCAGGGATTATGACCTTACTTCAGAGGTGAGGAAACTGAGGCCCACTGAGAAGAAAAGGTTTGCTTAAGGTCAGAGAGCAAATGAATAGAGCAGGACCTTGAACTCATCACCTGATACTATGAGACCTCAACCATCTAAAAAATGTCTCCACTTGGCCAAGGGCCGAAAGAAGCAGATTTGAGTAAAGAGCCCATGACATAAAACATTGTTCTGGTTCTTGGCTGCACCACAGGCAGAAAAGACTATGGCATTTTTCTATTCAACCATCTTTGTTCCCAAAGGCACCATGATTACGGCACTGAGTTGGGAGAATGACATTTGTAGACGTCCCATAAGCCTTCGTAATCCCCTAGAGCAGGAGGCAGCTAACGGAACAGACTTCACCCAAGTCACAAATGGAAGCCTCCTGAGTGGGACTGAGAAGGCAGCAGACTTGGCAGCCAGACAGTGCCCACTCCTGGAAAAGAACTCGGGGAATGATGTCTAAGGCTTCCCTGCCATAAGCAACGGGGAAGAAGACAATCCCCTGCCCATCTGTCACCAACTTGGTGGGTCAGGAAGTAAGTCCGTCTTCCCTCTAGCTCTGGTAAAGTGGTGGATGAGGTCACCGCTGAAGTCTGGTCCAGCTTTAACATTCGGTGCTAATAACTAGCACTTCAGTAGGGAGAAGGAGCTTGGCAAAGAGATGGTCTTAGAAGCCATCCTGGCTGTGCAGGGACTTGGGCGAGTCATTTGCTTCTGGGAGGAAGAGAGGAAAATAGATGACTGATAGAGACAGACAGACCGAACCTTTCCCACCTCGGAAGAACTTCTCTGCCTCCCTCCCGCCCCCCACCTCTGGCTTTACAAATCCCTAAAAATGTCTTTAAAGTCTCCCTCCCTTCCCTTAGACAGTAAGCTCCCAGGGGGCAGGCCAGCTTCTCTTTTTTTCTGCATTTTTATTGCCAAGGTGGAGCAGGTAAAGATTTAATAAGCTTATCTCAGAGGGCTAACCCACTAAGGAAGGCTGGCGCCTAGCCTCAGGTTGGGACGGGATGGCCTCTGGCAGGGTCGGTTCCGGACTGCGGAGCCACAGGGTAATTATTTGATATAATCATGATAGCGCTGGGATGGACGACGGGGGCGGCTAGGTGGGGCAGCCTCGAGCCCGGAGCCAGGAAGACCTGCATTCGAATCCAGCCACTCCAGCTGTGCCCTAGAGCAGCTCACCTACAGGCAGTCGGCCTGTCCCCTCCACCTACCTCCTGGCTCATTTTCAGGATCAAAGGCAAAGCGCCTGGAACACCGCAGGCGCCCGGGAAATGCTCGTGCCCCTTCCTTCCCCCCTCGCCCCGGCGTCATCGGACAGGGGGAAACTGAGGCACGGCCGGTGGCGCGGGGACTTGCCTATGCAGGTAGCCCAGGTGCAGGAGGTGCAGCAGCGCCAGGCGGCGGCCCGGGGGCGGGCCCGGGTGCAGGTCGGCGGGGTCTGCGCGGTACCAGGCCCAGCTGAAGAGCTGCTGGGCGGCCGAGGCCAGGCCCAGCGCGGCCAGCTGCAGCGCGGCCCACAGCAGGCGGCCCTGCCGCGCGTACTGGCCCGCGGCCCACACGTCGGCGCCCAGGTCCAGCAGGAAGGCGCCCGTGCCGAGAGCCGTCAGCAGCAAGTCGCGGAGCCGGCAGGCCCGGGGAGACAGAGGCATGGCCCCGCTTCCTCCCGCCTCCGCTCGCCCCACTCCGGCCCAGCGCCGCCGCCCGCCGCTCGGAGGGGAGCCGGCAGGAACGAGGCGGGGGATGTCCCGCCCCCTCCGCCCCGTCCCCGCCTATCCCTACGATGTCCCGCCCCTTCCCCTCCTATCCCCGCGACGCCCCGCCCCTTCCGTCCCGTCCCCTCCTATACACCATCCCCTCCCTTCCTCCTCTCCCCTTCTCTGAGGGGCCCGCCCACTCCCTCCTTTTCCTGGCAAGAGCCCCGCCTTTTTCACATTCTCTCGTGAAGGAGGGGTGGGGTGGGGCGAGGGACCTCTCCTCTCCCGGGGAACCGCCTCCAGGGGGCGGGGCGAGAGCAAAAATAATCCCCGTCCTCCTGGATGGGGCGGGGCCCCATGGAGCTCCTCCCCTCCCTCCGCAGCCACGCCCCCGGACCGTAGTTTTCCCGGCTTCTCGCGCTCCTCGTGGTCGCCCTGGGCTACTACTCATCCGTCCAGCCCGCCCCTGCCCGGGACAGCGAAGGGAAGCGCTTTCGGGACAGTCCGGCGTGTGGCATTAACCGCGCACGGCGTCTGCTGGGTCTTGGGGCCCCCGCCCCGCGGCCCAGGCGTCTGGAGAGGCCTCCGGGGAGCAGAGCCACGGCCCCAGCCGTGCTCCAGAACCGGGGCACCTCTGGGCTCTTGTGGTGCAGATTAAGGCGGAAATGGGAAGAGTTTAACTAATAAACCCAGCCCACGTGCGGCCAGCGGGGCGCCTGGGGTGCGGACCCGGGACTCCCCCATACTGGAGTCTGACACCCCCAGTCCAAGCCTCTCCTTTCTCCGCCTCTGAAAATGATTACTTTTGAAGGGGGAGGGGAAATTAGGAGACGCAGTCAGTAAGTCAGCCAGCATTTATTGAGCACCTACTGTGTGCTGGGCAGTATGTAGGCGCTGGGCATACAAGGTCAAAGTCAGACCCCGCTCTCCAAGAGCTCAGTCTAATGGGAGAGACAGGTATGTCCCAAAGGGATACAGTGCAGATAGTCACCAGAGGGAAGGCATTAACTAGGGTTAAGGGGAATCAGGAAAGATTCGATTTTAGCTGGGTTTTGGAGGAAGCTGGGGAAAACCAGGAAGTAGGAAAGAGGAAGAAAAGGAAGGAGAGTGTTCCGGGCATAGGGAGCGGCCAGGGCCAAAAGCCTGGAGTCCGGAGATAGAGAAGGGAAGGACGTGGCAGCTGTATAGAAGTGGAAAGAACCTGCAGTCAGGAAGATCTGAAATCAAACCAGCCTCAGGCACTTACTAGCTGTGTGAGCCTGGGCAGGTTCTCTTCATTTCTGTCTGCCTTGGTTTCCTCATCTGTCAGATGGGGGTAATAACAGCTACCTGCCAGGGTGCTTGTGAGAAGCAGTGAAATATCTCTAAAGTGCTTAGCACTGCAGTAGCTTACACGGTAGGTATACTGTAGGAGATTAATGAATACTAGTTTCCTAGTGCCAGGGCACTGTCCCTGAATGGCAGATTCCATGAAGGGTTTTCTCCATCCTCTGGTCTTTCCCCCTGTACCCGTTTGCCTCCCACAGCCCCAGCAGGCTTGGGCATCAGAAACTCTGTGCCTGCCCTGTCCTCTCTCTCCCCACAGTGCTTCTCTCCTGCTGGGCAGTCAGGGCTCCGACCAAGTGAAGCCCCATCATCAGGCAGAGGAGGAGCAGGGGCCAGGATAGCCCTCGAGGGGGGCAGGCTGACTTGATGCACCTTTCATAGTTCTCGAAGTCCACCTCCCTCACAGCACACAGGTGCTCTGTCCGGCAGCCCTGGTCACAAGGGTCCAAGTCGTAACTGACGGAGTTGTACCGGTAGTATCTCTGCAGGGCTCCGTTATCCTGCGTGATCTGGTCCAGCACCTGCTCCATGGAAGCTGCTGAGCCATCCTGGGCTTGGAAGGCTTCAGTCAGTCGGTATTCCTTCTCCCAGCTTGGGGCCTGCAGGTTGGCATGGGTGAGGTTTAAATAGTAAGTCACCATGTCCTGAAGGGCAAGAAGAGTGCACAAGTCAGCTATGACCTGGTGATACTTCCAGCTCCCCTTCCCCCCTTTATCTCTTCCTCCTGCATCTCCTCCTTCTTTGCCTCAAATTCCTGTGGCACTTACTGTATGAATGTCTCTCGTGCTGAAAGGCTCAAGTGGATCTGTGATATAGTAACAAGAGTAATAGCTAACATTTATTTAGTGCTTACTGCACCAAATTTGGTCCCTCTGCTAAATGCTTTACAAATATCATCCTCACACAACCCGGGAGGTAAGTGCTATTATCATCCCCATTTCACAGATGAGGACACTTGAGGCAGACAGGTTCACTGACTTACCCAGAGTCTCCTCAGTCCGGACTTTCCTCCCTTCAGGGGTCCAGATCACAACCCAATGTGAGAGGTTTTTGTCCTCCCACCTGGTCATGCCCTGGGTGGCCTGGCCCTCTGAGGACCAGCCAGGCCCAGTTCAGCTCACTACAGGGGCCCCAATGGGCTGCATGCCTCTCTTGCCTTCTCCCTTTCGTGTGCCTCCATCTCCCATTAGAGAGTAATGCTCCCTGAGAGCAGAGACTGTCCGTTTTCTTTGTTCATATTTGTGCCTCGGCTCTTAGCACTATGCCTGGGCACAGTGAGTGCAGTCTCCCAGGCTGCAGATCCTGGAGTCCTCCTCCGCTCCTCTCTCTTACTTCCTGCCCCCTTATCCAAGCAGGTTCCTACAAACCCCCTTCTCTCCTCAACCCTCCCCCAACCAGGTATAGGCCTCATCCCCTCATGTCTGGGCTAACCTCATTGAAGCCATCCTCCACTTGGCTGTCAAACTGAGCATCCTAAAACACAGATCTGACCATGTCAGTAATCTCCAGGGTCTCCCTATCACTCCAGGATCAAATAGAAATCCTTTTATTGGCTTTTAAAACCCTTCATAGCCCACCAGCCATTACCATGTTCACAAATCTGGGGGAAAGGAGAGAAAGCATTTATGAAGTACCTACTAGATTTCAGGCACTGTGTTAAGCATTTTATAAATATTCACACTCTTACATCATCCCTGGGAGGTAGGAGTTATGATTATCCTCATTTTGAGGAAACTGAGGCAGTCAGAGATTAATTATCTTACTTGGGGGTCACACAGCTAGGAAATGTCTAAGGCAAGTGTTAAAATCAAGTCTTCCTGACTCCGGTGCTCTAACCACGGGAGCCCCAGCAACCTCTGGAACCAAGAATGTCAGAGCTGGAAGGGACTTCAGAAGCCATCTGGTCCTCATTTTGGAGTGGAGGAAGGCAAAACCAGAAGCAGAAAAGTGACTCACAATCAGACAGCTAATAAGGGACGCTTATTATTAGACCTTTCATTATTATTATTATTATTTAACTCAGGCTTTTGGGACCCAAGTCCAAGACTTGTTCTTTCCACCTGTGGAAACGTTAAAAAGCTGGTTCTTTGTTTCTTCAGTATTGTTAAGAAATTTGTTCCATAATTTTCAGAGAAACCCAGTGGAAAGGTGGGTGATAAATGGGAGAGAAAAAGGCTTTTTTTAGGGAGATAGTTTAACCCCCCCCCCCCCCAGTGAATGGCCCTAGGAGCCACCAGTCTCCACTTTTATTATTTTTTCCAGTCTCCATTTTTAAATAATCAAGATATTGATAAAAGAAACTATGTCCCTTTGTTTCCTTACAAGATGCTGGTGGTGGCTCAGTGCACAGAATTCTGGGTCTAGAGTCAGGAAGATTTGGGTTCGAACCCAGCCTCAGATACTTATCTGTGTGACTCTGAGCAAGTCACTTGTCTGCCTCAGTTTCCTCAGCTGCAAAATGGAGGTAATAATGGTACCTATTACCCTGCAGAGTTGTAAGAATCAAATAAGATAATGTTTGTAAAGCACTTCTCACAGCTCCTGGCATTTAGCTGTTTTTCAGTCATGTCTGACTCTCCACGACCCTATTTGGGGTTTTCTTGGTGAAGATACCAGAGCAGTTCACCATGTCCTTCTCCAGCTCTTTGTACATATGAAGAAACTGAGGCAAACAGGATTAAGTGACTTGCCCAGGGTCACACAGCTAGTAAGTGTCTGAGACTGGATTTAAACCCAAGTCTTCCCAAATCCAGGTCCAGAGTGCTCAATCTGGAAGGGGAAGACCCTTAGGGTTTCTGGTCAAAACAGAAACAATTGCTATTTACATTCACCCTGAGCCAGTCAGGGCCCAAACAAGGACCGAGTAGGCTTGGCCTGAGACCTATTGCTGACTAGCTAAAAGAGGCCTTTCTCTGCCTCATTCCTTATCTAGCCTTAATCACTGAATGGGCTCTGCTTCAGTTAAACTGAGACCTGGTAAAGACGTTAGTTTAAAAAGGCCAAGGTCCCCCACTTCATCCCGGTCCATCTCCAGTCCTCCTGAAATTGTCACTGGACTCAGATGTCACTAGAGGAGAAAGTGAGGCTGGTTACTTTGCACAACCCTCCTCACTTAAATCCAATTTACTTTGTGTCATGGCATCATCTCGCTGATGTCATGGTCCTCTTCCACAGTGAAGGAGAAACAACAGCCACCACCTAGAACACTGCCCACCGAACCTCAAAGCTAAGAGGCACATCGCCAAAATATTGGCCAAATACTGGGGACTAATTTTTTTGGCTTCAACAACTTGTGAATCCATCTGCTAAGACACTGGGGATGGGGGGAGCTGTGATTCCTGGGAGTGGAGAGCCAAGCCCTCCTGATAAAGACAATGAAGGCTGGAAGGCTGCCGTGTCCCTCCCCCAATCCTTCCTGTCCCTTGTCACCAGATGCCCTCCTCAAAGGACCTCCAGCCATGTTTGTCTAGCTATGGCCCAGCTCTTTGTCCTGCTTCTCAAAGAGGATCTCCAAAACTGAAGATGGACTAACAATCTGCTGAGGTACCGTCAGTCCCTTCTAGGGGATGAGAAGGACTGAGGCCTGCACCAAAGGGATGGCTGTCTGAACAGATTAAAGCAGAGAGATGACAGATGCTGTCTGTGGTGCTAAAAACAAGATTGTGGAACTCATTTGCTGTGTGGGGTGAAGAAGACAGCCAATTATGGGGGCCTGTTGAGTCTTCCTCTACAATGTAGGTGATATGCATCCCCTCTCTCTGCTTACATGACTATGGTCCAAATTCAGGCCCTCATCATCTCTTTCCTGGACTACTGCAGCAGCTTCTTAAATCCTTCATGCTCTCCCTGCTCCAATCCACTCTCAGAGCTGTCAAATCAGTCATGGGTCTTACCACACCTTTTCCCTGCTCTAAAACCTCCAGGGACCCCCTATTGCTTCTAAAATAAAACACAAACACCTCAACTTGAGACTAAAAGCCCTTCACCACAGGCTCCCGCCCCCTTCCTTCATTATACATCATTCCCTTTCCTATAACACATATTCCAGCCCAGTTGGCCTATGTGCTGTTCCCAGAACATCATGTTCTACCTCTGGCTGTCTCCTGCCTCACCTCTGCCATGCAGAGTCCCAGGGTCAAGGTACAGTACCTTTGCTACCCTCTATGGAAAGCCTTCCGATGCTCTCAGTCCTGGGGGTCCTCATTCCCCATCTGTAGTGGTCTGAGGTCTATTTCTCTGTTTACATGTTGCCTCTCCATAGTGGAAGGGAAGCTTGAGGAGGTCAGGAGCTGTTTCTCACTACTGTCTTTGCATCCCCAGCAGTGAGACACACACACACACACACAC